>NC_041389.1:213331729-213458235 GCF_002162155.2 Triticum dicoccoides | reverse complement strand
GGTGGCGGGGGCGGCGCCGGGCGGCGGGGGCGGCGCGGTGGGTGGATGTGGGCGTCGGGGAGGAGAGAGGGAGAATAGAGAGAGCAACGGGCGGGGGGGGGGCTCGGCCGTTAGTTAGGTTAGTTAGGTTAGACTTTGTCGTCCGCTTTGTTGTATCTTTGTCGTCCGTTGCGGACGGCAAAGAGGGGGGACGTTATGTTTTTTCGTTAGTGGGTGCCACCACCTCCCTCTTTGCCGTCAGCAGCGGACGGCAAAGAAATGGCCGATGGCAAAGACCTTCTTTGCCGTCTGCCAGTTGTTTGTCGTCCGCTTCTTGGCAGCGGATGGCAAAGACCTTCTTTGTCGTCCGCTAGCTGACGGGAAAGAGATGGCAGACGGCAAATTCTCTATTTCCAGTAGTGTGGAGATAGAGAAGCAGCTGCGGAAGAACGATGGCGCCAGTCACGAGGATTTCATGAAGGGCGAGAACCTTTGGATCAGCCGCCTCGTCGACGTCGCCAACAGTATCACCGAGAAGCTGGCTGACATGGGGATGTCGGACTTGAGGTACACCCCAGAGCTGAACGTGAGCCCCAACGCCAGGCAAAACCTGTTCTTCGAGGGTGTTCTTGGAGCCTTGGAGCAGTTTCGCTCTAATAGAGCGAGCTCGCTGGCCAACGAGGCCCGACAGCTTTGCCGGGATGCCTTGACCAAGGTTCTCACCAAGTTGGCCCACTGGTATCCCGACCTCGACTTTGACGCCGCGCTAGAGAGCTTGCCGGAGGGCGTGGACCTCGCGCCGCTCAGGGAGCATATCAAGCCCGTCATCAGCCGCGTCGACGGGATCGAGAGGATCGAAGGCCAGCGCCGGGACTAGGCACCCCGTTTCTTGTTGCCGCTGCAGGTTCATGACCAAGATAATTCATATCTTTAGTTAGAACCGCGGCAACAATTGATGTAATATGACCCTACAATACTTCTGAAACGATGCATGTTATTTTCTAGTTCGATCTTTCTCTATATGTTCACCCTACGTTGATTGGGTAGGCTTGCCGGCGCATAAACCCATGCCGCAGCACACCGAGGACGGATCCCCAATAACCTGCCGGTTGTGCGTGCGGCCAGGCGAACCACCTTGCCGTTCTCAGCGCGGCCGCTCAAGCTGTCGAGCGGACTCGAGACAGAACGAGAGGGTTGCCAATAGCGAAAGGCCACCCTGTCATTCTTGATGCAGCCGCTCGAGCCGTTGAGCGGACTCGAAACAGGACGAGGGAATTGCCAATAGCGGAAGGGCCCCATTGCGTGTAGGTTTCGTGTACAAAGAGAGAGATCTCCAGGGAGAATAACCTTATACAGAAAGAATTGTTCAAAGTCTTTGTGTGACTTAGCTTTTCTGTCGCTGCGCGGGCGCTCACTGTCCTCGCAAGTAATGCCTCTCGTTTGATCACCTTCCTCCTTGGGAGCCATGGCGACGAAGAACTGCGAGACTAGCTGCTAGACCAGATTCTCACGACTGCGCGCCCTACCTGGCGCGCCAAAGATGTCGGTGGGACCGACACCTATGGGATCAAGGGGATCCCTACTGTGGTCGGCGGGCACGGGGTTGTGAGAAGAGCGGGTCCAAGAGCTAGCACAAAGGTCGTTTAGCCAGGTTCGGGCCGCGAAGACGCGTAATACCCTAGTCCTGCTTTGGTGTGTATATGAGTGTTCTTGAACTAGCTATCAAGCGTCACTTGCACAAAGAGCCGAATCCCTCTCCAGTACGCCTCGGGCCTCCTTTTATAGTCGAAGGAGGCGCTACACTGGCACACGGGAGGTGGAAAGGGTACAGTGTACAAGCTTATCGCTTGTTATTACGGGACAAAACACATTAAATGCGCCCCTGAGGTGTCCCCCTCGCTTTATCGCCGCCTCGCCCTACTTCGACACGCGTCCAGGCCAGCGAGGCGGGTGGCGCCATGTAGGCTGGCAGGCTGCTGAGGTGGCGCGGTGGTTGCGTCTTCATGAAGATCTACATGCCACCATGCAGGTGCTTGCTGAGTTGGCCTCGGGACCGCGCGTCGCCACGCAGGTGCCCGCCTAGCTGGCTGGGCTGGCAGCTGCATGGGAATGCCGGTCGGGTCTTGGCACGCGATGGCCTGGCCGCAGCCTCGTTGACGTCCTCGGCAAGGGTCTTGCCGTGGGCCCCGACGAGGGTCTTGCCGCAGCACCGCGGTTGTCCCCGGCAAGGATGCTGCCGGAGGTCTCGTCTTCTGGTCCTCATCTGATATTATTTGTGTTAATGATCTTCACAAAGATCTGCATGCCACCATTGGGTCCCTCCCGAGCCTCGGTTCCAATGTGGTCTATGGTGTTAGAAAACCTCGGGCTCAAGGGTGGCGCGCTCCGGCAAGGTCATTGCCGGGGCCGTGGAGGCCGCCTCGGCAAGGGTCTTGCCGGGAGAATACACCTCGCCCTCTTGCTCTTCGTGTCTTTGTCTTGGCGTTGCTCTGGCCGTCTTGTGGCCTTGGCTTCTCTCACCTGCCCTGCTTAGTGTGGCCATAGGTGCAGCTCTGACTGCCCTTGCACAGGTAAAGGGGTGCAAAGTAGAGCCCCTACTTCTGTACACCGACACACCATTATCTTAAATATAGCATGCAAGAAGTGAAATAGTAGGCAGTGATATCTAGGAAGTACAGTAATACTTAGGACAAAACTAAAGCATATTAACTATATGTGCACTGGTATGTAATTTAGCACATGTAACATGTTCGCTCCCAGATGTATGGCCCTACAGGTGCAAGCAGAATAACGCGTCCCATGAAAAATTGAATGGTGTCCTGAAGAAATTGAAAAGTGCGGTGCTTATGCTAAGAAAGTGAATGTAGGCGCTAGTCGTTGGATAATAGTACTTGATTCTCGGCGGTGTATGGGTATCATTGTCATACTTGATAGCTAAGGATCGTCGATGGTGCTCGTGTTGCGGTTGAGTTTGGGCCGGCTGTCGCCGTCACTAAAGCGGCTCTGGTGCTACGGTTGCGGTGCCTGTTGACATACAAGAAAGCTCATCTGTGGTAAGTGAACAGTTGCACGATAAAGAGAAAAACCGAAGGAGTACAAATTGAAATAACCTATTGAGACTGCAGTGTCGGTAAAGCAGGGCCCGATGGAGTTGAATATGGCATCCGTGGAGAGGGTCCGGTGCAGTGGACGAAGGCTTTGGCGGGCGCGTTGTACAATGCTTTCGGTGAGGCGGATCTGTTGCGGCGGACGAGGGTTTGTATGAAGGCCAGCGATGGGGCAGACGAGGGCCTCAATGAAGGGCCTACGCTGTGGTGAACGAGGGCGCCGGTTAAGCTATTCTGGTGCGGTGGACCATGATGGCGGTCAAGGAGATCTGGAGCGGTGGACAAGCCAGTCGCTGAAGCAGCTCTGGTGAAGTGGTGAGTTGCCAATTGGGGGTTCCAAGGTGCGGAAGGTAGATACGGCGGGGTGTGAGGTCCACCGCTGCGGCTGAGGACTAGATTTGGCGGCTTGCCGTGGTTGGGGGTCGGGGAGGGGAAGGGGAGGGTCTCTGGGGAAGAATGTTGGGGGGAAAGAGGGGAAAACAATGGAGTTACCAAAGCAGCCCTTTTCTGTTCATGTGGCAGGGGTAAAACAAGAATATCGTAGGGCTAAACTTTCGGGCGCGAGATATTTCGATGTGAGCGGGAAGTTTGAAAGCTTTTGGCGCCTGAAATTATATTCTGCTCTTGTACGGCCGACTATAATATCATGGCCGAGAATTTGTTTGTTTTGCAAACAAAAAAAGGTGCAAGTTTTGAAAATCAATGTCTCCAACTCGAAACTTAGATTGTCCATTCACTTCAAATATGGATCATTGAGCTAGTACAAGCAAATACCATCATACGGTCCAATTCAAACGAAATTCCAAATGTGTTTATCCTAAATATGATGACAAAAGCAAAAATGTGTATGTGTATGAATAAAGTGGATGATTATAAAGTTTGAACATGCCCGCATGTGTATATCTCTAGGTTTGATATATGAATTTGAAATCACGAAATCCTGGCTTAAAAAATGTACATCCGTTTAAATGAATTCCAAAAGCTAATGATGGAGTCAAATTCCAAAATTCCAATCTTAGCTTGGTAATTCTGGTACATCAAGGAATATCACGCATGTTCAAGAGTATCGTTATCTCATAGTCCAAACTGTGAAACAAATTGATCAACCATGAGTGCACACACTATTGACCATATATATCTCAATTACGCTAAACTCCATCAAATATAGACACCTCAGTCTTTATCTGAAGCCACCCCCCTCGTCGCCCCCAAACACAGAGAAGTCGTTCTCTCCCCCAAACACCAACACACGAGCACATTAACACCCCTCTCTCTTCTAAAGTCCAGACCCCAATATAGGTCTCTATCACTTTGTCTCTCGGGCATGCACACATCTCTTCCCCCACTCTCTAGGTCTCTCGGCATCTCTCTTTCCCAAGAACACACACTATGTAGAGTGTATCTTTCCCATACACACAAAACGTCGCCCCAAACGTCTATCTCCCTAGTTATGTGGTTCTCGCACACTCACCTCACACACCACCCCCACTGCAAACAAGCGCAATTTGTCTCCTTGTGCACCACTCTCCTCTTTCTATCTCTCCCACATGCGTACCTGCCCCAGCTCCTTCCCTGTATACATATATGTCGTGACTCTTTACATAGCTCCCTAATGTATCATCGTTCTCCATCTCGCACATTGTTCTCTACACCATCTATTCTAGATCTCTCATGAAGTCCCTATCACACACATGATGACTCTCTTCCCTTGCGGCTCCATACATAGGCCAATTTCGAACAACATCAACATTGTCTCCCTATCTATACGCCATTTATGGACACAAACGACCCCTCTCTCGCCCCCTCTCTTCCTCTCTCTCTCTCTCTCTCTCTCTCTCTCTCTCTCTCCCACACACACACTCGCTGTCTCTTCCAAATAGTCTGCTCCCCCACCCGCACCCATGCTATCCCGCTACTACACATGTCACACCATTCCCCATTCCCTTATACTAGGTTTATATCATTAGTGGTCTCTCTACTCCACATACACACACTCCTTCTCACACACAAATGCGTGCACAAACACACACAGACACGCACGAACACCCATTTATCTGTATCCTCATCTCTCCCCATGTCCGCATGTGTATCTCACACACTCACTCTCTAATTATGTATATGTGTCTCCATGTTACACAACACAAAGCCCCATGTACATGTCTCTCTCTATCCTCCACATACATAGACACAAAGATTATGTTATCATTGCCTTAGTCTCTAGACATATCACACACGCACACTATCTCTCTCTCTCTCTCTCTCTCTCCCCCCCACACACACTCACCGTCTCTTCCAAATAGTCTGCTCCCCCACCCGCACCCATGCTATCCCGCTACTACACATGTCACACCATTCCCCATTCCCTTATACTAGGTTTATATCATTAGTGGTCTCTCTACTCCACATACATACACTCCTTCTCACACACAAATGCGTGCACAAACACACACAGACACGCACGAACACCCATTTATCTGTATCCTCATCTCTCCCCATGTCCGCATGTGTATCTCACACACTCACTCTCTAATTATGTATATGTGTCTCCATGTTACACAACACAAAGCCCCATGTACATGTCTCTCTCTATCCTCCACATACATAGACACAAAGATTATGTTATCATTGCCTCAGCTCTAGACATATCACACATGCACACTATCTCTCTCTCTCTCTCTCTCTCTCTCTCTCTCTCTCCCACACACACACTCGCTGTCTCTTCCAAATAGTCTGTTCCCCCACCCGCACCCATGCTATCCCGCTACTACACATGTCACACCATTCCCCATTCCCTTATACTAGGTTTATATCATTAGTGGTCTCTCTACTCCACATACACACACTCCTTCTCACACACAAATGCGTGCACAAACACACACAGACACGCACAAACACCCATTTATCTGTATCCTCATCTCTCCCCATGTCCGCATGTGTATCTCACACACTCACTCTCTAATTATGTATATGTGTCTCCATGTTACACAACACAAAGCCCCACGTACATGTCTCTCTCTATCCTCCACATACATAGACACAAAGATTATGTTATCATTGCCTCAGTCTCTAGACATATCACACACGCACACTATCTCTCTCTCTCACTCTCTCTCTCTCTCTCTCCCACACACACTCGCTGTCTCTTCCAAATAGTCTGCTCCCCCACCCGCACCCATGCTATCCCGCTACTACACATGTCACACCATTCCCCATTCCCTTATACTAGGTTTATATCATTAGTGGTCTCTCTACTCCACATACACACACTCCTTCTCACACACAAATGCGTGCACAAACACACACAGACACGCATGAACACCCATTTATCTGTATCCTCAAATCTCCCCATGTCCGCATGTGTATCTCACACACTCACTCTCTAATTATGTATATGTGTCTCCATGTTACACAAGACCAAGCCCCATGTACATGTCTCTCTCTATCCTCCACATACATAGACACAAAGATTATGTTATCATTGCCTCAGTCTCTAGACATATCACACACGCACACTATCTCTCTCTCTCTCTCGCAAACACGCTCAACAAGGGGTTCCCCATGAATAACTTACCGTCTATTCATCAACAGTCATGGTAGTACGGCGAACACGAGACGTGAAAAATAATAAATCTACACGTGCTTAGACCACCTAGTATGACTACTAGGACTAGAGCAAGCCAAAAAGCATGCCGCCGTCACCCCCTCCTTATCGGCGAAGGGAAAACCTTTGTTTTACACAGTCGAGAAGTCATTGTGCTAAGGCCGCACATGCTGAGGCATTGAATAGAATGTAGATGCTAGTTTACGGAAAGAAATATCGATAATACGTTTGTATCTCCATACTTATATTTCTTCTCTTATAAAAAACCGAGTTGGTGATGATGGTATGCGTGCCATCTTGCAATGCACCCAAGGACAAAGATTTTATTTTTCAACCATTTATATGCACTGGAGCATGTGATGTAGTTCAAATTTGAATTATGCACATAAAATCCTAGAAAACCTAGTTAATGTATAAAAATGTCCAAACGAACCCCGAAAAATTGCAAAATTTAGCACAACACTCATGTTGTTCTATGCGGACACTAGAAATTTTTTGAAAGCAATAAGAGGTAGCGGATATCGTTTCTTACCCGAAGGTGGGAATTCCTACCGAAACCATCAAGCTTGTTGTGAGAAGCTTATACCCAAACCTGCTCCAAATGGGACAAAAATATTACCACGGCATGTCGATGCCGCTCCATGATAGCATGCCAAGTTTCATGAATTTCAGACGAGTTTTGGATTTACTAGATTTGGAAAACAAGGAATCTCAATGTTTGCGGCCGAGTAACGGTGGCAGGGTGTTTGACATTCATTCCCATTTGTTGCATGGGACCTAAGCATGCAAACAAGGACAAAAATTTGATTTTTCACGCAATTTATATGCATTAGAGCGTGTCATGTAGTTCAAATTTGAATTATGCAAATAAATGCATCGAAAACTCAATTAATGCATAAAAATGTCCAAACGAACCCCGAAAAATCCAAAAAGTTGACACAACACTCCTGTTGTTCTATCTTGACACTAGAAAAAATTTGAAAGCAATAAGAGGCAGCGGATATCATTTCGTCCCCACAGGTGGGACGTTCCCTACCGAAACCATCAGGCTTGTTGTGAGAACCTTTGGTTTCTGAGAAGCATATCCCTAAACCTGCCCCAAATGGGATAATATTTTTATCATGGCATGTTGATGCCACTCCATGATAGCATGCCAAGTTTCATGAATTTCAGACGAGTTTTGGATTTACTAGAATTTAACAACCAGGAATCTCAATGTTTGCGGCCGAGTGACGGTGGCAGGGTGTTTAACATTCATTCCCATTTCTTGCATGGGACCTAAGCATGCAACCATGGACACATATTTGAATTTTCAACCAATTTATATGCATTAGAGCATGTGCATGTAGTTGAAATTTGAATTGTGCTCATAATGCATTGAAAACGCAATTGATGCATAAAAATGTCTAAACGAACCTCGAAAAATCCCAAAAATTGACACGACACTCCTATTGTTCTATGTTGACACTAGAAAATTTTTGAAAGCAATAAGAGGCAGCAGATATCGTTTCGTCCCCAAAGGTGGGACATACCCTACCGAAAACATCAGGCTTGTTGTGAGAGCCTTTGGTTTTTGAGAAGCATATCCCCAAACCTGGCCCAAATGGGACAATATTTTTACCATGGCACCCTGATAGCATGGCAAGTTTCATGAATTTCAGATGAGTTTTGGATTTACTAGAATTTAAAAACAGGAATCTGAATGTTTGCGGCCGAGTGACGGTGGCAGGGTGTTTGATATTCATTCGCATTTCTTGTGTGGAACCTAAGCATGCAACCAAGGACACAGATTTGAATTTTCAACCAATTTATATGCATTAGAGCATGTGCATGTAGTTTAAATTTGAATTGTGCTCATAAATGCATTGAAAACGCAATTGTTGCATAAAAATGTCCAAACGAACCCCAAAAAATCCCAAAAATTGACACGACATATTGTTCTACGTTGACACTAGAATTTTTTTGAAAGCAATAATAGGCAACGGATATCGTTTCGTCCCCAAAGGTGGGACCTACCCTATGGAAACCATCAGGCTTGTTTTTTTTACTATAAACAGTAGGGTAAAACCCCACTGCAATTTTTATATTATATAGCAAAGGAAAAAGTAGTCTTACATGCTTGAGGTAAGCCTACAGAAAGAGAGAAAAGAGAAAAAAGAAAGAGAAAATAAAAAAACTAAAAACTAGAAACTAGAACTAGAAAGAAGAAAAGAAAAGAAAAAATAAAATTACATCAGGTCCTCAAGCCACATATTGAAATGACTCTCATGTTTCTTCTTCATTCTGAACCTTAAAAGCTTTAGCTCCTCCAGGAAAATGAACTTCCAGCCTTGAAAAGATGGAGTAATGTTTTCAAAAAAATTATTATTTCTGGTTATCCATATGGACCATGCACCAGGAATGATGATCTCCATGTAAAAGGGGTAATTTAGCTTGTCCTTTAGATCTTGGAATGCTTCCAGCACTGATAGATTTGGTGTTCTTATAGGACAAATAAAGTCCCAGCATTGATGCACAAATGGGCATCCCCAAAAAAGATGATGGAGTGTTTCTTCCTGTTAACAATCACTAACTTCACTGTTGTATGCTTCCAGAACAAAATTCTTCCTTCTAAGCAGGTTTCTTGTGTTAACTCTGTCATGAAGTAGTTGCCAGAAAAAAACTTTATGCTTTGGCTGACATGAGCTTTGCCAGATCCAATTGAAATGAGGAGGTGTTTGCTTGTGACCTATTAACACTTTATATGCTTTGATGGATGGGTATGCTTCATTTCCCCAGATATAACTCCATGTGTCTAAAGATCCCAGAAATTCAGATTGCCTCATAGAGGTGCAAATGTCCTCCATTTCAATGAATTCCTCATATGCCTCTGTTGTCAATGGTAGGAAGAAAAGGTCTTGAAGGTACTCTGTCTGCAATACCTGTTGTATGTTCAACTGTGGATTTCTTACACAGGAGTATAGGTGGTCGATTTTGTGCTTGAGTACAGCCTATTGCCATAGATCATCCCAAAAATAAGCACTTACCCCATCTCCAAAGATAGTGCCTTAGGTATTTTACTATCTGCTTTTTTATAGTGATTGGGATATCCAGACATGTCATGAAGAAAACCACCAAAGAAGTTAGCACTAACTTGACCAGCATCAATTTTCCAGCCTGTGTCATGAAGATGGATATGCCTGCCATCTTTTTAGCAATCCTATTGACAAGAGGTAAACATTGTTCCACGTTGGGCTTGTAGATTCCCAATGGAAGACCAAGGTAATTGAAAGGGAAGTGTCCTCTAGCACATTGTAGTGTGTTTGTGAATAGCTCAACCCTGTCTTCATTAATGTTAAGAGGAACCAGAAATGACTTCACATAATTCACTTTGAGCCCTGTAGCAGAAGCAAAAGTGTTGAGTAAAGCTTTCAGACAGAAGAGTTGCCTAGCATCTGCTTGCATAATCACCAGAGTGTCATCTGCATACTATACAATTGGGAAATGTGGACAAGAGTTCACTTGCAGTGGTGCAGAGAGTAGGTTTATCCTCATTGCTTTGTTAAGAATAGATTGTAACAGATCTGCTGCCAGCACAAAAATTAGTGGAGAATAAGGATCTCCCTGTCTTACTCCTGTTTTGATGTAGAACTTTTTCCCTGGGACTCCATTCAGTAATACTGAAGAAGTTGCTGTTGAAAATAGACTTTTCATCCAAGAGATCCATTTGTCACTAAAACCCTTGGCCTTAAAAATGTCAAATATTGCTTCATGCTCAATTGTATCAAATGTTTTTTCAAAATCCAGTTTAATAACTAAAATTTCCTCCCTGGACTTGTGGCATTGGTGAATATATTCATAAGCCCATCCTAAGCAGTCCTGTATCACCCTGTCTTTGAGGAAGCCATATTGATTTATATGTACCATCTGCAGAATTACTCTTTGTAACCTGTTTGCCAGAAGCTTTGTAATGATCTTGAGCACCCCATTAAGCAGAGAAATGGGTCTAAAGTCATTAGGAGTAATTGGCACTTCTTTCTTAGGAATAAGGGTGATGAAAGATGAGTTAATGCTCTCAAGGTTTACATTCCCAGCATGAAAAGCCATTATAAGTTCAATGACATCTAATTTTATTATATCCCAGCAAGTCTTGAGAAACTCATTATTGAAACCATCAGGCCCAGGTGACTTATCATTTGGCAAATTCTTGACCACATCCTCAATTTCCTCCAGAGTGAAAGGTTTATCCAAGTCAATGAAAAGTAGTGGATCCACTGTATTTTGATACAAGTCCTCTAGATTAAAGTGCATAGAATGCCCATTTGACTGACCCAATCTACTCTTAAAAGCCTCCCATAGAATTGTTGCCTTTCCTTCATGATCAGTGACTTCAACTTGGTCCGTGTTTACCAGCACACCATCAGGCTTGTTGTGAGAGCCATTGGTTTGTGAGAAGCATATCCCCAAACCTGCCCCAAATGGGACAATATTTTTACCACGGCATGTTGATGCTGCTCCATGATAGCGTGCCAAGTTTCATGAATTTCAAACGAGTTTTGAATTTACTAGAATTTAAAAACTAGGAATTTGGCAGGGTGTTTGACATTCATTCTCATTTCTTGCATGGGACCTAAGCATGCAACCAAGGACACAGATTTGAATTTTCAACCAATTTATATACATTAGAGCATGTGCATGTAGTTTAAATTTGAATTGTGCTCATAAATGCATTGGAAATGCAATTAATGCATGAAAATGTGAAAATGAACCCCGATAAATCCCAAAAATTGACACAACACTCGTGGTGTTCTATGTTGACACAAGAAAGATTTTGAAAGTAAGACGAGGCAACATATATCGTTTTGTCCCCCAAGGTGACACGTACCCTACTGAAATCATCAGGCTTGTTGTGAGAGAAGCTCTAGTTTGCGAGAAGCTTATACCCCACACCTGCTCCAAATGGAATTATATTTTTACCATGACATGTCGCTACCGTTCCATGATATCATGTCAAGTTTCATGGATTTCAGATGATTTTTCGATTAACTACAATGTTAAAAGCATGTATCTCAATGTTAGCTGCTAAGCGACAGTGTCAAGGTGTTTGACATTCATTCTCATTTTTTGCATGTGACCTAAGCTTGCAACCAAGGACAACCATTTGATTTTGCAACCTGTTTTTATGGACTGGAGCATGTGGTTTAATTTTGAATTGTGCACCAGAAATGCATAGAAAACCAAGTTACCGTATAAAAATGTCCAAAGGAACCCTGAACAATTCCAATTTTTTTACGACACACATATAGTTGCATGTTCACTGCAGATAAAAGGTCTAGCAATTCAAACACCGTCCACTCCCGCTGTGACCCCATTCTGTAATTCAAATCAAAATTAAAAATCAAGTTGATCCCACACAGTTTATTATCACCAACCGTGTGAGATGCAGTACAAAATATCCTGGAGCACCGTCGGTGTATAGTACATGTATGGCTTACGCGAGAAGGTGCGTCGGCTACAGTCCATAGCCGGCATGTCAAGCACACTAGCTCGCTCCCCAAATATCATTTCACTTTTCAATCGTCGCCGGTGAAAGATGTGGACGTGGACCCGTGTTGCGAGGGCAACTTCGGCGGCCCACTCCGGCGAGAGCGCGGCTGCAGCCGCCATGCGTGTGCTAACAAGGTGGTTGAGCGCGGACGCAATCTGCGACTGGCTGGCCATGGAAGCCCAAACGGCCGCTGTTGCTTCTCAGGTGGCAACAACAACATCTGCCTCAGGGATAGCAGCTGGCGAGAGCGGCACAATAGTTGTCCATTCCGTAGCGGTGGCCTTAGCCCTGATGGAGGCCGCCCACGACCATGTCGAGGCCACCCACACACAGCTCGTGGCGGCCAATGACAAATCGAACGAAGCTTCTCCGACAACGGTCGGCAACCCACGGCTGAAGAGTTGGCAATCGCTAAGAGCGTTCGAGCAGCCGTCCGTTCCTCCCCCGCATACCTTGCGAGGACGGAGCCCATCCAAGCCCGGATCTCGGCAGACCACGCCTAGCTCGTGGCGGCCTTTTCCAAAGAGATGGCGGACGCGGACGGCGAGATGCTTGCCGAGTATGGTGTGATGGATGCCATGGAGCCCCTTCCCTAGTCGACCGTCGGGCGCGAGCTCGAAATGGAGGAGGTGGTGGAGATGGATGAGCACTAGTCGTAGTAGTACTCTTTGCTTTGTTTAATTAAGAGCGTCGGTCTTTAATTTGTCCGAGTAATGATTAGGCCAGCTAGCTCTGTTTAAGCTGAACTTGCTCGACTAAGAAGTGTGGGTGTGTTGTAGTCTCCTTTGTGTACCCAAATTATGCAATGATGTGGATGAGTACAGTAACCAGGGAAATTGGAACCAAAAATTTTGACATTCAAACTCATCGCACACGGTTTAAGCTATTTGATCCGTTTGTGATGTTCACATATCGTACACAGTTCTGAATAAGGGACCCTGTCTGATGGCACTTTGCGTGCCAGTTTTTCACTAAAGTGATTCCAAATTTTCGGCTTCCGCGAAAATATCTACCTCCCCGCCCCCTCCCCCTTACCAAAAGCCACATTTCCCCTGTTTCCGCCTTCCTTTCCAAGTTGAAACCTCCACTCCTTGCTTGCAGCACCACCTCTTCGCCGGCGCCCCTCCTTCACGCTGCTCGGCCTCACCTATCCAGGCAGGTAATCCACACCCGAACCCCGTCCTCCTCCTTCTTCCACATCCCACATGCCCCGACCGCCGGCATGAGCGCGACACCTTCCACCCAAATCACCGACCCCTCCACCAAATAAGCGCCGTCCTAAGCCATGGTGCGCGCAGTATAGCCAGGATCTCAAGGAGCATTTGGCAGCGGAGACGCTAATCATGGCCGCACGCGCGGATGAGGTCGTGATGGCTACCATTCGTGCCGACCCCCAGATCTTGGAGGAGCACCTTGCCATTTTCTAGCTACACCAGTTAAGCATGCTCGGTTTACCCGTTGTGTGTGCTGCTCCTGCCTTTCCTTAACAAATTCTAGTGAATTGTGCTATCTAATTTTACCATGCAATCTGTTGCTCCTGTGTATATGTTCTATATGTCGTGCAGCGTGGTGCTCAGTTATTAACTGTTTGGTTAATTAGTTCTCATCTTCAGGAAATTGTTTGGTTCAATTCTGCAAATGTGATGTCCAATTCTTCAGGCTGGAATTTTGTATTGTCTTCCATGTGAGAAATATATCGAATTTATCTTTACAAAATACATGAGAAATGAATACAAATACAACTGCTTATATTTACAAGTTGTCAAGCATGCTTGGTTTGGTTATACATTGTGCAATGTGGTGCTCAGTTAATGTTTGGTTCATTTCTGTTGTGGTGTTTAGTTAACTGTTTTGTTCAATTTTGCAATACGATGTTCAATAGTTGTGGGTGCATTCTGGTATTAAGTGCAGCCAAATTCGATTTATTCCTCACAAGTGCTATATTTCCTAGTTCTTAATCTTGCTTGGTTTGCATAAATTGGTTTTCCATGTGGCTTCAATTAATCCGATGCATCTGCAATGTGCTTATTTTTCATCGACATATTTTACTGATAGCATGCGAACCCTTACTTAACCTGATGACTAACTACCTTATATGTGTTGTAGGGAAACAATATAATGGGAAGCACTAACGTTTACAATCAAGGTTAGCATGTGCATGGTCCCGTTGTCTAATAGCACATTATTGTGCAATTGCAGGAACCATTCTAATACCTAGGTTTTTAACAATTTGGTCTTGCACATGTACGTCCTGCTGTCAGAGATTTTGACCCACTGTTTGACCCTTTTTGCATATGGGGAAATGAGTTGTCCATGAATATCAATCAAGTCAAGAAACTCAGAAAGATTGTTAGGATAAAGAAATTGGCGACAAAAAACAACAAGATCTTTGTCTACATAATGAAGAAGACATCAATTCACTACAAGATGGTACTAACTATTATACCTTGCCTTTTTTTATTCCTTTGCCCCGTTTCCAATATAGAGAAGATATTTATGCGCATCCTTGTTTGCAGGCCTTTCCAAAGCAGTTTACTAATGATTACCTCTCAAACCACCTCTATGATTAGGAGGCAAGGAAGGTTTTCATACAACACCCACGGTTCAATGTTGAAGTGTTCATGAAGAGGACGAAGAATGGACGGTCAATCATCCACACGCGCTGGCCTAAAGTTGCAAAGACCTTCAACATCAATGAAGGCTCAACATCAATGAAGGCTCAACATCAATGCATCTGTCTCCGTACCGTCTATGATGCTAATTTCGAAAGGTTCTAGATGTTGCATGTGAAACTTGGTGCTAGTGTCGTTGTGTAATGGGGTAGCTGAGTGCTGAAGCTATAATGGTGTACTCTGATGTATTTCAGTTATGAAATCCTGCTTCCTTAATATGAGAATGAAATATATTATTTCTTTAATATGAATGTCAATTAGATTAATACATGGATTATTAATAATAGGGCAATTAGCCTGCTAATTGGTTTTTGCTATTGCAAACGGTTATTGAGAAAATACCATAGGCAATGACCTAAGGCAACACACACAGTTTCTAGGAATAAACGGTGTTGGATCAATGAACAATCACACACGACATTCTCTTCAAAACTGTTTGCGTTAGGCCACCTTGCGCAAACGTTTACCGCATAAAAACTGTGTGTGATGGATAACCTTTGCCACACTGTTTCTTCTACACACCGTGTGTGATGCATTCAATAATGCAAATGATAATTTTTTTAATATTGTGTGCGATAGGAACGCCATCACAAACGATTTAACGGGGAAAATTGTGTGTCATGTACCTACGAGCGGAAACATTTTCCTTGCAGCGAGTGTGTGGGATGTATGTACGAACGGAAACGTTTCGCGGGGACTGACTGTGTGGGATGTACTTGTCGGCGTTCTGGGAACGGGGGTCCCCAGACTTGCCTACCTGCGGCCTGCGGCGTGGCTCAAGGGAGGCCCAACATAGCCCATCTTCATCAACACAAGCTCAAGACCCTCGCTAGGGGCCAAGCCTCGCGGGGCGGATGACAAGGAGCTTCCTCAGGCACGGCCTCATTAGGTGGGCTCGTGAGGAGGCGGAGAGTTCAAGGCGGGGTACCTCACAAGGTGCCCATGACGACCAGGGGCGCCAGTCGAGCGCGAGCCCGCGCAGTGTCCTCCTTTCCTCTTTGGTGCAAAGGGAGCAAGCGCAGGCGGGAGCATCAAGCAAAGGCATCCATTTTGGTGCAACGAGACCAAGACCAGCCCAACGGCAGGGGAGAAGTCATTGTGGAGCCCAAGCAGGCGTCACCACCAGAGCCTTTGACAAGCGAGGACCAACTTTGGTCAGGATAAGTGTACCCGTTGTTCCCCTTCAAAATAGCCAATTGTTGGCGCCCTTCCCGCTCGATATTTGGGAAGAGGCCCAGGGCCTTTGCCTATAAATAGGACTAGCCACCCCCAGGGTAGAGGGGAGACCAGACCTAGCAATTGGGATCCTCACCAAGAAACCAGTAGATAGAGCGATTGAACTCCTCCTAGCAGTTCGTCGCACCAACCAAGAACAGACCCTCGCGAGGCTGTTCTTCCTTGTATTGTTCATCATCAGCCCAAGAGGCAATCCACCACACCACACACCGGAGTAGGGTATTACACCACAATGGTGGCCTGAACCAGTATAAATCTTGCGTCCCTTGTGTTGTTATGTTTGGTAGTTTAGGTCCTAGCGATTCAGCGAGGAACAGGCGGGCAGAGGGTTGAATCTCCGCGCGCACCCCAGGGTTCGAACCTCAAGGGTCTGCCGGAACCCGAAATCTGACATTTGGCATGCCAGGTAGGGGTGCGCCGGAATTTGCCTTCTGTCGTCTTGTTCTTCTCCGACCACCGCATCCATGTCTGACGCTCGTCGGGCTCGCGCCGAGCGCCGAGCCGCCCTCGCTTCCCACGTCGCCCAGACGGCTCCTGTCGGCGGGCGCCCTCGTCGTTCCCCGTCACCTGCCCTCAACGCCGCCACCGGCCCGGCGGGGAACGAACATCAAGCGTCGTCCCAGCATCCATCCATGAGGCGGGACGGCCGCACTGCCACACCCTCGCTCACCCCCGCTAGTTCTTCGTCACGCGCGCCCCGCGCGGCCATGGAGGCCCGAGCTGCGCTCATCGCGGCAAACGAGCTCCTACGCTACCGCCCCATCGACGACGTCTACGAAGAGTGGCTCGACCGAGTCGCCGAACTCGTTCGCGCCGCCGGGGGCTCCCCCGCGCCGTCCTTCTCGCTGCACCGCGCCCCGCCTTGCGCGGGCAATGAAGCTCCTGGGGCGCCTCAGCCGCCTCCACCTCAAGAAGGCGCCCTAGCCACAAGGCGCGCGGCCACTGGGCGGAACCCGCTCCGTCAGGCGCCAGCGCGACAAGAGCAGAGCTGCCAAGAAGTCCCTCGCCCTCGAGAAGCTGCCCGAGCACTCCCTGCTCTAGCACGTCAAGACCCTGCGCTGCCTCCAGCCGCGGTGCATGGGGACCCGCAGGACCAAGCTCTTCGTCGCCCCAGGCCTCCTGTGGCCACAGCAGGCTGCCGCGCCTTCACCTCCGAGCTGTGCAGCGTCGCGTGGCCCGGCAAGTTCAAGCCAGACCTGCCTCCTCGCTACGATGGCATGGCTGACCCTGCAGAGTTCATCCAGCTCTACGAGTTGGGCATCGAGGCTGCCAACGGAGACGAAAAAGTCATGGCTAACTGGTTTCCCATGGCGCTCAAGGACGGAGCCCGCACCTGGCTCCTGAATCTGGCCCCAGGCACGATCTTCTCCTGGGACGAGATGCGCACCCGCTTCATCGCGAACTTCCAGGGTACCCGCGACCGGCCACCCGCCGTGAGCGACATGCGCCGTATCAAGCATCAACCAGGGGAAACCCTGCGGAAGTACATCCAGCGCTTCAACAACACGCGCCTCAAGATCCCCAGGGTGACGGAAGAGGCCATCATCTCAGCCTTCTCCGACGGTGTGCGCGACGTCAAGATGAAGGAGGAGCTGGCAATGCATGAAGACCTGTGCACCTCCTTGGAGCTGTTCAACTTGGCGACCAAGTGTGCCAGGCCTGAGGAGGGACGCCTCTCCGTCCTCGAGCTGCCTGCCGCGGACCCAGAAGAGAAGAAGCCCAAGGCCAAGGACGTGAAGTGCAAGGGGGCTGCCGTACTCGCGGCAGAGCCAGACACCAAGCGGGGCAGAGATCAGCCCGAATCTTCCAAGGGCAGTCAGTACTGCGTGTACCATGACCTCCACACCCACAACACCAATGAATGCCGAGAGCTCCGGGCCGTGCATGAAGGAAGGGTCGGCAGACGTCCTGACCGCAGCGACCGGGGCTACGGCCGAGGAGGAGGAAGGAACGCAGGAATTCGGGAAGACCGCGGCCCGCGCCAAGGGTGGCGCGACCAACCTCGCGAGGATCGCTGGTAGGACCCGCCTCGCGAGGAAGGCTGGAGGGTCAGCCTCGCGAGGATCGCCCGCAAGGGAATGCAGGCTTCCCTCTGCTACCGCCGCAGCCAAGGAGAAATGAAGACCGTCATCAGGACGAGGGGGCTGGGGGCTTCCAGGAACCGCGTGCAATCACCTGCATCCTGGGTGGAGCTCAAGCCCCAGCCTCTCAATGCATCTTCAAGCAGTGCGCCCGCGAAGTGAATGCAGTCCTCCCCAAGCTCGAGGCCACGCGCCCCCTCAGGTGGTCGGCATGCGCCATCACGTAGAGCTCAGCAGATCAACTCAAGTGCGCGGCCATAGCCGGAGTCCTCCCTATGCTTTGTTCCACAATTATCAGCATCGTGCTGGTCACCAGGACCCTCATCGACAGCGGGGCAGGGCTCAACGTCCTGTCCATGGAAACGTTCAACAATCTCCAAGTGCCCTACAGCCAGCTTCAGCCAACCAAGCCTTTCTCCTGAATCACCGACGGCTCCACGGTCCCGATTGGGCAGGTCCGCCTTCCTGTCACCTTCGGGGCATGCGACAACTACCGCACTGAGCTCATCGACTTCGACGTCGCCCACATTCGCCTGCCATACAATGCCATCCTCGGGTACCCGGTGCTAGCCAAGTTCATGGCCATAACCCACCACGGCTACAACATCGTCAAGATGCCAGGAAGTGGCGGGGTCATCACGGTGCCCTGCGAAGAGAGAGATGCAGTGTGCTCCCTAGAGCGAGCCTTTCAGGCCGCATCACTGGAAGACCCGGACCACGGAAGCAGGAGGCTTCCCGAGGCCGCCCCCAAGAAGAAGAAGACATCGACCGGCCCGGCCCCTCAGGAGGCAGGCCCCTCAGGGCCCGCACCTGCTCAAGGGGAACCTCCTTCCATCGCATAGGGAAGTGCGCCCGGCGCCCTCCTCAGGCAGGGCTCGGGGGCTCTCCCCTGGAGGGCCGCCGACATCGCCAAGGTCACGAGGGAGGCGCTTGGGCACCACGTGGAGGCATGTTTCAAAGCACGTTTCCCTCAAGAGGGAGCAAGGCAAGGAGGGACGAACCCTCAGGAGTTCGTCAGCAAGGCCATTCAGGAGCTACAGGAGTCAAGGATCATGAGAGGCAGCCGCCGCTTACCCGCTGTGGCCCCCCATCCAGGCGAGGATGGTGTGTTGCGCGTCTGCATCGACATACCGGGGCTCAACCGAGCCGCGTCTCAGGAGCGCCTCTGGCCCTTGCAAGTGGGACGCTGCGAGGGTCCGCCCCACAGCTACGTCCGCATGCCTTATGGCTTGCCGAACGCGACTGCTGAGCACCAGCGCCTCATGAGAGCCATCCTGGAGGCTCAAGAGGTCAGGCGTTCCGCAGCCCTGGTAGAGATGGAGATGGCCCGCGAGGAGCTGCCAGCGCCTCCGGATCCTCCTGAGGCCCCTGGGCCTGGGGGCTCGTGAGGATCGGCTCCCGTAGCCCACCGAGTCTGCTACACCAACACCCCTTCGTCCCCAACATCATCAGGTGACATCTTTAAAGTTTCATTTCCGGCTGGGAGCGCCCACAGGACCGCATTATTCCCAGGCCGCGTGGGTCCGTCCCTGCGGCATGTATCCCTTTTGTTTCATGTTCTTATCTTACCTCATTGGGGGCGCCCCTCGGGCTGCATCATACCCAAGTCGCTCGGGCCTGACCCAGCGGCGTGTACCCTTCTTGCGTTTATCTTAGGGCTATGCTTTGGACCCACCATGCTTGTTATTTGGTGCCTTTTCCTCCCGGGTGTCAGAATCTTGGGCGTTAAAGGGGGGGTTCCTGAGCATCGCGACTCAGGGCTCCTACCGGCTCTCCGGCCCTCACCCTCTGGCCTTGTCCATGGCATCGCGACCTGGCATGCCAACGACGGCTGAGACCAGCTCGAGAGCCGGGACCCGAGGACGTAGGGTTTCGACATCTAACCCAGCTTGCGCGTTAAAGGGGGGGTGCCTGAGCATCGCGACTCAGGGCTCCTACCGGCTCTCCGGCCCTCACCCTCTGGTCTTGTCCATGGCATCGCGACCTGGCATGCCAGCGACGGCTGAGACCAGCTCGAGAGCCGGGACCCGAGGACGTAGAGCACCGGCATCTGGCCAAATTTGCAGGAACACACTCCAAGATAAGGCCCAGAGCCAGGCGCAACCCGCCTTGAGGAAGGGCCCCGTGAGTCCCGCGCGGGCTCACGAGTGACCCAATACGCCTCGCCAGGCCTTCCGTGCCTCGTTGCCTCTCCAAAGCAACTAACGGCTGACTGTCGGTTGCCACGACGAACTCTTGTTCCTTTTGTGATGAGCCAGCAGGGCCCCTCCAAGGAGCATCGCCAGGTGAGGCCCTCACGGTGCCTTCTTCGCTCTCGTCCGCGCAAACTGCTTGCACGTTAAAGGGGGGGTGCCTGAGCATCGCGACTCAGGGGTCCTACCGGCTCTCCAGCCCTCACCCTCTGGCGTTGCCCACGGCATCGCGACCTGGAAAGCCAGCGATGGCTGAGACCAGCTCGAGAGCCGGGACCCGAGGACGTAGAGCATAAAGGCGAGCGAAGGCGAGGGGAGGGAGCACGCGAGGACCTCGCCAAGCAACCCCTCATCGGCCAAGGCACGGATCTAGCACCGTACCAGGAAGCATTTCCTGACCCTCGAGATAAGTCACTCTCCGGAAACACTGGTTATCGCAGCACCGTCCCCGCACCAAGTGCAATCCCGTGTTAGCGACCCCGCTCTCCTTTCTCACTGAATGACAGCTGCTTGAGCGCTAAGGGGGACCTCCTGAGCATCGCGACTCAGGGGCTCTTCCCAGACCTCGGGCCGCTCACCTCCTGGCCTTGACCACGGTATCACGACCTGGCATACCAGCGACGGCTGAAGCCGCCTTGGGACTGGGACCTATCGGCACAGAGCATCAAGCCCTCACGAGGTCCGAAAGGAGGGAACCAACCTAAAATGGAATAAGCACCTCGCACTGCTTCGCAATAAGGATCACATTGACAAACGGAGCTACAAACATCTTAGAAGCGCCCGTGGGGTATATTCTTGGCCCCCCGCAGGAACAAAAGACGCGAATCCTAAGGAGTCCTAACTACCGGGGCCATCGCGGCAGACGCCGTCATCAACAGTGGGCCGCCCAGCACCGGCGCCAACCCCATCCAGATCAGGGGCGGCAGCGGCCTGCCGAGCCCGCCCTAGTCCGGGAGCGGCGCAGGCTTGGGGGCTCGTAGCTGTCGTCGCTCGACTGGAGTCGCGAAGAGCACGGCGGAGTCACTGGATCCTCCGGCGCCCCGTCGCCTGAGGAGCAGCCAAGGGAGCGGTCGGCCGGCCTCTGTCTCGCTGCAGCAGGGTCCCGACCGCCTCTCCTGGGGCAGCACTCCAGCCGGCGACCCTCCACATCGAAGACCTTGAAGGACATCACCGAAGCATCGTCGTATTCCAAATGGATCGCGAGGGCGCCCCTTGTCCTACAGACCCGGGTGATCTCACCCCAGCCTCGAGTCATGAAAACCTCGCCCGGGGCAACGACCGCGACCTCTGCCCCGGTCGCGAGGATGCTATAGCCGGCATTCTGCAGCCAAAGCCCCAGGGGTTCCCCCTACCGGACGATAGAGGCGAAAAAGGGGGGAGACGAATCCAAGACTTAGGAGGCATGGCGGCGCGAAGCACGAACTCTCGGCAGGAGCCCTCGGCGTGGACTCCAGGAGGGAAGACGCACACCTTCGTGACCCGCCGGTGCCAACGGTGGCGCCGCCTGTGGCGTTCGGCATCGGCTCCTTTAGAGCCACCAATGTGCGCATACAAGGGAAGAGGGAACCCTGGTGGTGGCCGCTCACACCAGGGTCTTGACGCTTCCTGGCGAGTGCCCTCGCCCTGACACCAGAGAGCAAGCCGCTTCTTCGGGGGAAGCGGGTCAGGATCCTCTTGGGGAGCTTTTCCCTTCTCTTCCGCAGAGAACCAGCGGATCGGAGCCATTGCAGCAAGACGGAGCAAGGCCCAGGAAGGAGGAGAAGCAGAGGGATAGACTACAAGGGCGCGTGTTCCGTACTTATAGCCGGCGAAGGCCAACCGTCGACCTCCACAATCGCAGGTAATCATGACCAACTCTGCATACAGGGACTTGTCGAGTCCATGCGGTTACCAAGGTGTCATGGGGAAGCGGAGGCCCCACGTCCAATCAACCGCCACGCGGCACCCAAGGCCGCAGGCTGTTAGGGCCCGTGACGCTTCGCACTTGCCCTTTCGCCTCTCTGCTCAGCCATGTTCGGGCGCGCCGTGGGCCCGGGGGCTACTGTCGGCGTTCTGGGAATGGGGGTCCCCAGACATGCCTGCCTGCGGCCTGCGGCGTGGCTCAAGGGAGGCCCAGCACAGCCCATCTTCATCAACACAAGCTCAAGACCCTCGCGAGGGGCCAAGCCTCGCGGGGCGGACGACAAGGAGCTTCCTCAGGCACGGCCTCATCGGGTGGGCTCGTGAGGAGGCGGAGAGTTCTAGGCGGGGTACCTGGCGAGGTGCCCATGATGCAAGCCATGACGACCAGGGGTGCCAGTCGGGCGCCAGCCCGCGCAGTGTCCTCCTTTCCTCTTTGGTGCAAAGGGAGAAAGCGCAGGCGGGAGCATCAAGCAAAGGCATCCATTTTGGTGCAACAAGACCAAGACCAGCCCAACGGCAGGGGAGAAATCATTGTGGAGCCCAAGCAGGCGTCACCACCAAAGCCTTTGACAGGCGAGGACCAACTTTGGTCAGGATAAGTGTACCCGCTGTTCCCCTTCAAAATGGCCAATTGTTGGCGCCCTTCCCGCTCGATATTTGGGAAGAGGCCCAGGGCCTTGGCCTATAAATAGGACTAGCCACCCCCAGGGTAGAGGGGAGACTAGACCTACCAATTGGGATCCTCACCAAGAAACCAGTAGATAGAGCGATTGAACTCCTCCTAGTAGTCCGTCGCACCAGCCAAGAACAGACCCTCGCGAGGCTGTTCTTCCTTGTATTGTTCATCATCAACCCAAGAGGCAATCCACCACACCACACACTGGAGTAGGGTATTACACCACAATGGTGGCCTGAACTAGTATAAATCTTGCGTCCCTTGTGTTGTTTTGTTTGGTAGTTTAGGTCCTAGAGATTCGGCAAGGAACAGGCAGGCAGAGGGTTGAATCTCCGCGCGCACCCCAGAGTTCGAACCTCAAGGGTCTGCCGGAACCCGAAATCCGATAGTACTTATGACCAGAAATGATTTCGCGTGTATAATCGTATTTGGTCGCTCGCCAGTCGCACACGACCTCATTTTGCCGAGTGTGTGTGCCAGGAGAGCATATCCCCACCGGTTTCTGGGGTCGTGCGGGAAGGACCCCCTAATGGCCCACACTCACTAGGCGACAGTTCCAAATGCCACCGCAGAAAAGGTTTTAAACCGTTTGTATAGCACAGATGCGTACCAGTGAGGTCAAAGTTACACGGAAGGGTGATGATGGACACTTGAGTTTGATAATTAATTTTGCGCTCTACAGGGCACACGATGGAAGAAACCAACTGTGTTTAATAACGTCGAAGATCGCAGTCGAGTTAGCTATACAGATCGTGTGCTATGAGATTGACAAGGTAAACAGGTTCAAGAATGGTTAATAAAATCTAAGACCCACTACAAAAAAAAGACACATACGTGACATTTTGGGACGAACAAAAAAAATTCTGTCATACTTATGACACTTCTATAATGATAATTGTGACAAAAGCCGGTATCATCATAGATGTGGTGGGCTCCTACTTCTATGACAAAAAATCATGATAGAAAATGGGCAGAGCATCCTGGGCGGGCCGGAGACGCAACTGCATGACATTCTTTGGGCCGTCCATGACGGAAAAAACCGTGGTAGAAGCTCGGGCGAGGAAAATATCGGGGTGTTCCCGGTTACGGTGGGTGCTCGAGGCCGAGCGATGCACGGAGGTTTGCGCGTTTGGGTGCGAGGCATTGGGATCTAACTGAACCCGAGCGATCGAGCGATTCCTTTGCTACTGCTGGTAACTGAAGTCGATCGATGCTGCCTCTGGATGAACAGTGGTCGTTGCTGGGTGGGGTTGGATGAATAGTTCATGGTGGGGGTTGCATGAACAGGACCCTGTGGTGTTGCCACTGGATGAAAAGGACCCCGATCGATCGATCCGGTTGGGCGTGGATGAATAGGACCCCCGTGGAGGGCTGGATGAACACGACCACATGGAGGGATGGTTGAAAAGTAGCCGGTGGAGGGCTGGCTGAACAGTAGCCGATGGAGGGTTGGATGAACAGTAGCCCGTGGAGGGGTGGTTGAATTGTAGCCCGTGGAGAGGGCTTGTTGAACAGTAGCCGATGGAGTAGCGCGCGGTGGAGGCTGGATGAACAGGAGCCCGTGGATGAACAGTCGTAGGTGGATGCTGGAGGAGGTCGACGGTGGATGAACAGCAGCCCGTGGAGGCTGGAGGAGGTCGACAGTGGAGATGAACAGTATCCCGTGGAGTCCCGTTTTGCGGTACGCCACACCCCTCCCGATGAACAGGACCCCCGTTTCAACCGTAGCGCTCCAACACAAGTCCGTTTCCTCTGTTTTATGGTATGCCACACCCCGCCCGATCAACAGGACCCCGTTTCGACCATAGGAGGTCCAACAGAAGTCTGTTTCCTCCGCTTTGCGGTATGCCAGACCCCTCCCAATGAACAGGATCCCATTTCGACCGCGGCCGGTCGAACACAAGGCCGTTTCCTCTATTCTATGTACGCCAGGCCTCATTTCCATCGACTGTTCCGTCCACGCCCTCCCGATGAACACGACGATGCATTCTGTTCTGACCCAGCCGGTTGGCTCCCCATGAACACGACGACGATGTAGTTTCTCCGTTTCGACCCAGCCATGTACACGAGCCCTGGCCATACGTATGCGCGAGTAGGCATTCGAGACCCCGCCCGTATGTACGTACGTGGCCGTATTTTATTTCTTGCACCCTGGCTGCTGTACGGACGTGTACATGCTACGTGCGTGCCTCTACTATGACACGTGCGTGCCTCTACATCGATCAGTATGTACATACATGTTCGCGACCAGAATGACAACGCTATGTACGGTTCGACCAGGTGGGTCCCGACTGTCAGGCACTTCCTTGCATGCGAAGATGTAGCTGTCGGATATCGGGTTCCGGCAAAACCCTTAAGGTTCGAACTCTGGGGTGCGCGCGAAGATCTTCCCCCTACCGATCCACGTCCCAACGCCGCACTGAGAATCTAGCTAGACGATGAACAACACAAGGGACACAGGGTTTATACTGGTTCGGGCCACCGTTGTGGTGTAATAGCCTAATCCACTGTGTGGTGTGGTGGATTGCCTCAGGGGCTGATGATGAACAGTACAAAGGAAGAACAACCTCGCGAGAGGTGTTCTTGAGCTGGTGCGGTGAACTACTTGGGTGAGTTCGATCGCCTCTAGATCTGATGAGAACTCGATGCCCTCTACTGTGGTGGCTATCTCTATATATAGAGGCCCTGGTCCTCTTCCCAGGTATTGAGCGGGAAGGGCGCCAACAACGGCCATTTTGAAGGGGAACAACCAATACAAGTTATCCTGACTAAAGTTGGTCTTCGGCTGTCAAAGGCACTGGCGATGACGCCGTCTGGGCTCCACGGTGACCTCCGTCCTACCGCTCTGCTGGTCTTGGTCTCGTTGCACTGAAATGGCGACCTTTGCTTGATACCTCGATACTCCACACCTGCGCTTGCCCCCTTTGCACCAAAGAGGAAACAAGGACACTGCGCAGGCCGGCGCCCGCCTGGCGCCCACCTGGTCTCGATTATCATGGCTTGCGTCATGAGAACCTCGCGAGGTACCCTTGCCTTGATCTCTCTGCCTCCTCGCGAGCCGGCCTGGTGAGGCCGTTCCTGAGGAAGCCTTGCATTACCTGAGGAAGCTTGAGTTGATGAAGATGGGCCATACTGGGCCACCACTTGAGCCACGCCGCAGGCCACAGGCAAGCAAGTCTGGGGACCCCCGTTCCCAGAATGCCGACAGTAGCCCCCGGGCCGAAGGCGCGCTCGGACTTGGCTTAGCAGCGAAGCAAAGGGGCAAGTGCGTAGCGCGGCGGGCCCCAACAGCCTGCGGCCTTGGTCGCCGCGTGGTGGTTCATTGGACGTGGGCATCTCCGCTTCCCCACGGTGCTTCGGCAACTCGATTTGACGAGTCCCTGCTGCATGGAAAATGAGTCATGATTACCTGTGATTGTGGAGGCCGACGGTTGGCTTCTGTTGGGCTATAAATGCGGTGGGGCGCAGGCCCCCTGCTGCACATCTCCCTTCCCCTGTCTACTTCTTCTTCCTCCTTGCTCCAGTTGCTTGCCGTGTTCCATGGCGCCAATGAAGAGGTTCTCGGCTGCGGAGAAAGGAATGGCTCGTCAGCAAGGGCCTGGCTCCCCTCCGCTCAAGCGTGGCCGAGGTCGCCCCCGCAAGCACCCCGCGACTCCTGCGGTGGCTCCTCGTGGTCGTGGCAGTGGCCCTTCGCACGGCGACGGCCGCCTGGTAGGTGAGGGGAGGTGCGTTGTGGTCGCGCGGCCTCCCAGGCCGCGCTTCCACTCGGTAGAGGTGCTGCCGGAGTTTGTCGTGTGGGCGGCAGATCCGGCTGGCAACTGGCTCCAACTTCCCCGCTTCTTCGCCAGCAAACTCCCGGCTGGCAGCCCTGGCGGCCTCTAGCTCCAGGTGGCCGGCTGCTGCAGCAGGGCTTCCTGGGTCTCGGTGGAGACCTCCGTCGCCAGAAACGTGGCCTTGGCCCGCAGCTGGCAGACGTTTGCCCGCGCGCGCGGCTTTGTCTGGCGATGCACCATGCACTTCAAGTTTGACGGTGACGCGACCCTCTACGTGAGGGTGTTTGGAGAAGACGGCCGCCGTGTTGGGTGCTGCCCTAAAGACGATGACGGTGATTAGGTGCTGGGACTTTGTGATGGCTGCAACGAGGATGAAGGCGAGCCCGCCGCCGCCGGCGCCCGCAGCTCACCAAGCATCAGAGGCTCCCCCTCTGGTGACAGCTCCTCCAGCGGTGGCCGCGATCAACCACCGCACCGCCGCACTCGCTTGCCAAGCTTCAGAGGCTCCCCCTCTGGTTACAGCTCCTCCAGCGGTGGCCGCGATCAACCACCGCACCCCCGCACTCGCTTCGAGGGTGGTAGCGGTTCATCTCGCCATCATGCCTCGGTGAAGCGTGAGGAGGAGTCTGATTAAGCTCAGGAGGGCGGCGTGAGTCCCCCCTCTCGAGCCGTCGCCGGGCAAGCCGCGTTCATTTTGTTTATCTCCTTTTCTGCGTAGAGAGAGAGAGAGAAGTATGGAGCCCCGTGGGGGCGTGCTAGACTATTGCCCTTAATTATTATACTATTTCTATTATTCCCAAGTTGTGTTGTGGTGTTGCGGCTGCGTGCTTGTGCGCAGGAACAACTTAGCTCGAGGGGCTCGCTGCCATTTTCGCCTCGCGAGGTACCTGCCTGAGGCCTCGCCGAGCGTCTTGAAGCCTGCAAAATTTAGCTGGGAGGATATATTTTGAACCTTTGTCGTGAGGGTGACCGGCTCAGGTCCTATGTTCGCGTCGTGATGCCCGTGGGGCATGGACTGGGAGGGGTGCTCCCGCTGTGAACTTGAGTGATGAGGCCTCACGAAATTATGCAAGAAGGTACTCGCGAGGGCGCCCGCAAAGCCCCCTCGCGAGGCTTGTGAAAGAGAGGGCGAGTCAGGCGAAAAACAAAGACAAAGAATCACGGGCCGAGGACGGTAAAAAACACTAAAAGCAGCTCCAATAAAGCTTCAAACAAGGGTGAACAAGCCAACTGCGGAAAGTAAATGAAAAGCCGCGTCCGGCACCTAATCTAGTCTTCGACGTCTTCTCACCAGCGTGGAGCTAAGTGCTGCCACTGGGCGTGGGCGGGAGCCCTAGAGGCCCAAGGGCGGCACTCCGGAGACTCCGGGACGTGTACAGCCCTAGCTCATTATTACGTGAGAGTGTCACGGGCGGCGAGCTTCACAGGCATTGGCCTTCTTCACAGGCACCGGGCCTTTTCTTGGGGCGACGAGCTTCACAGGCACCGGGCCTTCTTTGCAGGCACTGGGCCCTTCTTCACAGGCGCCGGGCCTTCTTTACAGGCACTGGGCCTTACTTCAAGGGTAGATTCTCCGGAGGTGCTGAATGTTCCACGCGTTCTGAATGGGCACCCCTTCCTGGGTCTCCAAGCGCGCGGCGCCAGGTCTGGAAACATGAACAACCTTTAACGGGCCCTCCCACATGGGCGAGAGTTTGTTTAGCCCTTCCCTGGAGAGCACTCGTCTGAGCACGAGGTCACCTACCTGGAGTGTTCTGGGGTGGATGTTGCGGCAGTGGTACCTCCGCAGCGCCTACTGGTATCTTGCCACTCGTAGCGAGGCCTCCCGACGGTATTCCTCCCCCAGCACGAGATCCAACCCCCACATGTCGTCCTACTGCACTTCGTCAAACGCCAGGACCCATGCAGAGCGACGCCTGACCACGTGAGGGAGGACCGCTTCCGCTCCGTAGACGAGGAAGAACGGGGTTTCGCCGGTCAACTTGGTGGCGGTAGTGCGGATAGACCATAGCGCAGACTGGAGCTCGTCGCACCAACCCCCGCCGCAGGCCTCCAGCTTCGTTTTGAAGGTCCTCGTCTTGAGGCCTTTCAGGACCTCTGTGTTGGCGCATTCAGCTTGGTCGTGGCTCCGAGGGTGTGCCACTGAGGCGTAGCATATCCGCGTTCCAAGGTTAGCACAATATGTTTTAAAGAGATTGTTGGGGAACTGCGAACCGTTGTCGATGATGATGCGATTAGGCACCCCGAATTGGCTCACGAGGCCCTTGATGAACTTGAATGCGGAGATAGCTGGGATGGTGCGGACAGCTTCCACCTCAGCTCACTTGGTGAACTTATTAATGGCGACATAGAGGTAGCGATAGTCCCCTGGCGCCCGTGGAAACGGGCCCAAAATGTCCATCCCCCACACTACGAACAACCATGAGAGTGGAACGGTCTGCAGGCCCTGAGCTGGCTGATGAATCTACTTGGCATGGAATTGACAGGCTTCGCAAGCCTTCACTAGCTCGACTGCGTCGTTGAGTGTTGTAGGCCAATAAAACCCACTGCGAAATCCCTTGCCGACGAGGCTCCGCGATGACGAGTGGTGCCCACAGTCTCCACCTTGAATGTCTGCCAGCAACTCCTTCCCCTGTTCTCTGGAGATGCAATACAGGGAAACACCTCTGCGCCGTTTTCGGTAGAGCTCTCTGTCTTGGATACAGTAGGCCGTGGCCTGCCGGGACACGTGTTCCGCGTCCTCTTCTTTCTCTGGTAGACTCCCTTGCATCAGGTAATCCTTGAGCTCCGCAATCCAGCATCCTTCCTGACGCTCCAGCTCCAGAAGCAAGCGTGCTCCTGAGATCGGGCCACAGGCCGGGGCTCCTGAGGCAGGCGGTTGAGGGAGCTCCTCCCGAGGTTGCGATGTGCTTGATGGTGACGGTGCCGCCGAGGGCTTGAAGAGTCGGTCCTCGAAAATGCCAGGCTCTTGAGGCAGCCGCCTCGATGCCCTCTTGGCGATGTCATCGGCCTCATGATTGGTGCCGCGAGGCTCATGCTGCAGCTCCAGCCCAAAAACTGCTTTTCCATCTTGCGCACTTCTGCAAGATATGCCTCCATGTGTTCTTCCTTGGGCTCTTATACTTTGTTGGAGAAGTTAACGAGGAGCTGCGAGTCACCCTTGATGATGAGGCGCTTCACCCCTAGTGCAGCCGCTGCCTTTAAGCCTGCTATGAGGCCCTCGTATTCTGCTATGTTGTTGGAAACCTTTTCGCCCTGCTAGACACAGAGCTGCACGGCGTAGTAGAGCTTGTCCTGAGTGGGGGATATAAGCACTGCGCCTGCCCATGTGCCATGTTGCGAGAATGCTCCATCGAAGTGCATAAACCAGCCGTCTGGTGCCTCGATTCCGGGGAAAGCGACTGATCTTCTCCTACTTCGAGCCCTGGGGCCTCTATCCATTCTGCTACAAAATCTGCAAGTGCGGCTCCTTTGACGATTCTGGCCGTGCTGAATTCTAATTGAAACGCTTGCAGCTCGATGTTCCATTGAGCGACCCTTCCAGCGGAGTTAGGAGTCCTGAGCACCCTCTCCAAACGGGTAGGCTGAGACAACCTTGACGGGGTGACCTTGGAAGTAGTGTTGCAGCTTCCGAGAGGCCACCAATAGCGCGAGCAAGAGCTTTTGGGGCATGGGGTACCATGCCCTTGCATCCCGCAGCACCATGCTGACGAAGTACACGGTATGCTCGATGATGGTGGGCGCGCCGATGGAGCCCGCACCCTCCAGAGAGTCAAGCGCCTCCTGAGGCATTTGAGCCCCCGGCTCCTGACTGCTTGGTGAGGTCCCCTCAGCCCCGGAGGCGTCTTCCTGTTGAGGCTGGTCCCCATCTGCCGAGGTCGTGGCCCTCGCAGGCCTTCCTGGCCTTGAGCTTCCGCGGTCGGGGTTGCGACCGATGCGGCCTTGACCCGACGCTCCTCCCGAACCGCCACCAGAGCTGCGCTGGCGGAGTAGCGTGTTGGGGCGAGGTAGAGCGCCAAGGGCTCCTGAGGGCGTGGAGCCACCATCACCGGAGGGCTGGTTAGGTACTTCTTGAGATCCTGGAATGCTTCGTCAGCCTCTTGAGTCCATTCGAACGGACCCTTCTTCTTCATCAGCTTGAAGAAGGGCAGGGCTCGTTCCCCCAGCTTGGAGATGAAGCGTCCTAACGCGGTTACTCGCCCAATGAGCTTCTGCATTTCCCTGAGGGTTTGCGGCGGACTCATGTCGTCGATTGCCTTTACCTTCTCTGGGTTAGCCTCGATACCTCTGTGGGACACGAGGAAGCCCAAAAGCTTGCCAGAAGGAACACCGAACACGCACTTCTCTGGGGTGAGCCGCAGGTCCACTTCACGAAGGCTCGCGAAGGTTTCTTCCAGGTCCTGTATCAGGGTCTTGGCCTCTCGAGACTTCACCATGATGTCGTCGACGTAGGCCTCGGCGTTTCTCCTGAGCTGCCGGCCCAAGGTGATATGAATCAGTCGCTGAAAGGTTGCGCCTGCGTTACGCAATCCAAACGGCATGCAGGTGTAGCAGTACACCCCGCACAGGGTCAGGAAGGCCGTTTTCTCCACATCTTCTACCGCCATCTTGATTTGGTGATAGCCCGAGAAGGCATCCAGAAAGCACAATAGGTCGCACTCAGCGGTGGAGTCGTCAATTTGGTCGATGCAGGGGAGCAGGAACGGATCTTGAGGGAAGGCCTTGTTGAGGTTGGTGAAGTCGACGCACATGCGCTCCTTTCCTCCCTTCTTCGGCACAACAATAGGGTTGGCTAGCCATTCCGGATAGCAAACCTCGCGAATGACTCCCGCAGCTTCTAGCTTGCGGGTTTCTTGGACGATGAAGGCCTGCTTCTCGGTGGACTGCCTCCTTGCTTTCTGCTTCACGGGGCGCACATTGGGGCACACGTTCAGGTGGTGCTCGATCACCTGCCTTGGTCCTCCTGCTAGCTGCCTGGGTTCCCACGCGAACACCTCCTTGTTTGCGCGCAAGAATTTCACTAGAGCCTCCTCTTGCTCGGGGTCGAGGTTGGCGCCTATGGTGAAGGTGACATCGGAGGATCCATCCTGATCGACTGGTACCTGCTTAGTCTCCGCCTTATCTTGGGTGAACAGCTGCTTCTTCTTGGTTGGCGCAGCCCCCTTGGCCATGAGGGTGTCGGTGCTGGTGGGCTACGCCACCGCAGCCACCTTGAAGGCGAGCTTGAGCGCCTGCAGAGCATCCTTTGTATCTCCAGCTACGATGAGGACGCCGCTGCTCCCCGGCATCTTCATGAGGTTGTAGGCCTGGTGAGTCGCTGCCATGAACTGGACCAAGGCAGGGTAGCCGAGAATGGCGTTGTACGGGAAGCCTATGGGGGCGATGACGAAGTCCACCAGCTCCGTGCGGAAGTTGTCGTGGGTGCCTAAGGTCACTGGGAGGCGGATCTGCCCCAGGGAGCCGGTGGAACTGCCTCCGACGCATGAGAAGGACTTGCTGGGTAGGAGTCGCTCCAAGGGCACGTGGAGGAGGCTGAAGGCCTCCACCGAGAGCACATTGAGGCCGGCACCACCGTCGATCAGGGTCTTGGTGATGGCCACCTGGCAGATGGTGGGAGTCCACAACATCGGGAGCGCACCCGAGCATGTGGTGTTGGCGGGGTGATCGTCCAAGCTGAAGGTCAGGTCGGCCTTGGGTGCCACCCAACCCGGAGGGGCTTCGCGTCCGTGAGGGTGGCGCCGATCTGGCGGACGAACGGCTTGACGTGGTGGCTCGAGGGTGGCACTTGCGAGCCGCCCAGGATAGCTGCAACGACCGGGGGCGCCGGCGCAGCATAATGGGCGAGGAAGAGACCGCGCAGCTCCTCCCAGGAAGCCACCGAAGCCGTTAGCAGGTGGAGCAGCCATATGCGCGGAACGCCGGTGAGGGCCATGGGAAGTTAGTTAGCCATGACCCTATCATAGCCCCCGACCTTGAGGATGGCCTCCTCATATGCTAGCAGGAAAGCTAGCGGGTCCGTAGCGCCATCATAGCGCAGTGGCATCTCTGGCTTGAACTTGTTCGGCCACCGCACCTGTCGCAAGGCGGGGGCCAAGGCTCGGAGCCCCCTAGCCCCAGTGTCAGCGTCAGCAACCGGGGCGGGTGGCACGTTGTCCGCCATGAGGGCGAAGCGCGGTGTTGATGAAGAGCGGGTCGACAAAAGAGAGAGCTCCGGTGCAGCCCTACCTGGCGCGCCAAATGTCGGATATTTGGTTCCGGCAAAACCCTTAAGGTTCGAACTCTGGTGTGCGCGCGAAGATCTTCCCCTACCGATCCACGTCCCAACGCCGCGCTGAGAATCTAGCTACACGATGAACAACACAAGGGACACAAGGTTTATACTGGTTCGGGCCACCATTGTGGTGTAATACCCTAATCCAGTGTGTGGTGTGGTGGATTGCCTTAGGGACTGATGATGAACAGTACAAAGGATGGACAGCCTCGCGAGAGGTGTTCTTGGGCTAGTGCGGTGAACTACTTGAGTGAGTTTGATCGCTTGTGGATCTGATGAGAACTCCATGCCCTCTACTGTGGTGGCTATCTCTATATATAGAGGCCCTGGTCCTCTTCCCAGGTATTGAGCGGGAAGGGCGCCAACAACGACAGTTTTGAAGGGGAACATCTAGTACAAGTTATCCTGACTATAGTTGGTCTTCGGCTGCCAAAGGTGCTGGCAATGACGCCGTCTGGGCTCCACGGTGACCTCCGTCATGCTGCTCTGCTGGTCTTGGTCTCGTTGCATCGAAATGGTAACCTTTGCTTGATGCCTCGGTACTCCACGCCTGCACTTGTTCCCTTTGCACAAAAGAGGAAACAAGGACACTGCACAGGCCGGCGCCCGCCTGGCACCCGCCTGGTCTCGATCGTCATGGCTTGCATCATGAGCACCTCGTGAGGTACCCATGCCTTGATCTCTCCGCCTCCTCGCGAGCCGGCCTGGTGAGGCCGTTCTTGAGGAAGCCTTGCGTCGTCCACCCCGCGAGGCTTGGACCCTTGCGAGGGTCTTGAGCTTGAGTTCATATAGATGGGCCGTACTGGGCCACCACCTGAGCCACGCCGCAGGCCGCAGGCAGGCAAGTCAGGGGACCCCCGTTCCCAGAATGCCGAAAGTAGATGGTGGGTCCCACCAGTCAGAGGGAAATTGTTTTTTGGCTGTAATATGGACGCACTTCCTTGCGTGCAAAGATGTAGCTGGTAGGTCCCAGCAGTCAGGGGGAGAAAACATTATTTTTTAGGGTAAAAAGGATGCAGTTGTATGCATGCGTCCATGGGCATGGTGCGTCTCCACAGTCAGCCTCTCACGTACAGTCATCTTCTGATGACTCTTGTTTGTTGAGCACTTTGACCACACCTTTCCGAGCGCACCAAGGTTGATTGACGACGGAGAGGCCCCAGACTAGAACGACCCGGAGATGGGGAAGACGCGACAGTGGAGTCGCAGATGGAGAGGAGTGGGAAACTTGACTTGTTCGGGTGCGCAGAAGCACTGCCACCCGCGGGAGACAGGAGCAAGAACAAATGTTGAAGAAGGAGCACGGCTGTTGGATTAACATCCAACGGTCCAGCTGCTAGAATCATTTGTTGATTAAGTTGACAAAGCCATGCGTACACGTCTGCTTAGTAGGCCCACATGTCAGCCACCAAATCTGCCGGGTCCCAGCTGTCATCGAGAGGAATAGTTTTTTTCGCATAACAAGGAGGCACTTCCTTCCATGCGAAGATACAGCCGGTGGGTCCCAACTATCAGGGGGAGCAAACAGCCTAATAAGGAGGATCTTTCCTTCCATGCGACCATGTATCCCGTGGGTCCCAGCCGTCACGCTCTCACGTACAACCCTCTTCCGATGACTCTCGTTTGTTGACCACGTCGTGCCGACCGCAGCGAGGTGGTGGATGACGGCGAGGCCCCTGACTGGAACAACCCGGAGATGGGGAAGACGCGTCAGTGGAGTCACGGATGAAGAGGAGTGGGAAACTTGACTAGTTCCGGTGCGGGGTGGGCCTACACTCGGCAGAGAATAATAGGAGGTGCGGAGTGGAGGGATGGCCTGGCCGTCGGTGGGGTAGAGTTTTGCTGTGAGGCGCGCAAAACAACGCCGCTGGACGCCGGAGGCTGGAGCAGGTGGTCCTGGCAGCGCTGGGGGAAGAAGACGAGAGGTTGAAGAAGAATGTCGGCCGTTGGATGTAAATCCAACGCCTTGCTTAGGCTTCGACCTACTGGCCCACATGTCAGCCAGTCCATTTGTTTTTAGTCCATTTGGCGGGCTAGGTGAAACAATGATGTAGCATCTATGTAACTCGTTTATGTATATGGTAGAATTTAAAGCCCATTTGCATTTCTCTCGAAATCCACGGACTTGCTAGGCTGGGTGAAAATATCATGTTGGGCTCGATGGAGAAATGTTATAAAAACATAAACAAATGATTGCACATCTATTACTACATTGGTCAGTAAAATCTTTGCAAGCTTGTGTACGCAAGCACTAGGAGTTAACTTGCCAAGTTATATATAAATAATAATAATTATTATTTTGTAAGAACTTTCAATTTATGAAATAAAATATCATTTTAATTTGATGAGTTAATAGGACGTGGGGTATTACTATTTTTTAGGCTAGACATGGGACAATTGAGTTGGGTCTAGGGAAAAGTACTGGGAGAAAACTCAGTTTACATCGAAAAAGAAAGTGGAAGAAAATTTAGATATAGGATTAATGAAAACAAAAAATAAAGGAAGTGGGAAGGTCTATAAAATGGTTGGACGAACGACAGGTTTAACGGAACCTTTTGTTGTTTCTATATATATATATATATGTAATAAAATAAGATATATATATATATATATACTATTATTGAAGGGAAAACATAGGTTCAGTTTTGTATTCTTATAGAAAAATAGAATGGAGTTGTGTGTCGTCTTGAAAAAACAAACATAACTTGGGCTGCTGATGTTATAGACAAGCTAGGTTGGGAGGCCCAGAGGCCGCTTGATCCAAAAAACGTTGAAACATGTCGTGGGCTGCCCATGTTAAACAACAGAACCTAGGCCATGTACCTGGTGGGCCCGGGACTGTCAGCCTCTCGACGAAGAGTTGTCTCCCTATTCCTCTTATTTTAGTGACCATGTTGGGAATGACAGACGGCGGTGCCGCGGCGAGAGCACCAAGGCGTAGGACGACGTCAAGACCGCGGATCGAACGAACCGGAGCGGGGGAAGACGCAGGCGGAGGGGAGTACGAGGGTTGACTTGTTCGCATGCAGGGTGGCCGGTGGAGCTCCTTGGTATCATTGTCTTCTTTCATGTTGGCGTAGGAGGGGTTTATGATGGTCTCGGCGAGGTCAACCACGGAGTCCTTCTCCTGCCCGTGCTGATGATCTTGTATTGCTTTTGGATGTCGACAAGCTTGTTGCACCAGATGGCCGAATCGTCGTGTTCTTCCTTCCCCCCATCGTAGCAAAGGTGTAGTCGACGCTGCCGATGAAACGGGCGAATGCTCCAGAACCTCTGATGGCCCTACAGTAGTGGTAGACGAGAACCTCGTCTCGCACGCATACCTGGGCGACCGTGATCCGCTGGTCCCGGTCAGTAGACGAATGGATGGGCACAAGGTCTAGTCCTGCGACCTTGTGCTTTCTCGAACAGTAGGTACTGCTTGAACTCGGCGAGGCAGAGCTTCACCGAGTTTGGATCATTGGTGTACATCATATTCAACTTGGTGCCGCCATGGGACTGAACGGAGAACTCAATGGTGAACTCCTTGCTGAAGTCCATATCCAGCAGGCTTACCCCTCGGATCGCCATTGGAGTCTCATCAAGTGAACGAGTGAGTAGGCGGCTGTAGCAGTACGTTTTTCAGCTCTTGGGGAACTGGATTAAACAATAAACTGAGTGTGTATAGGAGACAACAGTTACTACCCCTCCTTCGCCGGCTGCACGCCTGGCAGAATATGCACCCTCGGCGCATTCAAATGCCTCCATTAAGAAACCTATTCTGGCCACACACGTCGGTTCATGAGTGGTTTGTATTGGTACTGTAATAACAAGTGTTAGTGGACACTTTACTTAAATTTAATTAGCTTTAATTAAAATATATTCTTAAAACTAGCAATGCATTGGCTCGTTCTATCAGTGCCATAGGATCAACATGCACAACAATTAGAATTATTATTCTAAGGACGCACATTATCAGCACATTTCTCGCACTTCCACACAAAAAATACTACCAAATTTGAATAGTTTGTTATGGTTGCTGTCCTCTGCATCATCATGCCGTGTTTACCAGCTTGCAAGATTCAGAACCAACAAGTAAGATTCAAATAATAAGTACAACAAAGATGCCTACACATCTCATTGATTCCTAGCTTGCAAGATTCAGAACCAACCCATTAGAGCGTTTTGATAAAGTGAATATCAGGATTAAATCCATCTTGGCTAGCCGTGTCACAATCCAAGAACTTGGCGAATGCTCTTGACCATCACAACATCTGTAGTAGAGTATTCCTATTTGCACAGATAAGAAAGAGCATGATTACTATAATAGTGGCACTAGTTGAAGCAACCGGTGTGAGGGGCCCTATACCGCCACGACTCGATGTGGTGAACCTGCAACTCCACTCGGATGAGGCCAGCCTGGAGTTCCATGATTCAACTCATGCGCCTTTTTCTGCAGTTCACCTGAAATGAAGCAAAGATTGCATCATTTAGCTAGCAAGAAGTACTTGCTCTCGTGAGCTGGCAGGTTCTTCTTTTGTAGTTGCACTAAAATTTAGCAACATTGAGGTTGGCTGTCCTGCTCATGTAAGGTGCAACTATAATTTTCTTATCCTTTTGTGCAGTTCCACTAAAATAAAGTGCCATTGTGGTGATAGTGACGGATCATCTTGCAAAAGCTAATAAAATGTTGCACGAGATTACCGGCAGAATTTGATGGAGATTTTGGAAACTCCAATCACCATTTTGTGCAGTTCCACCAAAATTGAGAGATGTTGCCCACATGACATTTTAGTTGAACTGCACAAGACACTCATTCCAAAAAAGTGTTTTGTGCAGTTCACCAAAAGGTCACAATAGCAACAGGTGAAATGGATATCCCTATCTACACAAAAAGATAGAAAGTAAACAGTTGTTGGTCAATAATAATATACGAAACATGCACGAAATGAAAAGAAGCATATCAATTATGTTCATGGCAATCACGCAAGGACAGTAAATTTTTTAAAATGTCAGCAATGCTTCATGTTACTGGAAGCATTATGATCAACTATGACATTTGTCAAATATGGGATTACATTAATGGTGGCATTGCTTGTTTACCAGATACAGTAAATCAACAGCAGCTAAGGAGTTGGTTTAAGGGCATGGGACCGTGGGGACACCATGTCACTCAGCAGCGTAAAGAACCAACTTACTCATCATACTAGGGAAAACAACAGGAGTACCATTTGTTAACACAGTTTAATTGCATCATATCACTGCAGGCATTAGATTAACAATAACACTAGTTAGACATGTCCTTAAGGTAACATTGTGATCGCTTCATTTTATATGCGCTCTTACGTTAACAACAACAAAAGGTCGGTATAAGGACATGCGACAGTGGACGCATCAGCACAATGTACCTACAAGGAGGCATAAAGTGGTGATGCCGAGTTTGTTCATGCTCCGTGAGGGCAGCAAATCTAATCCTGGAGAACTTTTACTATGTGAGGGCAGCTGTCGGTGTCAAAACCGGCGGATCTCAGGTAGGGGGTCCTGAACTGTGCGTCTAGGCGGATGGTAACAGGATACAAGGGACACGATGTTTTTACCCAGGTTCGGGCCCTCTCGAGGGAGGTAAAACCCTACTCCTGCTTGATTGATATTGATGATATGGGTAGTACAAGAGTGGATCTACCACGAGATCAAGGAGGCTAAACCCTAGAAGCTAGCCTATGGTGTGATTGTTGTAATGGTTGTTGTGTCCTACGGACTAAAACCCTCCGGTTTATATAGACATAGGAGAGGGCTAGGGTTACACAGAGTCGGTTACAATGGTAGGAGATCTACATATCCGTATCGCCAAGCTTGCCTTCCACGCCAAGGAAAGTCCCATCCGGACACGGGACGAAGTCTTCAATCTTGTATCTTCATAGTCTTGGAGTCCGGCGGACGATGATAGTCTGGCTGTCCGGACACCCCCTAGTCCAGGACCCCCTCAGTAGCCCCTGAACCTGGCTTCAATGACGATGAGTCCGGCGCGCATAATGTTCGGCATTGCAAGGCGGGTTCCTCCTCCAAATAATCCATAGAAGATTGCGAACACCAGGATAGTGTCCGGCTCTGCAAAATAAATTCCATATTCCACCGTAAAGAGAATAATATGTACACAAGCTCAATCTGCTGACGTGTTTTGCGGCATGACGTCACGCCACTACCAAGCCTTTTCTTGAATCGTCTTTTATTATACCACCTCAGCGCGTTTAGCGAAGCGGTTTCCTTGGCACGTCTTATCGAAGCAGAGATCGTGTTCCCCTTATTCCGGGATTCTCATCAATACGGACGTGGGTAACCCAACCGCGCCATTGATGGTGGCACTTGGGAGATAAGCGAGTTTTACCAGGCCGGTGGGGACGCATAGTCTTCGTCCGCCTATATATAAGGGGATAAGGATCCGCCTTTTTACCCACGCCTTCTTCCTCCTTTGCTTATCCATCTCTGCGCACTCGAGCTCCAGCGCCCAAGTTCGCGCATCTCGTCTCAACCTTCTCCGACCATGTCCGGAGCGGGAGGTAAATGGTTGGCCTCCACCGTTAAGGACGAGCACATCGCCAAACTGCGCAGCGCCGGATACCTTTCCGGCGACATCGCGCACCGGCTGCCCGACAAGGGGCAGCTCATCCCCACCCACAGGCCCCATGAGAGGGTCGTATTCCTTCCCCACTTCCTCCGCGGACTGGGCTTTCCACTCCACCCCTTTGTCCGGGGGCTCATGTTCTACTACGGCCTGGATTTCCACGATCTGGCACCGAACTTCATCCTCAACATCTCGGCGTTCATCGTCGTGTGCGAGGCCTTCCTCTGCATCCAGCCCCACTTCGGCTTGTGGCTCAAGACCTTCAGTGTCAAGCCGAAGGTAGTGAAGGGCACGCAGGCAGAGTGCGGAGGCGCCATGTTGGGCAAGATGCCCAACGTCCTCTGGTTCGAAGGGGCCTTCGTGGAGTCCGTCAAGGGGTGGCAGTCGGGGTGGTTCTACATCACCGAGCCGCGCGACCCTACGTGGGCGGCGGCCCCCGAGTTCAGATCTGGCATCCCTGTGCAGCTCACCTCCTGGAAAGAGAAGGGCTTGCTATGGGGTAGTTCGGAGGAGCTGACGGGACTCCAAGCCTGTATCTAGAAGCTGGTGAACAAGAAGCTCGGGCTTGTTAATGTGGTCCAAGTCATGCTCGTCCGTCGGATTCTCCCATGCCAAGAACGGGCATTCAACCTGTGGGAGTTCGACCCGGCACAACACCAGGCGTTGAGCGGGCTCTTCGACACGACGTACGAAGGCGCCAGGAGGGTGCTCTTTAAGGGCGCCGAAGCCCCCGCCTCCGCGACGGAAGATCGCGGATTTCGCTCGCAACGTCCAGCTAACGAGGTAAGTGATTCTAACCCTTTACGGGACACTTGTTGTTAATAGTTTGACCCTAAGCGGGTTTCAATCTCCCTTTTCCTTTGACAGGACTAGATGAAGAAGGCCGTGCAGCTCATCTGCCTGGCTCCCATGCCAGAAAACCTAGTAGACGCCCGTCTGACGGGGCTGCTGGTTCCGGCACCGCACGTGGTGCCGGAGAAGAAGGCCAAGAAGGTGGCCACGGGTACTCGAAAGAGTTCCCGTTTTCAGGTGTCCGACGACTCCGAGGCGGATTCCTCCCCCGAAGATGAGGAGGAAATAGAGGACTCTCTCCCAGAGGAGGGAGAGAGGAAGAGGAAGGCTTCCCCAATAGGGGAGGCCGAAGGGTCCAAGAGGGGAAGAACTATTCACTCGGACAGCCCCGCCAACGCCAGCATTGGCGGCGAAGAGTGGCCCTCAAGGGCCAGGCCTCCGGCGAGATCGTAAGTATCCGGATTCTTGAATGATTTATGATTTCTTTTTATGTCGCATAGTGTCCTTCTAATGCCGCACACTGCCTGTAGTCTGGCTGATGATGATCTCCCCGCTTCGTCGAGCGGGTCGTTGGCTCCGTCGGATGTAGATTCCATCCCGACCGCCTCCACCCCTCGCGCCGCTGAGGATGCCGAGGTGGGGTCCCGAGAAAGGACCCATCAGGAGGAGGCTCCGGAGGCGCCACAAGGCAGCCTCCCAGACTTTGCGCCGGACTCTACGCCGGAACCTGCAGTGGTTCCAGAGTCCGGCAGGCAGCCCCTTTGCAAGAAGGGCAAGACCGTGACACCGGCGGCCCCCGTCCAACCGGAGGTGCCGGACAACTTGTTGGAGGCGCTCAAAGGCGCTTCCATCGAGGAAGAACACCGCACTATCATGAGTGCGGTGATTCAGAAGGTTCAGCTTGCCAAGAGCAGGCTGACCGAAGCCTGCAGTAGCCTTCTAACAGGCTTTGAGGTAAGAAGTTAAAATTATGTAATGTAATACCGCATAGACAGTAGCCCCTGATGCTCGGTTTGGTGTTCGGAAAGAAAAGCCGGACTGAGGATCCAAAAAGATATGCGCAGGGTTGCTAAAAAGTATGTCAATATGGGTTTGCAGGCTGCACTGCTGACCTCTGCCGCACTGACTACGGAGGTCGGTGCATTGAAGCAGGATCTCGAGCGGTCCGAGCAAGAGCTCGGCCATGCCAAGAAGCAGCTCGAGGACAAAGAAGGTGAGTAACACCACTTTGAATAGTTACCTTACAGAAAAGGATTTAGGTTGCAATAAAAATAACAAGGATAACGTGGATACTGCAGGGGCCACGAACGAGGTGGCGGCCCTGAAGGAGGCCATGTCCGTGGCCGAACGCAATGCGGTCGCGGAACGAGCGGAGCGAGAGAAGCAGGAGGCACGGGTGGCGGAAGTGCGGCAAGAGCTCCAGGCGCTCATGGAAAAGCATGAGACTTTGGAGAACGACTCAAAGATTCGAGAGTCCGAGCTTGCCTCGGCTCTCGAAAGTGCCAAAGCCGCCAAAGCCGAGGCCCATAAGGCCCTTCAGGAGATTGAGGCGGTGAAGAGAATAGCGGCGGGTAAGGCATTTTCCATGCAAAGCAAGCATGTTAATGTAAACTATCTGACACTTACCCGAATTCGGAGCTCTCCAGGGGCGTTTGTAGATCTGCCTCGCAGTGTGTCTGATGCCGCCGCGTTCTACCGAGCCGAGGAGGGGATCTCAATGGAGAAGGTCTTCTGGTCTCAGTACGCTGAGGCCGGCCATCCGGTGTCCCCTAGCGACCAGCTGAAGCAGCTGGTCGAGCTCCACAAGGTAGCCGAACAGGCCATGAAGGGCCTCATAGTCCGGCTGTGGCCTGGACTGGCCATGCCTGGGAGCTACTTCGGCCTCGTGCGGCGGCTGGTGGATGCTTGCCCCTGGGTGGAGGTCGTCAAGCACTCCGCCTGTATTGAAGGTGCTCATCAGGCCCTTGCCCGCGCAAAGGTGCATTGGGGCAGGCTGGATGCGGAGAGGCTTATCACTGACGTGCCGCCAGCGGGCAAGGAGTATCGTATGCCCGAGATGTACTATAAGACCGTCCTGAAGGGTGCCCGCAAGATTGCGGATGAGTGCCCCAGAGATGTAATTATTGAGTAGACTCGCTATGTTTTATCCTGTGCGCTGAAAACTTTGTTCATATGCGCTGAGCAACACTTGTTTAATTTAAAATATTACCTTCAGTGCGGCCGTTTACAAAATCTGAGAGATGGCAAGTCGTCGGCTTCAGCCCCCATGCCACTAGTGCTGAGGTGTTCGGGATAAACTTGAGCACTCTTGTTCCCATTTTTGGGTCCATCTAGGGAGGCGCTCAACACAACGAACAAGGCAACCGGACTTATGATGCTTGAACACTCTCACTTGGCCATAGAATTCTATAATTTTAAATTTCGGCGAAGCCCCTAGTATTCGGAAGACCGAATTCGGGGCGCTATCCACGCCTTCGTCGTACATTATCCGGTTCTTCGCTCGAAGCGGCATAAGTCTTTAGGGACCCAAAAAGACCTCTCGAACAGCGACCAGTCTCTCGCCTTATCATGCCAGTCACTTTTAGCTTTCTCCACTGAGGCGCTCGCCCAGCTCAACCGGGGCGCAATCGCAGTGGTTCTCCCAGTGCTACCTTAGCCGACGGAACGGAACATAAGGTACCAAAACATGGGAGCCGGGCAAACCCAACTATTGACCCAAGACATGATTCGGAGCCGATTCATATAATGCTATAAGTTCGGGGTGCCGCACTTGTGAAAGTGTTCGGACTTATCACACCATAATGCGGGGAACATAAGCCCCCTGGTGTATTCGGCCATACCAAATTGTACGGGTGCAAGATGTCGTTAATGAAGATATATGTAAAGTAATGCAATTATAGGCAAAAAGTGTTGCATTATTTATTCGAGGAATTCTGCTATGAGTGCGGGATGATACAAGTAGTGCGGTAAGCAAGGGATTGGACTGATTAAACATGTCCCCCTCCAGGGGTGGGCTGCGGACTGGTGTATATAATCAAATTTAATGCTCGTAATGGAGACCACGTGAGTGTTCGTCGCAGCCTTTTTCCCTCCCTGGCTGTTGCATCGTGAGTTCGGCGGGCGCATCGCCGGACAGGGCCTCTGGTGAACGAAGTCCTGTATATAAAAGGAAGGAAAATAAAAATAAGAAGAGTGACACAATTGGGAGCCCCTGGTGTGGTCGAGCCGCACTCTGGGTCTGTTGTGGTCGTGCCCCTCCCCCTATGCCCATGGTATCTCCAGAGCGTAATGATGTACGCGGAGGGTTGGTCTTGCAATCATGCGAGGGCTGGGGTTGGGGCCGCATTGCTACGCGTGCTCGGAACGTGCCAGGTGGTCTTGATTGATGTTGCTCCGGGCGCGTTTGGCCGTGTCCGGTCGTTTAACGGCCGGACTCGAAAATTGCCTTAGAATGCTGCTCTATACTTCTGCCGCGAGAGCCCCTGTATGTTCCTCCATTCGGAGGGAGCGTTCCGTGTTTCCGTTGACCGTGATGACTCCACGAGGGCCTGGCATCTTGAGCTTGAGGTATGCGTAATGCGGCACCACGTTGAACTTTGCGAACGCGGTTCGTCCGAGCAGAGCGTGATAGCCGCTGCGGAACGGTACTATGTCGAAGATTAACTCCTCACTCAGGAAATTATCCGGGGATCCGAAGACCACTTCCAGTGTGACTGAGCCTGTACAATTGGCCTCGACACCTGGTATGACGCCTTTGAAGGTCGTCTTTGTAGGTTTAATCCTTGAGGGGTCTATGCCCATCTTGCACACTGTATCCTGGTAAAGTAGGTTCAGGCTACTGCCGCCGTCCATCAGGACTCTCGTGAGGTGAAATCCATCGATGATTGGGTCTAAAACCAATGCGGCGAATCCGCCATGGCAGATACTGGTCGGATGGTCTCGTCGATCGAAAGTGATCGGGCAAGAGGACCATGGATTGAACTTCGGGGCGACTGGCTCCATCGCATATACGTCCCTTAGTGCACGCTTCAGCTCCCGCTTGGGTATATGGGTTGCATATATCATGTTTACCGTCCGCACTTGTGGGCGGAAACCCTTCTGTCCTCTACTGTTCGGCGGCCGGGTCTCTTCCTCGTCGTCGTTGTGCAGCCCCTTGTCGTTGTTTTCGGCAATTAACTTGTCTGCCTATTTAAATACCCAACAATCTCTGTTGGTGTGGTTAGCTGGCTTTTCAGGGGTGCCATGTATCTGGCATGAGCGGTCGAGTATTCGGTCCAAATTGGACGGACCCGGAGTGGTTCTTTTAAATGGCTTCTTCCGCTGACCGAGTTTAGAGCCTCGGAATCCGGCGTTGACTGCCGTATCCTCATTGTTGTCGCCGTTAACGCGGCGTTTGTTTTTGTTTCGACGCGACCTGCCATTGTGGTCCTTGGTATCCGGACTGCCAGCATTCTTGCTGAGGTTGTTGCTGCGAGCTAGCCAGCTATCCTCTCCCGCACAGAAGCGGGTCATTAATGATGTGAGGGCTGCCATGGATTTCGGCTTTTCCTGTCCTAGGTGCCGGGCTAGCCACTCGTCGTGGATGTTATGTTTGAAGGCTGCTAGGGCCTCTGCATTCGGACAATCGACGATTTGGTTTTTCTTTGTTAAGAACCGTGTCCAGAACTGTCTGGCTGATTCATCTGGCTGCTGAATTATGTGGCTTAGGTCATCGGCGTCTGGTGGTCGCACATATGTGCCCTGGAAGTTGTCGAGGAATGCGGCTTCGAGGTCCTCCCAACACCCAATTGACTCTGCGGGCAGGCTGTTAAGCCAATGCCGAGCTAGTCCTTTAAGCTTGAGCGGGAGATATTTGATAGCATGGAGATCGTCGCCGCGGGCCATATGGATATGAAGGAGATAATCCTCGATCCAAACCGCGGGGTCTGTCGTGCCATCGTAGGGTTCGATGTTGACGGGTTTAAACCCTTCAGGGATTTGATGATCCATTACTTCGTCTATGAAGCATAGTGGGTGTGCGGCACCTCTGTATTGAGCGATGTCACGACGTAGCTCAAGAGAGCGTTGTCTGCTGTGTTCGGCCCGGCCGGAGTTGCTGTATCCGGCGCGACGGTATTCGTCGAGGGTCGTGGGGCGCCCACGTGATCCATAGATAGATCTGGATTGTCTTGCCTTGTCCTCCAATATACCCCGCAAGTCCGGGGCGTTCCCTCGTGGCTTCGTACTTTTTGAGCGATGTCGGGGTACGGTCTTGGTGGAGGGCCTAGGTGCCTCTCTGTCGCGACCACGGGGTGGTCGGTCTGCCGTATTGTGCGCTGGTGATGAAGGTATATATGCTTCCTCCTCTAGTCGAGGGAGCAACTTGCATTTTGGGTAGCTCTTGGAGGGGCGTTCGAGTTCATACTCTTCGGCCGCGAGGACCTCGGTCCATCTGTCGGCCAGCAGGTCTTGGTCAGCTTGAAGCTGTTACTGCTTTTTCTTTAGGCTATTTGCCGTGGCGATAAGCCTGCGTTTAAAACGCTCTTGTTCGACAGGATCCTCAGGCACGACGAATTCATCGTCGTTGAGGCTTGCCTCGTCTCCGGAGGGAGGTATGTAATTATCATCCTCGACCTCTTCGTCTACCGCTCTCTCGTGAGGGCTTGCTTCTGCATCCTCCTGTGCTGAATCTTGCTGGAGGGGGTTGTCTTCGGCACTCTCTGGGGTGTTATTATCTCCGGTGCCGGAATCTCCATTCTTTCTGTGGCGGGATTTAGAGCGGCACCGTTGACGCCGGTGCTTGGGCGGTTTCTTTGAGGAATCTGCCTCCGCTGCTTCTTCGCCGTCCCCATCTTTTGTGGTGTCCACCATGTATATATCGTATGACGAGGTGGTCTTCCAGTGCCCTGTAGGCGCTGGTTCTTGATCGTCTCTGGCATCGTCGTCCATACCGTCGATGTCCTCGGAGTCGTAGTCTAGCATGTCGGTTAGATCGTCGACAGTGGCTACAAAGTGGGTGGTGGGTGGGGTTTGAATTTCTTCGTCGTCCACATCCCAACCATCCTGGCCATAGTCTGGCCAGGGCTCTCCAGATAGGGAGAGATGCTTTAGTGAATTTAGGATGTCGCCAAAGGGTGAGTGCTGAAAGATGTCCGCGGCGGTGAACTCCATGATCGGCGCCCAATCGGACTCGATTGGCAGGTGATGAGGACATGACTACCTTGGATATGACCAAAAATATTGCATATATGCATATTTGTCAGGTGATTTCTAGTGCAAACTATTCAATAATCTATTTATGTTATCCAGAACAAAAATACTTCACACACTTTTGTGTTTTGTCTAATTGCAGGTGTATGGGACATTTGTACAATCCACATATGAAGATAAGGAAGAAAGAGATGTTTATTTGCTGTCCAAAAAGTTCTCTCACGTCACTTTTGGCCCAAGAGAAGATAGAGTCCAAGTCTCTCACGTTCTGGATTCAGATTCGGACTGCACAGACATACCTGACTCAAAACGCACACAAGTTTTTCATACGGACTCCGAATTGGGTGATTCTTTTTTTGTTGGAAACTAGATTTCGTGCACTTTCCAACCCAATTGGAATCACCTTCAAATTCGTCTGGAGCGTTGAGTTGTGGACAAAACAATCTGATGCTGCAGCAGAATCCGAGTCAAACTACAAGTCCAAAGGTGTTACATCACCTCCACTTGGGCCCATTGGCCTTGTACGACCTAGATTTAGTTTTAGGCTGCCTTGGGACGTCCTCCCACCTCCTTGGCCGCCACCCCTTGCTCCTATATAAGTAGATCCATCTAGTAGCTTTTCCTTGGGATTTGTTTAGTTAAAAGTTAGCCATTGCAACTTCGTGTGCTTCGTTTGTGTCCAACGACCAGACCAAGACCACTTTTCGGATCCCCACCATTATCAATACTTCATACGTATTCGCGATATTCAGATTGCTTTTATCATATTCTTGCTTGTTCTTCGATTGCTTGCAGGAATAGACCTTCGTGGTCAGGTTGATCGTGCTCCGGCGTGGTCAATAACCTCTCGGAGTTGGTTTAGCGATTGCTAAGGCACAACGTCGTTGCACGTTTGTAGTCGGATCGTCAAAGTCGTCTCCACCAAATCGATAGTTATCATCTCATCGAAAGATCGGGACACCCCGCCTCTATCAAGGATGATGAGGACACGACTACCTTGGATATGACCAAAAATATTGCATATATGCATATTTGTCACGTGATTTCTAGTGCAAACTATTCAATAATCTATTTATGTTATCCAGAACAAAAATACTTCACACACTTTTGTGTTTTGTCTAATTGCAGGTGTATGGGACATTTGTACAATCCACATATGAAGATAAGGAAGAAAGAGATGTTTATTTGCTGTCCAAAAAGTTCTCTCACGTCACTTTTGGCCCAAGAGAAGATAGAGTCCAAGTCTCTCACGTTCTGAATTCAGATTCGGACTGCACAGACATACCTGACTCAAAACGCACACAAGTTTTTCATACGGACTCCGAATTGGGTGATTCTTTTTTTGTTGGAAACTAGATTTCGTGCACTTTCCAACCCAATTGGAATCACCTTCAAATTCGTCCGGAGCGTTGAGTTGTGGACGAAACAATCTGATGCTGCAGCAGAATCCGAGTCAAACTACAAGTCCAAAGGTGTTACATCACCTCCACTTGGGCCCATTGGCCTTGTACGACCTAGATTTAGTTTTAGGCTGCCTTGGGACGTCCTCCCACCTCCTTGGCCGCCACCCCTTGCTCCTATATAAGTAGATCCATCTAGTAGCTTTTCCTGGGGATTTGTTTAGTTAAAAGTTAGCCATTGCAACTTCGTGTACTTCGTTTGTGTCCAACGACCAGACCAAGACTGCTTCCGGATCCCCACCATTATCAATACCTCATATATATTTGCAATATTCAGATTGCTTTATCATATTCTTGCTCGTTCTTCGATTGCTTGCAGGAATAGACCTTCGTGGTCAGGCTGACCGTGCTTCCGGCCTCGTCAGTAACCTCAGGAGATTGGTTTAGCGATTGCTAAGGCGCAACGTCGTGCACGTTTGTAGTCGGATCGTCAAAGTCGTCTCCACCAAATCGATAGTTATCATCTCATCGAAAGATCGGGACACCCCCGCCTCTATCAAGTGGTATCAGTTTTCAGGTTGCTCGGTGAGAATTTCCAGTTTTTCCTAGATTAGATTTATTTTCTTACCTATTGTCCAAGAAAAAGCCACAAAATAAAAGTTAGATCTATTCATCCTTTGTCCTAGCCAGACTGAGCCTTTGCAATTTTCTTTTCATTGTTTGCATTATTGAATTATCGGTTGCATCACCGTGTCGAGTTGCTGGTCTTAGTGTCTAGTTCCTTTAGAGTTTCGAGTTCTGTTCACATTAGTCACGCAGCCGCTGCATCATTATCCCATCCGCTGTCCACCATCCCATCCACCAATTTCCACCATGTGCTACGCACTATTTATTGTCATAATCATAGTTGAGGTCACTCACATCTTCGCCTGATCGAATCTGCATCTTATCTAGTTTGTCTTGGGAAGAGGGAGAAAAAGAAGATAAAAAAAAGAGAGAAAAAAAGGAAAGAAAAAAAAGAAAAAGAGAGAAAAGAAAAAGAAAAAAAAGCGTGAGGAAAAAAAAGAGAGAAGAAAAAAAATTGGATCTATCTAGAATCAATCTCGTACCTGAATTCGGATTGGAATCTGTTTTGCGCACTGTTCAGTAAAACAGGTGTATCTTCCTCATACGAAGTCAGTTTTGGCTCCATGAGTACTCAAATTGAAGATAGCGACGAGCCGCATCTAAATAGTTGCAGAAAGTAGTTCAATATTTGACACCTCAAAATCGGCTCCTAAATAGGTCTTTTTGCCCTCCGAAGTTCGTGAACACAACTTGTTCCAATTTTTCAGGCCAGTTTTAGAATTCTTTGACTCCTCATATCAACTCGGAATTGAGTGATTCTTCTTGCATTGGAAAGCTTGAGTTAGTAGCATTCTTTGAAAGAATTTATCAGAAAATTGTCTCAAACTTTTCAAGAGGAAAGTTGGAGAGAGAGTTGTTGTATATCCTGCTTGGCAGTTGTTTTTCATCATTATCTTCACTGCCGTTGTGATCTTCACTTATATCTTGCTGTCAAGAGCTACTTAGTATCCTTCATTGATGCTAGTTGTGCAACGTCGTGACCTCATTAGTGTTATAGGCTCGCGTCTCTAGTCCGGTCTAGCCTAGGACCAGCACAGTACCGTCGTTGAGCGTTTATTCAACATTGCATCTTTGAATTGATTATTGCTAATCTTTTGCTACCATATATAGCCAACCCAGCTCCACATATTTCTACACCGTGTATATGTACGCTCCCCTGGCAATCGCTTTACTCAATATTCGGAGTTACTTGACACCGCTGGTTGCCGATCACCGCCTGCTGCATGGTAAGAACTTGTAAGACATTGATATTTGCTTTACTGTGAGCGTTTTACCACCACATCCTAGTAGTTATAGGAACATTATTTTTGGGTTTTGTTTCTTGTTCTACTAATCATGACAGGATCCAGAGTCAATTCATGGGCTTTGTCGATCGCGGGAGACGTGCCACCACCTTTGCAAATACCACAACCGTCAGGAGAGGTGCACAAACATCCAAATGCACATGATCAGGTTAATGTATCTATACCACCATTTAATGGCCGTTTTAAACCTGCTTTATATATTGAATGGGAGTTCGACATAAAAAATATATTTGCTTCCCATAATTTCGATGAACATAAAAAGGTTAAGGTTGCGGTTGGTTCTTTCACTGGTTATGCTTTGGTTTGGTGGAGTGAATATTGTCGGTTACACCCTGATTATATACCTACTACTTGGGATGATTTGAAACTTGCCATGCGACATACTTTCGTCCCTGCTTGTTATACTCGTGACATGATTAAGAAGTTGCAACACTTAAAACAAGGTAGTGAAACTGTAACAAAATATTATGATGATTTACAAACTACCTTGTTGCATTCCTCTTTAGAAGAAAGTGAAGATGATTTTATGGATAGATTTTGGGGAGGATTAAACCGTGATATTCAAGAGATACTAATTCATGAAGAGTGTTATCCTATGGACCATTTGTTTCATCTTGCTTGCAAAGCTGAACAGGAAATAAAACGACATGTTGGCCACGAGGAGAACAAGCGCATGGTGCACATTCCAAGAGTTGATATGATTGTTCCTTCAACTACTAGGCATACTATGACAACCACATCTGTTGTTGTCAGGACTACATCACCTCCACCATGTGACACATCGCCCCCGAGAGTGGCTACATCATCTGAGTTGATCATAAGAGGTAATGACAAAGGTACTGATCTTCCATCTCTACATGAGAATGATGAATGCCTTGTCAATTTGAATGCACCATCTGATGAGCTACCCACTACTTTGATCACACCACCTATTTTAGAGGACTACGTTGATAATTTAACTTTGCCATGTGATCAAACAACTGAAATACCAACAATTTTGAGTGCACCCATTGAATTAACTATTGATGCAAAAGAACCAATGTTTAATCATTTTGATATGACCTCTAATCTTGGTGATGATTCTGTGTTGAATGACTTATTGCATGTTTGCTTATTTAAGCATGTTGTAGCATGTAAATTTGATGCAAGTAAGGTTTATTCACCAATGTTGGGATGGTTTAATGATGAACATTGTCAATGTTTTGAAATGAATAAGAGCTTCACTTATATGTGCAAACTGAGTTGCAATATTTTCATGCCTTCTACTTCTTGTGCTAATTTTTTGGCTTTAGATTTTATGAACTATGCAAGTTACTCATCTATTCATGTGTCATATATGCAAAAATCAAGGGAAGTAAAAATGGATGACATATACATATACAACATATACACCTTGTCTCTTTTGTTAGCCACATTTCAGATTAAGCAACGCCGAGGACGGCTTTATTTTCAAGAAGGGGAGGATGATGAGGACATGACTACCTTGGATATGACCAAAAATATTGCATATATGCATATTTGTCAGGTGATTTCTAGTGCAAACTATTCAATAATCTATTTATGTTATCTAGAACAAAAATACTTCACACACTTTTGTGTTTTGTCTAATTGCAGGTGTATGGGACATTTGTACAATCCACATATGAAGATAAGGAAGAAAGAGATGTTTATTTGCTGTCCAAAAAGTTCTCTCACGTCACTTTTGGCCCAAGAGAAGATAGAGTCCAAGTCTCTCACGTTCTGGATTCAGATTCGGACTGCACAGACATACCTGACTCAAAACGCATACAAGTTTTTCATACGGACTCCGAATTGGGTGATTCTTTTTTTGTTGGAAACTAGATTTCGTGCACTTTCCAACCCAATTGGAATCACCTTCAAATTCGTCCGGAGCGTTGAGTTGTGGACGAAACAATCTGATGCTGCAGCAGAATCCGAGTCAAACTACAAGTCCAAAGGTGTTACATCACCTCCACTTGGGCCCATTGGCCTTGTACGACCTAGATTTAGTTTTAGGCTGCCTTGGGACGTCCTCCCACCTCCTTGGCCGCCACCCCTTGCTCCTATATAAGTAGATCCATCTAGTAGCTTTTCCTTGGGATTTGTTTAGTTAAAAGTTAGCCATTGCAACTTCGTGTACTTTGTTTGTGTCCAACGACCAGACCAAGACCGCTTACGGATCCCCACCTTTATCAATACTTCATCTATATTCGCAATATTCAGATTGCTTTATCATATTCTTGTTTGTTCTTCGATTGCTTGCAGGAATAGACCTTCGTGGTCAGGTTGATTGTGCTTCGGCGTGGTCAATAACCTCTCGGAGTTGGTTTAGCGATTGCTAAGGCGCAACGTCGTGCACGTTTGTAGTCGGATCGTCAAAGTCATCTTCAACAAATTGATAGTTATCATCTCATCGAAAGATCGGGACACCCCGCCTCTATCAACATAAATAGATTATTGAATAGTTTGCACTAGAAATCACCTGACAAATATGCATATATGCAATATTTTTGGTCATATCCAAGGTAGTCATGTCCTCATCATCAAGTACAAGAACTTCTCGACAAAGGTTATATACGCGAATCCCTTAGTCCTTGTGCTGTTCCTATTATTCTAGTGCCGAAAAAGGATGGTACATCACGTATGTGTGTTGATTGTAGAGGCATTAATAATATTACTATTCGTTATCGTCATCCTATTCCTAGGCTAGATGATATGCTTGATGAATTGAGTGGCTCTACAATATTCTCCAAAGTTGATTTGCGTAGTGGCTACCATCAAATTCGTATGAAATTGGGAGATGAATGGAAAACAGCATTTAAAACTAAGTTTGGATTATATGAGTGGTTAGTCATGCCTTTTGGGTTAACTAATGCACCTAGTACTTTCATGAGATTAATGAACGAAGTTTTACGTGCTTTCATTGGACGATTTGTGGTAGTTTACTTTGATGACATATTGATTTATAGCAGATCTTTGGAAGAACATTTGGAACATTTACGTGCTGTTTTTATTGCTCTACGTGATGCACGTTTGTTTGGTAACCTTGGGAAGTGCACCTTTTGCACCGACCGAGTATCTTTTCTTGGCTATGTTGTTACTCCACAGGGAATTGAAGTTGATAAAGCCAAGATTGAAGCTATTTGATGAGGACATGACTACCTTGGATATGACCAAAAATATTGCATATATGCATATTTGTCAGGTGATTTCTAGTGCAAACTATTCAATAATCTATTTATGTTATCCAGAACAAAAATACTTCACACACTTTTGTGTTTTGTCTAATTGCAGGTGTATGGGACATTTGTACAATCCACATATGAAGATAAGGAAGAAAGAGATGTTTATTTGCTGTCCAAAAAGTTCTCTCACGTCACTTTTGGCCCAAGAGAAGATAGAGTCCAAGTCTCTCACGTTCTGGATTCAGATTCGGACTGCACAGACATACCTGACTCAAAACGCACACAAGTTTTTCATACGGACTCCGAATTGGGTGATTCTTTTTTTGTTGGAAACTAGATTTCGTGCACTTTCCAACCCAATTGGAATCACCTTGAAATTCGTCCGGAGCGTTGAGTTGTGGACGAAACAATCTGATGCTGCAGCAGAATCCGAGTCAAACTACAAGTCCAAAGGTGTTACATCACCTCCACTTGGGCCCATTGGCCTTGTACGACCTAGATTTAGTTTTAGGCTGCCTTGGGACGTCCTCCCACCTCCTTGGCCGCCACCCCTTGCTCCTATATAAGTAGATCCATCCAGTAGCTTTTTCTGGGGATTTGTTTAGTTAAAAGTTAGCCATTGCAGCTTCGTGTACTTCGTTTGTGTCCAACGACCAGACCAAGACCGCTTCCGGATCCCCACCATTATCAATACCTCATATATATTTGCAATATTCAGATTGCTTTATCATATTCTTGCTCGTTCTTCGATTGCTTGCAGGAATAGACCTTCGTGGTCAGGCTGACCGTGCTTCCGGCCTCGTCAGTAACCTCAGGAGATTGGTTTAGCGATTGCTAAGGCGCAACGTCGTGCACGTTTGTAGTCGGATCGTCAAAGTCGTCTCCACCAAATCGATAGTTATCATCTCATCGAAAGATCGGGACACCCCCGCCTCTATCAGCAGGGGCGCAGGAGGTTCGGAGTCCGGCAAGGAGTCCGGCACATCCGAGTCACGAGCTTTATAAGGGACAAAGTCAGTGTTCGGCTCCATCGCCGTGGAAGTCGCAGCCCCCGAGGCGGTGTCCAGCCACCCGTCCTCGATCTACACGATCGGCTCCGAACTTGGGGTCGGAGCGGATTCATGTGCGGCCACCAAGGCACTGTCCAGAGGCAGAGCTAAATCATGCCCATTGTGACAGCGGGGCACGCTCGGCTGTGGCTCGAGTCCGTAGAAGATCAAGTCCCCGCGGACGTCGGCCGTGAAGTTTAGGCTTCCGAACCTGACCTGATGGCCAGGGGCGTAGATTTCGATCTGCTCCAGATGGCCAAGTGAATTGGCCCACAGTGCGAAGCCGCCGAATACGAAGATCTGTCCGGGGAGAAAAGTCTCACCCTGGACGGCATTGTTGATTGGAGAAGCCATCAAGCCTATCGGTGACGACACAGAGGAACTATCAATTAAAGCACCAATGTCGGTGTCAAAACTGGCGGATCTCGGGTAGGGAGTCCCGAACTGTGCGTCTAGGCGGATGGTAACAGGAGCCAAGGGACACGATGTTTTTACCCAGGTTCGGGCCCTCTCGATGGAGGTAAAACCCTACTCCTGCTTGATTGATATTGATGATATGGGTAGTACAAGAGTGGATCTACCACGAGATCAATGAGGCTAAACCCTAGAAGCTAGCCTATGGTATGATTTTTGTAATGGTTGTAGTGTCCTACGGACTAAAACCCTCTGGTTTATATAGACACTGGAGAGGACTAGGGTTACACAGAGTCGGTTACAATGGTAGGAGATCTACATATCCGTATCGCCAAGCTTGCCTTCCACGCCAAGGAAAGTCCCATCCAGACACGGGACGAAGTCTTCAATCTTGTATCTTCATAGTCTTGGAGTCCGGCGGACGATGATAGTCCGGCTGTCCGGACACCCCCTAGTCCAGGACTCCCTCAGCAGCAAATCTAAACCTGGAGACCTTTTACTATGTGAGGGCAGCAAATCTAAACCTGGAGATCTTTTACTATGTGAGGGCATCAAATCTAATCCTGGACAAACTCTGTTGACTTGTCCACCAGCCGCCACTTTCTATCCTTTTTCCAACCAATAATAGATCTATTCCTTATTCAGTTTGTACTGAGTTTTCCAATTATGTCCCTTTTCAACCAAGAGACCGGTTGGGTATCGGGTCTCTACTACTTTCCCCCTGTTATTTCCTCTTTGAATCAAGTCCTAGATTCATGCTACTATCCCCCCTTTCTTCGTTGTTTGAACCAAGTCCTAGATTCGGATGCAAGAAGTAGCTTTACCTCTAATAATTCTAAAAATTTAGGTGGATTTGGAAGAGTTGATGGAAGTAGAAAAAGATGCACATGCAGACACGTTGGGAGCTGGGGCAGTAGATCAAGGCCGCTTTCGAAGAACTTGTACCTGAGGTTCATCGGGATGTCGGCGGCGACAGGTCCGATCTGCGCACAATACGGCATGGACGAAGAAGGGTTGGAGGACCTCCCGAGCTGGAGCTATGTCGGAGAGAACGACACGGGCAGAGGATCGGGCCTCGCCTGCAGCTGTGGGTTTCCTCCCTCGGCGGTGATGACCACGTGAATGATGCACCTTTTAGTCCTCTACACACACCGGCTGAAGGGATCCGGCCGGATCTGTGACCAGCGGTTAGCAGAGAGAAAATGTTGCTACTTCTGTCTTGTTTAGATCTGGAGAGGATGAGAGAATGAAGAGAGCAACCCTAGTAAACCAAGCTCTCAGGCCCCTGCGTACATATATAGTGGAGTGATTATCTTTTTCTCTCCACAACAAGCGTTTCAATTTGTGTACGTGGCATTAAAGAAAAGAAACTCTCTATTTAAGGTGACTATCTGTACGACTCCTACTTACTACTAGTAGTACTAGTATTGTTCACTTGTGCTCCCCGGCCCTCCATTCATTGAACAAGCCCACGGGTGAATAAACATACGGTACTATTATTTATATAGAATGAACAAGCACGAACTATTTTCGCGTAGTTAAAAGTTGAGGGTCGGGCTTTTCCAGGGCAGTTCCTGCGGTAGTTTTCGGGTAGGTGGTTTAACAGAGAGGCGATGAGGGTGAGGGAGTGGCGGATTCAAACTTAGTGCTGGAAAGGTCGGGTTGTACGATTTGCGGAGCGTTACTACTGGAAAGACTTGTGATATTGTTGGCGTTCTGGGAACGGGGTACCCAGACTTGCCTGCCTGCGGCCTGCGGCGTGGCTCAAGGAGTGGCCCGGTATGGCCCATCTGCATCAACACATGCTCAAGACCCTCGCGAGGGGCCAAGCCTCACGGGGTGGGCGACATGAGTCTTCCTCGGGCACAGCCTCGTCAGGCTGGCTCGCGAGGAGGCGGAGAGATCAAGGCGGGGTACCTCACGAGGTGCCCGTGACGCAAGCCATGACGACTGAAGCCAGGCGGGCGCCAGGCGGGCACCGGCCTGCGCAGAGTCCTTGTTTCCTCTTTGGTGCAAAGGGGGCAAGCGCAGGCGAGAGTATCAAGCAAAGGCAACCATTTCGGTGCAACAAGACCAAGACCAGCGGAACAGCGGGATGGAGGTCATCGTGGAGCCCAAGCCGGCGTCACCGTCAGAGTCTTTGGCAGGCGAGGACCGACTTTAGTCAGGATAAGTGTACTAGATGTTCCCCTTCAAAATGGCCAATTGTTGGCGTCCTTCCCGCTCAATATTCGGGAAGAGGACCAAGGCCTCGCTATATAAATAGGACTAGCCACCACAGCAGAAGGCATCTGAGAGAGAGCCACCCGCAGCTAGACATCAAGTAGGCATCCAAGAGGCCACTGAACTCACCCAAGCTGTTCACCACACCAGCTCAAGAACACCCCTCGCGAGGCTGTTCTTCCCTTGTATTATTCATCATCAGCCCCCTGAGGCAATCCAGCACACCACAAACTAGAGTAGGGTATTACACCACAGTGGTGGCCCAAACAAGTATAAACCTCGTGTCCCTTGTGTTGTTCTTCCTGTAGTTTAGACCTTGCGAGGCGATGAGACGTGGGTAGGCAGGAGGTGTGATCTCTGCGTGCACCCCAGAGTTCGACCCTTGAGGGTCTGCCGGAACCCAAAATCCGAGATTTGGTGCGCCAGGTAGGGGTGCACCGGAATCCGCCTTCCGTCGCCCTGTGTTTCGCCGCCCGTCGCATCCATGTCAGACGCTCGTCGAGCCCGCGCCGAGCACCGGGCCGCTCTCGCCACTCACGTCGCCTAGACGGCCCCCGTCGGCGGATGCCCCCGCCGTTCCCCGTCGCCTGCCGTCAACGCCGCCACCGGCCTGGTGGGGAACGAGCAGCAGGCGTCGTCCCTGCATCCTTCGGTACGGCAAGAAGGCCACACCGCCACCCCGTCGCTGACTCCAGCCGGTTCCTCGTCCCATGCCCATCGCGCTCCTGCGGACGCGCACGCCGCGCTGCTCCTGGCATGGGAGCTCCTGCACTACCGTCCCGTCGACGACCTCCACGACGAGTGGCTCGCCCGCATCACCGAGCTCGTCAGCACCGCTGGGGGCTCCCCTGCACCATCCCTCTCGCTGCACCGCGCCCCGTCCTGCGCAGGCGACGAAGCTCCAGGGGCGCCTCAGCCGCCTCCCCCTCAAGAAGGCGCCTTGGCCCCAAGGCGCGTGGCCCATGGACGGAACCCACTCCGTCCGGCGCTAGCACAGCAAGAGAAGACCTGCCAAGAGATCCCTCGTCCCCAAGAAGCTGCCCGTGTGCTCCCCGCACCGGCCCGACATGAACGCGCTCCTGCTCCAGCGCGCCAAGACCCCGCGTTGCTCCTGGCGGTAGTGCACAGAGACTTCCAAGATCAAGCTCTCCGTCACGAAAGGCCTCCCACGGCCACTGCAGGCTGTCGTGCCTTCACGGTCGAGCTGCACAGCGTGGCCTCGCCGGGCAAGTACAAGCCAGATCTGCCCCCCGCGCTACGATGGCACGGGTGACCTTGCGGAGTTCCTCCAGCTCTATGAGCTGGGCATTGAAGCCGCCAATGGGGACGAGAAGATCATGGCGAACTGGTTCCCCATGGCGCTCAAGGACGGTGCCTGCACCTGGCTCCTGAACCTGGCTCCTGGCACGATCTCCTCCTGGGACGAGATGCGCACCCGATTCATCGCCAACTTCCAAGGCACCCGCGACCGGCCCCCGGACATGAGCGACTTGCATCGCATCAAGCAGCAGCCTGGAGAGACCCTGCAAAAGTTCATCCAGCATTTCAACAACGCTCGCCTTAAGATCCCCAGGGTGTCTGAGGAGGCCATCATCTCAGCCTTCTCCGACGGCGTGCGTGACGACAAGATGAAGGAGGAGCTTGCGATCCATGAAGACCTGTGCACCTCCCTGGAGCTGTTCAATTTGGTGACCAAGTGCGCTAGGGCCGAGGAAGGGCGCCTTTCCCTCCTTGAGCTGCCAGCTGCCGACCCAGAAGAGAAGAAGGCCAAGGTCAAGGACGTGAAGCGCAAGGGGGCTGCCGTGCTTGCAGCAGAACCGGACACCAAGCGAGGTAGGGATCAGCCTGAGTCATCCAAGGGCAGCCGGTACTGCGTGTACCACCACCTCCACACCCATAACACCAACGAATGCCAAGAGCTCAGGGCCGTGCATGACGTGCGTGCCGGCCAATGTCCCGAGCGGAACGACCGGGGCTATGGCCGAGGAGGAGGAAGAGGTGGAGGACGATGGGAAGACCGTGGCCCTCGCCAAGGGTGGCGTGACCAACCTTGTGAGGACCGCTGGCAGGACCAGCCTCGCGAGGGAGGTTGGAGGGACCATCCTTGCGAGGGAGGTTGGAGGGACCAACCTCGGGAGGATCGCCCACAAGGCAACGCGGGCCTCCCTCCTCTGCCACCACAGCCGAGGAGGAATGAAGACCATCATCAGGACGAGGGGGCTGGAGGCTTCCAGGAGCCGCGCGCAATCGCTTGCATCTTGGGCGGCGCTCAGGCCCCGGCCTCTTAGCGCATCTTCAAGCAGTTTGCTCGCGAAGTGAATGCAGTCCTCCCCAAGCTCGAGGCCACACGCCCTGTCAGGTGGTCAGCGTGCGCCATCACGTTCAGCTCAGCGGATCAGCTCAAGTGCGCGGCCACAGCCGGAGTCCTCCCGATGCTTTGTTCCCCAATCATCAGCAATGTGCAAGTCACCAGGACCCTCATCGATGGCGGAGCAGGGCTCAATGTCCTATCCGTCGAGACATTCAACAGTCTCCAAGTGCCATACAATCAGCTTCAGCCAACCAAGCCTTTCTCAGGAGTCACTGATGGTTCCACGGTTCCGATAGGGCAGGTCCGCCTTTGATAGAGGCGGAGGTGTCCCGTCTTTCGATGAGATGATGGATATCGCTTTGGTGGAAGTCGACTTTGACGATCCGACTACGAACGTGCGAGGACGTCGCGCCTTAGCAATCGCTAAACCAACTCCGAGAGGTTATTGACCACGCCGGAGCATGATCAACCTGACCACGAGGGTCTGTTTCCTGCGAGCAAACGAAGAACAAGCAAGAAACTAAGATTGCAATCTGGATATTGCGAATATAAGATGAAAGCTTTATTGATCAAGGTGGGGTTCTGTGACGCCTTTGTCTGGTCGTTGAACACAAACGAAGTGCGCGAAGTTGCAGCTATGGCGAACTTTTAATCTAAACAAAACCCAAAGTCTAAACGATGCCCTAAGGGCTGTATATATGGATGAAGAGGGGGGGAATTTCGTGGCCCTTGGTGGAGGGATCCGAAATCAACCCTATCTCTTGTTTCCCCACACATACGGACTCTAAAAATAGCCTATACTTATGTATTTCGAAATTACATGGGCCTGGCCCAATAATAAGGTGACGCAGCACCTAAAATAGCCTCGGGACGAAATTTATGAAGTGGCATCTTGTATATTTCGTCCAAGGCTTCATGCACCCATTATGGTGGCTTCAAAGTCCTGAAATCATCACTTGTAACTCCGTTCTTGTTTCCCTTGCGCATGCCATCATCTCCATGCTTGTTCTTGCTCCAATGTTCATCCTTCTCCAAGCTAGGCCCTTCATTTGTAAGCAAAACAAATGTATCCAATTTAGGCAGCATCATATTCTCATGAACATTAGAATCATTACCAAGAAACGAAAGTACCTGGTAATTTAGTTGGCGTGCACGAGCTCTAGTAATTGGTCCAGTATGTATAACAGCAGGGGCTGTGGGTGTAACAATTGTATTGATGTCCTCATCATCCTCCCCTTCTTGAAATGAAGTCGTCATCGACGGAAGTTCATCTTCCTCACCCAAATAAGGCTTCAAATCTGCAATGTTAAAAGTGGGACTAACCCCAAAATCTGCAGGCAGCTCAAGTTTATATGCATTATCATTTATTTTCTCTAACACCTTAAAGGGACCATCAGCATGTGGCATTAACTTTGATTTGCGCAAATCAGGAAATCTATCCTTACGCAAATGTAACCAAACAAGATCTCCAGGTGCAAACACAACATGTTTTCTACCCTTATCTCCAGCAAGTTTATATTTAGCATTCATGCGCTCAATGTTTTCCTTAGTTAACTCATGCATTTTTAAAATCAATTCAGCACGTTGTTTAGCATCAAAATTAACCTTCTCCGAAGATGGAAGAGGCAACAAATCAATAGGTGCACAAGGTAGGAAACCATACACAACTTCAAAAGGGCACATCTTAGTAGTAGAATGCAATGAACGATTATAAGCAAATTCAATATGAGGCAAGCATTCCTCCCACATTTTCTTATTACTCTTCAAAACAGCCCTAAGCATAGTAGACAATGTTCTATTGACTACTTCAGTTTGGCCATCAGTTTGGGGGTGACAAGTAGTACTAAAAAGCAGTTTAGTCCCCAACTTAGCCCATAAACATCTCCAAAAGTGGCTAAGAAATTTAGTATCACGATCTGAAACAATAGTATTTGGCACACCATGCAAGCGAATAATTTCACGAAAGAACAAATCAGCAACATTAACAGCATCATCGCTTTTATGACATGGTATAAAGTGTGCCATTTTCGAGAATCTATCCACGACAACAAATATGCTATCCCTCCCCTTCTTTGTTCGAGGTAAACCTAAAACAAAGTACATAGATTGATAGAGGCAAAGGTGTCCCGTCTTTCGATGAGATGATGGATATCGCTTTGGTGGAAGTCGACTTTGACGATCCGACTACGAACGTGCGAGGACGTCGCGCCTTAGCAATCGCTAAACCAACTCCGAGAGGTTATTGACCACGCCGGAGCACGATCAACCTCACCACGAGGGTCTGTTTCCTGCGAGCAAACGAAGAACAAGCAAGAAACTAAGATTGCAATCTGGATACTGCGAATATAAGATGAAAGCTTTATTGATCAAGGTGGGGTTCTGTGACGCCTTTGTCTGGTCGTTGAACACAAACGAAGTACGCGAAGTTGCAGCTATGGCGAACTTTTAATCTAAACAAAACCCACCGTCTAAACGATGCCCTAAGGGCTGTATATATGGAGGAAGAGGGGGGAATTTCGTGGCCCTTGGTGGAGGGGTCCGAAATCAACCCTATCTCTTGTTTCCCCACACATACGGACTCTAAAAATAGCCTATACTTATGTATTTCGAAATTACATGGGCCTGGCCCAATAATAAGGTGACGCAGCACCTAAAATAGCCTCGGGACGAAATTTATGAAGTGGCATCTTGTATATTTCGTCCAAGGCTTCATGCACCCATTATGGTGGCTTCAAAGTCCTGAAATCATCACTTGTAACTCCGTTCTTGTTTCCCTGGCGCATGCCATCATCTCCATGCTTGTTCTTGCTCCAATGTTCATCCTTCTCCAAGCTAGGCCCTTCATTTGTAAGCAAAACAAATGTATCCAATTTAGGCAGCATCATATTCTCATGAACATTAGAATCATTACCAAGAAACGAAAGTACCTGGTAATTTAGTTGGCGTGCACGAGCTCTAGTAATTGGTCCAGTATGTATAGCAGCAGGGGCTGTGGGTGTAACAATTGTATTGATGTCCTCATCATTTAGCGATTGCTAAGGCACAACGTCGTTGCACGTTTGTAGTCGGATCGTCAAAGTCGTCTCCACCAAATCGACAGTTATCATCTCATCGAAAGATAGTTATCATAGCATATTTGTTGTCGTGGATAGATTCTCGAAAATGGCACACTTTATACCATGTCATAAAAGCGATGATGCTGTTAATGTTGCTGATTTGTTCTTTCATGAAATTATTCGCTTGCATGGTGTGCCAAATACTATTGTTTCAGATCGTGATACTAAATTTCTTAGCCACTTTTGGAGATGTTTATGGGCTAAGTTGGGGACTAAACTGCTTTTTAGTACTACTTGTCACCCCCAAACTGATGGACAAACTGAAGTAGTCAATAGAACGTTGTCTACTATGCTTAGGGCTGTTTTGAAGAATAATAAGAAAATGTGGGAGGAATGCTTGCCTCATATTGAATTTGCTTATAATCGTTCATTGCATTCTACTACTAAGATGTGCCCTTTTGAAGTTGTGTATGGTTTCCTACCTCGTGCACCTATCGATTTGTTGCCTCTTCCATCTTCGGAGAAGGTTAATTTTGATGCTAAACAACGTGCTGAATTGATTTTAAAAATGCATGAGTTAACTAAGGAAAACATTGAGCGCATGAATGCTAAATATAAACTTGCTGGAGATAAGGGTAGAAAACATGTTGTGTTTGCACCTGGAGATCTTGTTTGGTTACATTTGCGTAAGGATAGATTTCCTGATTTGCGCAAATCAAAGTTAATGCCACATGCTGATGGTCCCTTTAAGGTGTTAGAGAAAATAAATGATAATGCATATAAACTTGAGCTGCCTGCAGATTTTGGGGTTAGTCCCACTTTTAACATTGCAGATTTGAAGCCTTATTTGGGTGAGGAAGATGAACTTCCGTCGATGACGACTTCATTTCAAGAAGGGGAGGATGATGAGGACATCAATACAATTGTTACACCCACAGCCCCTGCTGTTATACATACTGGACCAATTACTAGAGCTCGTGCACGCCAACTAAATTACCAGGTACTTTCGTTTCTTGGTAATGATTCTAATGTTCATGAGAATATGATGCTGCCTAAATTGGATACATTTGTTTTGCTTACAAATGAAGGGCCTAGCTTGGAGAAGGATGAACATTGGAGCAAGAACAAGCATGGAGATGATGGCATGCGCAAGGGAAACAAGAACGGAGTTACAAGTGATGATTTCAGGACTTTGAAGCCACCATAATGGGTGCATGAAGCCTTGGACGAAATATACAAGATGCCACTTCATAAATTTCGTCCCGAGGCTATTTTAGGTGCTGCGTCACCTTATTATTGGGCCAGGCCCATGTAATTTCGAAATACATAAGTATAGGCTATTTTTAGAGTCCGTATGTGTGGGGAAACAAGAGATAGGGTTGATTTCGGACCCCTCCACCAAGGGCCACGAAATCCATCCTCCCCTTCTTGAAATGAAGTCGTCCTCGACGGAAGTTCATCTTCCTCACCCAAATAAGGCTTCAAATCTGCAATGTTAAAAGTGGGACTAACCCCAAAATCTGCAGGCAGCTCAAGTTTATATGCATTATCATTTATTTTCTCTAACACCTTAAAGGGACCATCAGCACGTGGCATTAACTTTGATTTGCGCAAATCAGGAAATCTATCCTTACGCAAATGTAACCAAACAAGATCTCCAGGTGCAAACACAACATGTTTTCTACCCTTATCTCCAGCAAGTTTATATTTAGCATTCATGCGCTCAATGTTTTCCTTAGTTAACTCATGCATTTTTAAAATCAATTCAGCATGTTGTTTAGCATCAAAATTAACCTTCTCCGAAGATGGAAGAGGCAACAAATCAATAGGTGCACGAGGTAGGAAACCATACACAACTTCAAAAGGGCACATCTTAGTAGTAGAATGCAATGAACGATTATAAGCAAATTCGATATGAGGCAAGCATTCCTCCCACATTTTCTTATTATTCTTCAAAACAGCCCTAAGCATAGTAGACAACGTTCTATTGACTACTTCAGTTTGTCCATCAGTTTGGGGGTGACAAGTAGTACTAAAAAGCAGTTTAGTCCCCAACTTAGCCCATAAACATCTCCAAAAGTGGCTAAGAAATTTAGTATCACGATCTGAAACAATAGTATTTGGCACACCATGCAAGCGAATAATTTCACGAAAGAACAAATCAGCAACATTAACAGCATCATCGCTTTTATGACATGGTATAAAGTGTGCCATTTTCGAGAATCTATCCACGACAACAAATATGCTATCCCTCCCCTTCTTTGTTCGAGGTAAACCTAAAACAAAGTCCATAGATATATCCTCCCAAGGAACACTAGGTACAGGCAAAGGCATATATAAACCATGAGGATTGAGGCGTAACTTAGCTTTTTGACATGTAGTGCAGCGAACAATAAAACGCTCAACATCCCATCTCATCTTTGGCCAAAAGAAATGTGTAGCAAGTACGTCCTCCGTCTTCTTCACGCCAAAGTGTCCCATTAATCCTCCTCCATGCGCCTCCTGCAACAACAAAAGACGAACGGAGCTAGCTGGAATGCATAGCTTGTTAGCACGAAACACAAATCCATCGTTAACAACAAACTTGTTCCACATTCTTCCTTCTTTACAATTATGCATTACATCTTTAAAATCAGCATCATGCACATATTGATCTTTGATGGTCTTCAAACCAAATATTTTGAAGTCAAGTTGTGAAAGCATAGTATAGCGACGAGACAAAGCATCAGCAATAACATTTTCTTTTCCCTTCTTGTGTTTAATGACATAAGGGAAAGTCTCAATGAATTCAACCCATTTAGCATGTCTACGATTCAGTTTAGCTTGACTTTTAATATGTTTCAATGATTCATGATCAGAATGTATAACAAATTCTTTGGGCCATAAATAATGTTGCCATGTTTCTAAAGTCCGAACAAGAGCATATAATTCTTTATCATAAGTAGAATAATTCAGACTAGGCCCACTCAATTTTTCAGAAAAGTATGCAACAGGTTTGCCATCTTGTAATAACACACCTCCTAATCCAATTCCACTAGCATCACATTCAAGCTCAAAATTCTTATTAAAATCAGGAAGTTGGAGTAAAGGAGCATGTGTCAACTTATCTTTCAATACCGTGAAGGCTTCTTCCTGTGCGGTACCCCAAACAAAAGGCACATCCTTCTTTGTAAGCTCGTTGAGAGGTGCAGCAATGGTGCTGAAATCTCTCACAAAACGCCTATAGAATCCAGCGAGGCCAAGAAAACTCCTCACTTGTGTGACCGTTTTGGGCTGCGGCCAACTCTCAATAGCTTCAATCTTGGCTTTGTCAACTTCAATTCCCTGTGGAGTAACAACATAGCCAAGAAAAGATACTCGGTCGGTGCAAAAGGTGCACTTCCCAAGGTTACCAAACAAACGTGCATCACGTAGAGCAATAAAAACAGCACGTAAATGTTCCAAATGTTCTTCCAAAGATCTGCTATAAGTCAGTATATCATCAAAATAGACTACCACAAATCGTCCAATGAAAGCACGTAAAACTTCGTTCATTAGTCTCATGAAAGTACTAGGCGCATTAGTTAACCCAAAAGGCATGACTAACCACTCATATAATCCAAACTTAGTTTTTGATAGAGGCGAGGGTCCCGATTTTTTGATGAGATGATGGATATCGCTTTGGTGGAAGTCGACTTTGACGATCCGACTACGAACGTGCGAGGACGTCGCGCCTTAGCAATCGCTAAACCAACTCCGAGAGGTTATTGACCACGCCGGAGCACGATCAACCTGACCACGAGGGTCTGTTTCCTGCGAGCAAACGAAGAACAAGCAAGAAACTAAGATTGCAATCTGGATATTGCGAATATAAGATGAAAGCTTTATTGATCAAGGTGGGGTTCTGTGACGCCTTTGTCTGGTCGTTGAACACAAACGAAGTACGCGAAGTTGCAGCTATGGCGAACTTTTAATCTAAACAAAACCCAAAGTCTAAACGATGCCCTAAGGGCTGTATATATGGAGGAAGAGGGGGGGAATTTCGTGGCCCTTGGTGGAGGGGTCCGAAATCAACCCTATCTCTTGTTTCCCCACACATACGGACTCTAAAAATAGTCTATACTTATGTATTTCGAAATTACATGGGCCTGGCCCAATAATAAGGTGACGCAGCACCTAAAATAGCCTCGGGACGAAATTTATGAAGTGGCATCTTGTATATTTCGTCCAAGGCTTCATGCACCCATTATGGTGGCTTCAAAGTCCTGAAATCATCACTTGTAACTCCGTTCTTGTTTCCCTTGCGCATGCCATCATCTCCATGCTTGTTCTTGCTCCAATGTTCATCCTTCTCCAAGCTAGGCCCTTCATTTGTAAGCAAAACAAATGTATCCAATTTAGGCAGCATCATATTCTCATGAACATTAGAATCATTACCAAGAAACGAAAGTACCTGGTAATTTAGTTGGCGTGCACGAGCTCTAGTAATTGGTCCAGTATGTATAACAGCAGGGGCTGTGGGTGTAACAATTGTATTGATGTCCTCATCATCCTCCCCTTCTTGAAATGAAGTCGTCATCGACGGAAGTTCATCTTCCTCACCCAAATAAGGCTTCAAATCTGCAATGTTAAAAGTGGGACTAACCCCAAAATCTGCAGGCAGCTCAAGTTTATATGCATTATCATTTATTTTCTCTAACACCTTAAAGGGACCATCAGCATGTGGCATTAACTTTGATTTGCGCAAATCAGGAAATCTATCCTTACGCAAATGTAACCAAACAAGATCTCCAGGTGCAAACACAACATGTTTTCTACCCTTATCTCCAGCAAGTTTATATTTAGCATTCATGCGCTCAATGTTTTCCTTAGTTAACTCATGCATTTTTAAAATCAATTCAGCACGTTGTTTAGCATCAAAATTAACCTTCTCCGAAGATGGAAGAGGCAACAAATCAATAGGTGCACGAGGTAGGAAACCATACACAACTTCCAAAGGGCACATCTTAGTAGTAGAATGCAATGAACGATTATAAGCAAATTCAATATGAGGCAAGCATTCCTCCCACATTTTCTTATTATTCTTCAAAACAGCCCTAAGCATAGTAGACAACGTTCTATTGACTACTTCAGTTTGTCCATCAGTTTGGGGGTGACAAGTAGTACTAAAAAGCAGTTTAGTCCCCAACTTAGCCCATAAACATCTCCAAAAGTGGCTAAGAAATTTAGTATCACGATCTGAAACAATAGTATTTGGCACACCATGCAAGCGAATAATTTCACGAAAGAACAAATCAGCAACATTAACAGCATCATCGCTTTTATGACATGGTATAAAGTGTGCCATTTTCGAGAATCTATCCACGACAACAAATATGCTATCCCTCCCCTTCTTTGTTCGAGGTAAACCTAAAACAAAGTCCATAGATATATCCTCCCAAGGAACACTAGGTACAGGCAAAGACATATAAACCATGAGGATTGAGTCGTGACTTAGCTTTTTGACATGTAGTGCATCGAGCAATAAAACGCTCAACATCCCGTCTCATCTTTGGCCAAAAGAAATGTGTAGCAAATACGTCCTCCGTCTTCTTCACGCCAAAATGTCCCATTAATCCACCTCCATGCGCTTCCTGCAACAACAAAAGACGAACGGAGCTAGCTGGAATGCATAGCTTGTTAGCACGAAACACAAATCCATCGTTAACGACAAACTTGTTCCACATTCTTCCTTCTTTACAATTCTGCATTACATCTTTAAAATCAGCATCATGCACATATTGATCTTTGATGGTCTCCAAACCAAATATTTTGAAGTCAAGTTGTGAAAGCATAGTATAGCGACGAGACAATGCATCAGCAATAACATTTTCTTTTCCCTTCTTGTGTTTAATGACATAAGGGAAAGTCTCAATGAATTCAACCCATTTAGCATGTCTACGATTCAGTTTAGCTTGACTTTTAATATGTTTCAAAGATTCATGATCAGAATGTATAACAAATTCTTTGGGCCATAAATAATGTTGCCATGTTTCTAAAGTCCGAACAAGAGCATATAATTCTTTATCATAAGTAGAATAATTCAGACTAGGCCCACTCAATTTTTTCGAAAAGTATGCAACAGGTTTGCCATCTTGTAATAACACACCTCCTAATCCAATTCCACTAGCATCACATTCAAGCTCAAAAGTCTTATTAATATCAGATTTGGTGGCAAATAAACATGCACTTTTCAATTTAATTTCAGAAGCAACACTAGATGGTTTATTATTAGGCTTCATTTGTTGCTCAAATTCTTTTGCCACAATCTGATTTTCACTCTTATTCGTCTCCTGTTTTGCTTTATTAGCTCTATTAATATCATCTTTCAAAATGGAATCAGGAGTCATAGGAAGCAAAGTAATATTTTTATCCTTATGAACAAGAGTATAGTGATTGTTTCTACCATGGTGTACAGAATTTTTATCAAATTGCCATGGTCTACCAAGTAATAAGGAACATGCTTGCATAGGTACCACATCACAATCAACATAATCAGCATATGTAGAGATACTAAAATGCACACGAACAGTACGTGTTACCTTAACCTTGCCGCTGTTGTTGAACCATTGGATGTAGTAAGGATGTGGATGTGGTCTTGTGGTGAGAGAAAGCTTCTCCACCATCTCCATGCTAGCCAAGTTGTTGCAGCTCCCTCCGTCTATGATGACGCGCACAGAACGTTCCTTCACAACTCCCTTGGTATGGAACAAATTGTGCCTCTGATTTTGCTCAGCTTGTGTGACCTGTACACTCAAAACACGTTGAGCAACTAAACATTCATACCTGTCAGCATCTTCAGGAGCCATGTATTGCGTCTCATGATCAGAATCATCTCCACCATGTTCTTCACGTGTAATAAGAGCCAAAGTCTCCTCATCATAGTCACTAGCGGACTCATATCCACCATCCGCGGTAGCAATCATCACACGCGGAGATTTGCATTCTCTCGCATAATGACCTCCTCCCTTACAACGACGACAAATAATATCACTTGTGTGCCCTGTTGATGCCATGGAAGAAGAAGAACGCTGTGCAGGCCCCGCAGGTGCGCTCTTAGCAGATAATGGTGGTTGTGCCTGTTTTCTTGTATCACGTCTGGAGGTGGCACCGGATGGAGGTGCTGGTGCAGTTGAAGTAGAAGATGCACGTGGTGTCCATGATGAAGGTCGGCCTGCAGAAAAGTTAGTTCGCCTCAATGCTTGTCGATCCTGCACTTCACGTTCAGCTTTAGAAGCAAGATGGAATAAACGAGTGATATTAGTATACTCCTTATAGTCTAGAATGGTCTGAATCTCTCTATTTAATCCACCCAGAAAACGTGCAAGCATAGCTTCATTCTCCTCAACAATACCACATCTAATCATGCCAGTTTGTAATTCCTGATAATATTCTTCTACAGAATTTTTCCCTTGTCTTAAACGCTGCAATTTTTGAAGCAATTCACGTTGATAATATGGTGGAACCCAACGCGTACGCATAGCAGTTTTCAAAGCAGCCCAAGTAGTTGGAATAGGATATAATCTACAATGTTCAGACCACCATACACATGCAAAACTAGTGAAAGCACAAACGGCAGCAGCAACTCGTCTCTCCTCAGGATATTGTAAACATGTAAATCGTTGTTCAGTTTCTAACTCCCAAGTAAGATATATATCAGGAACATATCTACCCTCAAATGGTGGAATATTCAATTTCAGTTTAGGAATATGGACATCATCTCGTACCTGAGGTGGTGGTGCAGGCCTACTATTACGAATATATACCTGAGGTCGACCTGCTGGTGGTGGTACAGGTGGCTGCACGTAGTGTTGATTTTGATCAACCTCATCCTCATAATCTCCCACATAATCATCCTCCTCCGCATCAGCAGCAGGAGCCACAGAAGTATCAACAGCAGCACCAACAGTTTGGCCAAACGCAAGAGGAACACGGCTTGCTCGGCGGAGGTCTGCTTCGCGACGTGGAGGTAGTCGTTGTTGTTGTTGTTGGAGAGGTGCGTTAGGTGCAGCGGGTGGTGGTGGTGGAAGACGCGCGAGCAATTCATTAAACTTGTTATCGAGCTTTGTTTCGAACGTCTTCTCAAAGCCAGTGATCTTCTCCATGGCCTCTTCAAAATTGTTCAGCACATCTTGCACCTGTTCAGTCATCATTTGCTGAAACTTATCATGAAGCTCCTTGTTCGATAAATTCTCCCAGTCAATCTCGTCGGCTTGTGATCCTGGCATGGTTAGCTGATGAGGACATCAATACAATTGTTACACCCACAGCCCCTGCTGCTATACATACTGGACCAATTACTAGAGCTCGTGCACGCCAACTAAATTACCAGGTACTTTCGTTTCTTGGTAATGATTCTAATGTTCATGAGAATATGATGCTGCCTAAATTGGATACATTTATTTTGCTTACAAATGAAGGGCCTAGCTTGGAGAAGGATGAACATTGGAGCAAGAACAAGCATGGAGATGATGGCATGCGCAAGGGAAACAAGAACGGAGTTACAAGTGATGATTTCAGGACTTTGAAGCCACCATAATGGGTGCATGAAGCCTTGGACGAAATATACAAGATGCCACTTCATAAATTTCGTCCCGAGGCTCTTTTAGGTGCTGCGTCACCTTATTATTGGGCCAGGCCCATGTAATTTCGAAATACATAAGTATAGGCTATTTTTAGAGTCCGTATGTGTGGGGAAACAAGAGATAGGGTTGATTTCGGACTCCTCCACCAAGGGCCACGAAATTCCCCCCTCTTCCTCCATATATACAGCCCTTAGGGCATCGTTTAGACTTTGGGATTTGTTTAGTTAAAAGTTAGCCAACGCAACTTCGTGTACTTCGTTTGTGTCCAACGACCAGACCAAGACCGCTTTCGGATCCCCACCTTTATCAATACTTTATACATATTTGCAATATTCAGATTGCTTTTATCATATTCTTGCTCGTTCTTCGATTGCTTGCAGGAATAGACCTTCGTGGTCAGGTTGATCGTGCACCGGCGTGGTCAATAACCTCTGGAGATTGGTTTAGCGATTGCTAAGGCGCAACGTCGTGCACGTTTGTAGTCGGATCGTCAAAGTCGTCTCCACCAAATCGATAGTTACCATCTCATCGAAAGATCGGGACACCCCGCCTCTATCATGTGCCCTGTTGATGCCATGGAAGAAGAAGAACGCTGTGCAGGACCCGCAGGTGCGCTCTTGGAAGATAATGGTGGTTGTGCCTGTTTTCTTGTATCACGGCTGGAGGTGGCACCGGATGGAGGTGCTGGTGCAGTTGAAGTAGAAGATGCACGTGGTGTCCATGATGAAGGTCGGCCTGCAGAAAAGTTAGTTCGCCCCAATGCTTGTCGATCCTGCACTTCACGTTCAGCTTTACAAGCAAGATGGAATAAACGAGTGATATTACTATACTCCTTATAGTCTAGAATGGTCTGAATCTCTCTATTTAATCCACCCAGAAAACGTGCAAGCATAGCTTCATTCTCCTCAACAATACCACATCTAATCATGCCAGTTTGTAATTCCTGATAATATTCTTCTACAGAATTTTTCCCTTGTCTTAAACGCTGCAATTTTTGAAGCAATTCACGTTGATAATATGGTGGAACCCAACGCGTACGCATAGCAGTTTTCAAAGCAGCCCAAGTAGTTGGAATAGGATATAATCTACAATGTTCAGACAACCATACACATGCAAAACTAGTGAAAGCACAAACGGCAGCAGCAACTCGTCTCTCCTCAGGATATTGTAAACATGTAAATCGTTGTTCAGTTTCTAACTCCCAAGTAAGATATATATCAGGAACATATCTACCCTCAAATGGTGGAATATTCAATTTCAGTTTAGGAATATGGACATCATCTCGTACCTGAGGTGGTGGTGCAGGCCTACCATTACGAATATATACCTGAGGTCGACCTGCTGGTGGTGGTACAGGTGGCTGCACGTAGTGTTGATTTTGATCAACCTCATCCTCATAATCTCCCACATAATCATCCTCCTCCGCATCAGCAGCAGGAGCCACAAAAGTATCAACAGCAGCACCAACAGTTTGGCCAAACGCAAGAGGAACACGGCTTGCTCGGCGGAGGTCTGCTTCGCGACGTGGAGGTAGTCGTTGTTGTTGTTGTTGGAGAGGTGCGTTAGCTGCAGCGGGTGGTGGTGGTGGAAGACGCGCGAGCAATTCATTAAACTTGTTATCGAGCTTTGTTTCGAACGTCTTCTCAAAGCCAGTGATCTTCTCCATGGCCTCTTCAAAATTGTTCAGCACATCTTGCACCTGTTCAGTCATCATTTGCTGAAACTTATCATGAAGCTCCTTGTTCGATAAATTCTCCCAGTCAATCTCGTCGGCTTGTGATCCTGGCATGGTTAGCAGCAATAGAAACACACAAGAATATGATCCTACAGACTACGAACAAGTGGTGGTGGTGGGTGTCACAAATCCGTCAAGCAAATCTCAAATTCTTACCAGTTCTTACCCAGCAGCAGGCGGTGATCGGCAACCGTTGTAGTCAAAAACTCTCAAAGCTTGGATAGAGCGATTACCAGGGAGAGTCAAACGCACGACGTAGATGTATGTGGAGCTGGGAAGGCTTATAATATGGTAGCAAAAAGGGTCAGCACTAATCAATTCAGAGATGCAAAGTTGAATAAACGCTCAACGACGGTACTGTGCTGGTCCTAGGCTAGACCGTACTAGAGACGCGAGCCTAGAACACTAACAAAATCACGGCGCGGCACGTAAACAAGGGAAAAGCACACTCTGAATTTTTTTTTTCGCTCTTTTTTTTTGCGCTCTTTTTTTTTGCGCTGCTTTTTTTTTTGCGAAAAATCACAATAATGGCGAGTGTCTCAAAACTCTTCCTAGCTCAAACGGACAGGATGGGCACGAAATTTTTTCGACCAATTTTTTTTTTCGACTGCCCGGACCCAAAAACTGGAAACGGGTCAAAAAAAACTTCCTATAATGGCACCTGTCTCAAAACACTCAGAAACACCTAAAAATAGGATAGCCAGAAATTTTTTCGAAAAATGCGTTCTCGACAAATTTTGGGCCTAAACGAAGCGTGGCTACCCGACTGTTTTTTTTTCCGAAACCTACTCCGGCAAGGAAACACGAATCGGAATCTGGATGGATCCCGAAAACAAACCTAATATGACAAGAACTCGGATTGGTGGTGGATATATGGTGGATTATGCAAAGGCTCAGATTGGTTCGGATATGATGAACTAACCCTAATTTTTTTTGTGGCTTTTTCGTGGACTGTAGGTATGAAGAACAGACTCGATCTAAACTACGAAAAACTGTAAAATCTCACCGAGCAACCTGGAAATCTGATACCACTTGATAGAGGCGGAGGTGTCCCGTCTTTCGATGAGATGATGGATATCGCTTTGGTGGAAGTCGACTTTGACGATCCGACTACGAACGTGCGAGGACGTCGCGCCTTAGCAATCGCTAAACCAACTCCGAGAGGTTATTGACCACGCCGGAGCACGATCAACCTGACCACGAGGCTCTGTTTCCTGCGAGCAAACGAAGAACAAGCAAGAAACTAAGATTGCAATCTGGATATTGCGAATATAAGATGAAAGCTTTATTGATCAAGGTGGGGTTCTGTGACGCCTTTGTCTGGTCGTTGAACACAAACGAAGTGCGCGAAGTTGCAGCTATGGCGAACTTTTAATCTAAACAAAACCCAAAGTCTAAACGATGCCCTAAGGGCTGTATATATGGATGAAGAGGGGGGGAATTTCGTGGCCCTTGGTGGAGGGGTCCGAAATCAACCCTATCTCTTGTTTCCCCACACATACGGACTCTAAAAATAGCCTATACTTATGTATTTCGAAGTTACATGGGCCTGGCCCAATAATAAGGTGACGCAGCACCTAAAATAGCCTCGGGACGAAATTTATGAAGTGGCATCTTGTATATTTCGTCCAAGGCTTCATGCACCCATTATGGTGGCTTCAAAGTCCTGAAATCATCACTTGTAACTCCGTTCTTGTTTCCCTTGCGCATGCCATCATCTCCATGCTTGTTCTTGCTCCAATGTTCATCCTTCTCCAAGCTAGGCCCTTCATTTGTAAGCAAAACAAATGTATCCAATTTAGGCAGCATCATATTCTCATGAACATTAGAATCATTACCAAGAAACGAAAGTACCTGGTAATTTAGTTGGCGTGCACGAGCTCTAGTAATTGGTCCAGTATGTATAGCAGCAGGGGCTGTGGGTGTAACAATTGTATTGATGTCCTCATCAGCCTTCCTGTTACCTTCGGGAAGCGCGACAACTACCGCACCGAGCTCATTGACTTCGATGTCGCGCACATTCGCCTGCCGTACAATGCCATCCTCGGGTACCCAGCCCTGGCCAAGTTCATGGCCATGACTCATCATGGCTACAATGTCCTCAAGATGTCAGGAAGCGGTGGAGTCATCACGGTGCCTTGTGAAGAGAAGGATGCTGTGTGTTCTCTGGAACGTGCTTTTCAATCCGCGTCAATTGAAGACCCAGATCACAGGAGCGGAAGGCTTCCCGAGGCTGTCCCTAAGAAGAAGAAGACATCGCCTGGTCCGAACCCTCGGGAGACAGTCCCCTCAGGGTCCGCGCCCGTTCAGGGGGTGCCTCCTTCTGTCGCATAGGAAGGCGCGCCCGTCGCCCTCCCTAAGCAAGGCTCGGGGGCTCTCTCCTGGAGGGCCATCGACTTTGCTAAGATCACGAGGGAGGTGCTCGAGCACCACTTGGTGGCGTGTTTCAAAGCACGTTTCCCTCATGAAGGAGCAAGGCAAGGAGGGCCAAACCCTCAGGAGTTCGTCAGTGAGATCATTCAGGAGCTGCAGGAGTCAATAGTCATCAGTGGAAGCCGCCGCTTACCCGCTGTAGCTCCCCATCCAGGCGAGGATGGTGAGCTGCGCGTCTGTGTCGATATACCAGTGTCGGTGTTCTGGGAACGGGGGTCCCCAAACTTGCCTGGCTGCGGCCTGCTGCGTGGCTCAAAGGGGCCCAGCACGGCCCATCTTCATCAACACAGGCTCAAGACCCTCGCGAGGGGCCAAGCCTCGCGGGGCGGACGACAAGGAGCTTCCTCAGGCACGGCCTCATCAGGCTAGCTCGCGAGGAGGCGGAGAGATCAAGGCGGGGTACCTCGCGAGGTGCCCATGACACAAGCCATGACGTCCAAGGGCGCCAGTCGGGCGCCAGCCCGCGCAGTGTCCTCCTTTCCTCTTTGGTGCAAAGGGAGCAAGCGCAGGCGAGAGCATCAAGCAAAGGCATCCATTTCGGTGCAACAAGACCAAGACCAGCCCAACGGCAGGGAGGAGGTCTGAGCCCAAGCAGGCGTCACCACCAGAGCCTTTGACAGACGAGGACCAACTTTAGTCAGGATAAGTGTACCCGCTGTCCCCCTTCAAAATGGCCAATTGTTGGCGTCCTTCCCGGTCAATATTTGGGAAGAGGCCCAGGGCCTTTGCCTATAAATAGGACTAGCCACCCCCAGGGTAGAGGCATCTAGACGGACCTGAATGAAGCAAGAGAGAGAGAGAAGGGCGGCTGAACTCCTCCTAGCAGTTCATCATCGCAGCTAAGGACATACCCTCGCGAGGCTGTTCTTCCTTGTATTGTTCATCATCAGCCCAAGAGGCAATCCACCACACCACACACTGGAGTAGGGTACTACACCACAATGGTGGCCTGAACCAGTATAAACTCTGTGTCTCTTGTGTTGTTCCTTTCGTAGTTTAGATCTCAGCGAGCCGGCGAGGAACAGGTAGGTAGAGGGTGAAATCTCTGTGCGCACCCTAGTGTTCGAGCCTCAAGGGTCTGCCGGAACCCGAAATCCGACATTGGGCGCGCCAGGTAGGGGTGCGCCGGAATTCCTCTTCCGTCGCCCTGTTCTTCTCCGACCGTCGCATCCATGTCTGACGCTCGTCGGGCTCGCGCCGAGCGCCGAGCCTCCCTCGCATCCCCGTCGCCTAGACGGCTCCCGTCGGCAGGCGCCCTCGTCGTTCCCCGACACCTGCCGTCAACGCCGCCACCGGCTCGGCGGGGAACGAGCAGCAAGCATCGTCCCAGCATCCCTCCATGGCCTCTTGGGAAGAGCCGCACGGCCTCTCCCTCGCCCACCACGCCGCGCCGGCCTCCCCGGTCGTTCCAGCCCTCCTGGGTGACTCGCAGGCGCCGCCCTCCAGTCACCACGTCAAGCCGTTCGTCCGCCGGGTCGGCGCCGCCTCCACGCGGCAGGGGGCTCCCCCGACCGGTCGGAGCCACATGCCAGGCTGGCCTTCAGCTCGGAGGACCACCCCTCCAACTCGGCCTGCTCGGGTGCGCTCCCCATGCTGTGCACCCGCACCATCTGCCAGGTGGCTGTCACCAGGACTCTCATCGATGGCGGCCCAGGCCTCAGCGTGCTCTCAGTCGAGGCCTTCAACCTCCTCCGCATACCCCGGGAGGGGCTGCAGCCCAGCCGGCCCTTCACGGGCGTCGGGGACGGGTCATCCAGCTCCTTGGGACAGATCCGGCTCCCAGTAACTTTCGGTACCTACGACAATTTCCGCACGAAGCAAGTCGATTTCGATATCGCCCTCATCGGCCTCCCCGACAACGCCATCCTCGGCTATCCAGCACTGGCCCAATTCATGGCCGCGACTCACCCGGCGTACAACCTTATGAAGATGCCCGGGAGTAGCGGTGTCCTCACCGTGCCCGGGGACACCGGGGATGCGCTGCGAGTGCTCAGGCTCGCCTTCAAGACGGCGGCGTCGGCACAGCCCGCCAACGCGGGGACCCCCGAGCCCAAGGGGGCTGCACCAACCAAGAAGAAACAGTTGTTCACCCAAGACAAGGCGGAGACCAAGCAGATACCCGTCAACGAGGACGGGTCCACCAACGCCACTTTCACCATAGGCGCCAACCTCGGGCCCAAGCAGGAGGAAGCCCTGGTCAAGTTCCTACGCGCAAACAAGAAGGTATTCGCCTGGGAGCCCGATCAGTTGGCAGGGATCCCATGGAGCGTAATCGAACACCACCTCAACGTGTGCCCCAACGTGCACCCCGTGAAGCAGAAAGCGAGGCGGCAGTCCACTGAAAAGCAGGCCTTCATCGTCCAGGAGACCCGCAAGCTAGAAGCCGCGGGGGTCATTCGCGAGGTCCGATATCCAGATTGGTTGGCCAACCCTGTGGTTGTGCCAAAGAAGGGAGGGAAGGAGCGCATGTGTGTCGACTTCACCAACCTCAAGAAAGCATGCCCGCAACATCCATTCCCGCTCCCTCGCATCGATCAGATCGTCGATTCCACCGCTGAGTGCGACCTGTTATGCTTCTTGGATGCCTTCTCCGGCTATCACCAGATCAAGATGGCGGTGGAAGACGTGGAGAAGACAGCCTTCCTTACCCCGTGTGGGGTGTACTGCTATACATGCATGCCGTTCGGACTACGCAACGCAGGGCCGACCTTTCAGCGGCTCATGCACATCACGTTGGGCCCGCAACTCGGGAAGAACATGGAAGCTTACGTCGACGACATTGTAGTGAAGTCTCGTGAGGCCAAGACCCTGATACAAGACCTGGAGGAAACCTTCGCAAACCTCAACGTAGTGAGCCTGCGGCTCAACCAGGAGAAATGTGTGTTTGAAGTCCCCTCGGGCAAGCTCTTGGGCTTCCTCGTGTCCCACCGAGGTATCGAGGCCAACCCAGAAAAGGTCAAGGCAGTCGAGGACATGAGCCCGCCAAAGACCCTCAGAGAGATGCAGAAGCTCACTGGGCGCGTGACTGCCCTAGGGCGCTTCATCTCCAGGTTAGGGGAACGAGCGCTACCTTTCTTCCAGCTGATGAAGAAAAAGGGGCCCTTTGAATGGACTGAAGAGGCCGACAAGGTGTTCCAAGATCTCAAGAGATACCTAACCAGCCCTCTGGTGATGGTGGCCCCACGCCCTCAAGAGCTCTTGGTACTCTACCTCACCGCCACTCCCTACTCCGCCAGCGCGGCTCTGGTGGCGGTTAGGGAGGAGCGTCGGACCAAGGCCACGGCAGCAACCCGTGTCAAGGCAAAGTAGGACCAAGAAAGACTCGTAGAGATCACTACCACGGCTGAGGAGGATCAGCCACAGCAGGGGAGCGCACCGGGAACGGAAGAGGCCCTTCCCCCAGGAAACCAGCTTCTGGAGGCTCCCCCGCCTCAGGAGGTGCCACGGCCTCTGGAGGACGCCGCCAGCACCGATGCTCCAAGCCTCGTCGAGAACCCAGTATACTTCGTCAGCACATTGTTGCGGGATGCGAGGGCACGGTACCCCATGCCTCAGAAACTCCTCCTCACGCTACTAGTGGCCTCACGCAAGCTGCGGCACTACTTTCAGGGTCACCCTATCAAGGTTCTCTCGGCATACCCCTTGGAAAGGGTGCTCAGGAGCCCAAACTCAGCCGGAAGGGTCGCCGAGTGGAAGATTGAACTGCAAGCATTTCAGCTCGAATTCAACACGACCAGAGTCATCAAGGGGGCTGCGCTAGCGGATTTCGTGGCCGAATGGACGGAGGCACCGGGCCTCAAGGCCGGCGAGGATCGATCCCTCTCACCAGGAAGCGAGGCGCCAGAAGGCTGGGTCATGTACTTCGACGGAGCGTTCTCCAGGCATGGCGCTGGGGCTGGGGCGGTGCTCATATCTCCCACTCAGGACAAGCTCTATTACGCCGTGCAGCTCTGTTTCCAGCAAGGCGAAAAGGTCTCCAACAACATAGCGGAGTATGAAGGTCTGATAGCAGGCTTGAAGGCCGCGGCTGCCCTAGGGGTAAGGCGCTTTACCATCAAGGGTGATTCGCAGCTCCTTGTCAATTTCTCCAACAAATTGTACGAGCCAAAAGATGAGCACATGAGGCCTACCTCGCGGAGGTTCGCAGGATGGAAAAGCAGTTCTGGGGGTTGGAGTTGCAGCATGTGCCCCGTGGCACCAATCAGGAGGCCGATGACATCGCCAAACGAGCATCCAGGCGGTTACGTCAGGAGCCTGGTGTCTTCGAGGAGCGGCTCTTCAAGCCCTCGGCCATGCCATCACTATCAAACACGGCGCAGCCTCGGGAGGAGCTCCCCCAACCACCTGCCTCGGGAGCTCCGGTCTGTGGCCCAGCCTCAGGAGCGCGCCTGCTCCTGACGATGGAGCCTCAGGAGGGTTGCTGGATCACAGAGCTCCGGAGTTACTTAACGCAAGGGACCCTGCCAGAAAAGGAGGAGGAAGCGGAGTGTGGCGCGGCAAACCTCAACGTACTGTATCAGGGATGAACAATCTACTGGAAGCGACCAAATGGTGTGTCCCTACGCTGCATACCTAGGGAGCAAGGGAAGGAGCTGCTGGCGGATATACACGGTGGAGACTGTGGGCACCACTGGTCATCACGGACCCTCGTGGGCAAGGCATTCCGCAGCGTCTTCTATTGGCCTACTGCACTCAATGACACTGTTGAACTAGTGAAGGCCTGTGAAGCTTGCCAATTCCATGCCAAGCAGATCCATCAGCCAGCAGGAAGTCTGCAAACTATACCCCTCTCATGGCCATTCGCAGTCTGGGGGCTGGATATCCTGGGCCCGTTCCCTAGGGCGCTGGGGGGCTATCGCTACCTCTACGTTGTCGTGGACAAGTTCACCAAGTGGGCCAAAGTGGAAGCCGTCCGCACCATCTCTGCGAGTTCAGCAGTCAAGTTCATCAAGGGCATCATGAGCCGGTTCGGGGTGCCGAACCGCATCATCACCGACAACGGTTCGCAGTTCACCAGTAACCTCTTCAAAACATACTGTGCTAACCTTGGAACGCAGATATGCTACGCTTCAGTGGCGCACCCCCGAAGCAACGGCCAGGCCGAGCGTGCGAACTCGGAGGTCCTGAGGGGCCTCAAGACCAGAACATTCAAGAAGAAGCTGGAAGCCTGCGGCAGAGGCTGGTACGATGAGCTTCAGTCTGTGTTGTGGTCCATCCGCACGACCGCAACCAAGCCGACTGGAGAGACCATGTTCTTCTTGGTCTATGGAGCTGAGGCGGTCCTCCCTCATGAGGTCAGACGTCGTTCCGCACGGGTCCTGCCGTTCGACGAAGCGCAGCAGGTCGCCATGCGGGGGATGGACCTCGTGCTGGGGGAGGAGCATCGCCGAGAAGCCGCGTTGCGAGCGGCGAGATACCAACAAGCAGTGAGGCTATACCACTGCCGCAACATCCGCCCCAGGACTCTTGAGGTAGGGGACCTCGTGCTCAGGCGGGTTCTCTCCAGGGAGGGACTGCATAAGCTCTCTCCCATGTGGGAGGCCCGTTCAAGGTTGTTCATGTTTCCAGGCCCGGCTCCGCGCGCTTGGAGACACAGGACGGGGTGCCCGTGAAGAGGCCCGGAGCCTGTGAAGAGGGCCAATGCTCGTGAAGCTTGCTTCCCCGAAGAAAGGCCCGGAGCCTGTGAAGAAGGCCAGCGCCTGTGAAGCTCGCCGCCCGTGACACTCTCACGTAATAATGAGTTGGGGCTGTACACGCCCCGGAGTCTCAGGAGCGCCGGCCTCAGGCCCTGGGGCTCCCTCCCACACCCAGTGGCAGCACTTAGCTCCGCGCTGGTGAGAAGACGTCGAAGACTAGACTAGGTGCCGGACGTGGCTTTTTCATTTGCTTTCTGCAGTTGGCTAGTTCATTCTCATTTGAAGTTTTATTGAAGCTATCGCCGTCTTTTGACTTATGGCTCTTCGACTTGTCGCCCTCCTGCCTCGATTCTCTTGCGCAAGGTCTCGCGAGGGGGCAGCCCGAGCACCCTCGCGAGTGTTTCTGTCCTTATCGATCAAGGTTTCACGACCCGGGTCCACTACAGGAGCACCCCTCCAGTCCGTGCCTCACGGGCACCGTGACACGAATACAGGACCTGGGTCAGTCGCCCCAACGGCTGAGGCTGGGGATTACCTACGCGCGGGCGTGCGGTCGGAAGGAACAATACCAAAATAACAGAAGCAGTACGATGATTAACAACGATAACCCAAACACGCCCCCACGGGGCCCCACACTACTGTCTTTTTGCGCAGGAAAAAGGAAAAGAAAGGACATATCAGGCGAAGCTCGCCCTACGCCGGCCCTCAGGAAAGACTCGACCCGCCTCCGGAGCTCAGGCGGACTCCCTCTCGCGCTTCACCGAGGCGCGACGGCGGGCAGACCCGCTACCACCCTCCAAGTAGGCACGACGACGTGGAGGCTGACCGCGGCCGCTGCTAGAAGAGTCGCCGCCCGAAGAAGAACCAGTGAAGCTTGAGGAACCCTGGGCACCGCCAACCACGCGCGCGCTGTCCTCCCCGTCCTCGCCGGGGCTGGTCCCCGGCCGTGGTCGTTGTCTTCAGGGCAGCACCCTGTGCGGCGACCATCTTCCCCAAACACCCTCACGTAGAGGGTGGCATCACCGTCGAACTTGAAGTGCAGGGTGCACCGACGGCTCAAGCCACGCGCGCGGGCAAACGTCTGCTAGCCGCGGGTCAAGGCCAGGCTCCCGGCCGCGGAGACCTCCAGCGAAGCCCACGAGTCTGGGCTGCAGCAGCCATCTGCCTGGAGCCAGAGGCCGCCCGGGGCGCCAGCCGGGAGCTCACCTAGGAGGAAGTAAGGGAGCTGAAGTCGGGCGCTAGTCGGCTCCGCCGCCCACACAACAAACTCCGGTAGCACCTCCGCAGTGTGGAAGCGTGACCTAGGGGGTCGCATGGCCGAAGCACGCCCCCGGCCGCGGCCAGCCGCCCATCACCGCGCGGGAAGTCACCTCCGCGACCGCGGGGAGCTGCCGTGGAGGCCACAGGGTGTTTGCGAGGGCGGCCTTGACCGCGCTTGGGTGGGGGAGAGGCAGACTCAACCTGGCGGGCCTTTCCTTTCTCTGCGGCCGAGAACTTCCTTGACGGAGCCATGGAGAAGGAGAAGCAAGAGGGGATAAATTGGAAGGGCACGCGACATGCCATACTTAAAGCTAGGGGAGGCCAACCGACGACCTCCACGATCGTAGGTAATCATGACTCGCTCTGCATTCCGGGACTTGTCAATTCGCGCAGTTGTCGAGGCGTCATGGGGAAGTGGAGATGCCTGCGTCCAATCAACCGCCACGCGGCGCCCAAGGCTGCAGGCTGTTAGGGCCCGTGGTGCTACGCACTTGCCCTTTCGCCTCTCTGCTCGGCCCAGTCCAGGCGCGCCTTGGGCCCGGGGGCGGCTGTCGGCGTTCTGGGAACGGGGGTCCCCAGACTTGCCTGCCTGCGGCCTGCGGCGTGGCTCAAAGGGGGCCCAGCACGGCCCATCTTCATCAACACAGGCTCAAGACCCTCGCGAGGGGCCAAGCCTCGCGGGGCGGACGACAAGGAGCTTCCTCAGGCACGGCCTCATCAGGCTAGCTCGCGAGGAGGCGGAGAGATCAAGGCAGGGTACCTCGCGAGGTGCCCATGACGCAAGCCATGACGACCAAAGGCGCCAGTCGGGCGCCAACCCGCGCAGTGTCCTCCTTTCCTCTTTGGTGCAAAGGGAGCAAGCGCAGGTGAGAGCATCAAGCAAAGGCATCCATTTCGGTGCAACAAGACCAAGACCAGCCCAACGGCAGGGAGGAGGTCATTGTGGAGCCCAAGCAGGCATCACCACCAGAGCCTTTGACAGGAGAGGACCAACTTTAGTCAGGATAAGTGTACCCGCTGTTCCCCTTCAAAATGGCCAATTGTTGGCGCCCTTCCCGCTCAATATTTGGGAAGAGGCCCAGGGCCTTTGCCTATAAATAGGACTAGCCACCCCCAGGGTAGAGGCATCTAGACGGACCTGAATCAAGCAAGAGAGAGAGAGAGAATGGCGGCTGAACTCCTCCTAGCAGTTTATCGTCCTAGCTAAGGACAGACGCTCGCGAGGCTGTTCTTCCTTGTATTGTTCATCATCAGCCCAAGAGGCAATCCACCACACCACACACTGGAGTAGGGCATTACACCACAATGGTGGCCTGAACCAGTATAAACTCTGTGTCTCTTGTGTTTTTCCTTTCGTAGTTTAGATCTCAGCGAGCCGGCGAGGAACAGGTAGCGATAGAGGCGAGGGTGTCCCGATCTTTCGATGAGATGATAACTATCGATTTGGTGGAGACGACTTTGACGATCCGACTACAAACGTGCACGACGTTGCGCCTTAGCAATCGCTAAACCAACTCCGAGAGGTTATTGACCATGCTGGAGCACGATCAACCTGACCACGAAGGTCTATTCCTGCAAGCAATCGAATAACGAGCAAGAATATGATAAAGCAATCTGAATATTGCGAATATATATGAAGTATTGATAATGGTGGGGATCCGGAAGCGGTCTTGGTCTGGTCGTTGGACACAAACGAAGTACACGAAGTTGCAATGGCTAACTTTTAACTAAACAAATCCCAAGGAAAAGCTACTAGATGGATCTACTTATATAGGAGCAAGGGGTGGCGGCCAAGGAGGTGGGAGGACGTCCCAAGGCAGCCTAAAACTAAATCTAGGTCGTACAAGGCCAATGGGCCCAAGTGGAGGTGATGTAACACCTTTGGACTTGTAGTTTGACTCGGATTCTGCTGCAACATCAGATTGTTTCGTCCACAACTCAACGCTCCGGACGAATTTGAAGATGATTCCAATTGGGTTGGAAAGTGCACGAAATCTAGTTTCCAACAAAAAAAGAATCACCCAATTCGGAGTCCGTATGAAAAACTTGTGTGCGTTTTGAGTCAGGTATGTCTGTGCAGTCCGAATCTGAATCCAGAACGTAAGAGACTTGGACTCTATCTTCTCTTGGGCCAAAAGTGACGTGAGAGAACTTTTTGGACAGCAAATAAACATCTCTTTCTTCCTTATCTTCATATGTGGATTGTACAAATGTCCCATACACCTGCAATTAGACAAAACACAAAAGTGTGTGAAGTATTTTTGTTCTGGATAACATAAATAGATTATTGAATAGTTTGCACTAGAAATCACCTGACAAATATGCATATATGCAATATTTTTGGTCATATCCAAGGTAGTCATGTCCTCATCATCCTTCCCTTCTTGAAAATAAAGCTGTCCTCGGCGTTGCTTAATCTGAAATGTGGCTAACAAAAGAGACAAGGTGTACATGTTGTATATGTATATGCCATCCATTTTTACTTCCCTTGATTTTTGCATATATGACACATGAATAGATGAGTAACTTGCATAGTTCATAAAATCTAAAGCCAAAAAATTAGCACAAGAAGTAGAAGGCATGAAAATATTGCAACTCAGTTTGCACATATAAGTGAATCTCTTATTCATTTCAAAAGATTGACAATGTTCATCATTAAACCATCCCAACATTGGTGAATAAACCTTACTTGCATCAAATTTACATGCTACAACATGCTTAAATAAGCAAACATGCAATAAGTCATTCAACACAGAATCATCACCAAGATTAGAGGTCATATCAAAATGATTAAACATTGGTTCTTTTGCATCAATAGTTAATTCAATGGGTGCACTCAAAATTGTTGGTATTTCAGTTGTTTGATCACATGGCAAAGTCAAATTATCAACGTAGTCCTCTAAAATAGGTGGTGTGATCAAAGTAGTGGGTAGCTCATCAGATGGTGCATTCAAATTGACAAGGCATTCATCATTCTCATGTAGAGATGGAAGATCAGTACCTTTGTCATTACCTCCTATGATCAACTCAGATGATGTAGCCACTCTCGGGGGCGATGTGTCACATGGTGGAGGTGATGTAGTCCTGACAACAACGGATGTGGTTGTCATAGTATGCCTAGTAGTTGAAGGAACAATCATATCAACTCTTGGAATGTGCACCGTGCGCTTGTTCTCCTCGTGGCCAACACGTCGTTTTATTTCCTGTTCAGCTTTGCAAGCAAGATGAAACAAATGGTCCATAGGATAACACTCTTCATGAATTAGTATCTCTTGAATATCACGGTTTAATCCTCCCCAAAATCTATCCATAAAATCATCTTCACTTTCTTCTAAAGAGGAATGCAACGAGGTAGTTTGTAAATCATCATAATATTTTGTTACAGTTTCACTACCTTGTTAAGTGTTGCAACTTCTTAATCATGTCACGAGTATAATAAGCAGGGACGAAAGTATGTCGCATGGCAAGTTTCAAATCATCCCAAGTAGTAGGTATATAATCAGGGTGTAACCGACAATATTCACTCCACCAAACCAAAGCATAACCAGTGAAAGAACCAACCGCAACCTTAACCTTTTTATGTTCATCGAAATTATGGGAAGCAAATATGTTTTTTATGTCGAACTCCCATTCAATATATAAAGCAGGTTTAAAACGGCCATTAAATGGTGGTATAGATACATTAACCTGATCATGTGTATTTGGATGTTTGTGCACCTCTCGTGACGGTTGTGGTATTTGCAAAGGTGGTGGCACGTCTCCCGCGATCGACAAAGCCCATGAATTGACTCTGGATCCTGTCATGATTAGTAGAACAAGAAACAAAACCCAAAAATAATGTTCCTATAACTACTAGGATGTGGTGGTAAAACGCTCACAGTAAAGCAAATATCAATGTCTTACAAGTTCTTACCATGCAGCAGGCGGTGATTGGCAACCAGCGGTGTCAAGTAACTCCGAATATTGAGTAAAGCGATTGCCAGGGGAGCGTACGTATACACGGTGTAGAAATATGTGGAGCTGGGTTGGCTATATATGGTAGCAAAAGATTAGCAATAATCAATTCAAAGATGCAATGTTGAATAAACGCTCAACGACGGTACTGTGCTGGTCCTAGGCTAGACCGGACTAGAGACACGAGCCTAGAACACTAATAAGGTCACGGCGTAGCACAACTAGCATCAATGAAGGATACTAAGTAGCTCTTGACAGCAAGATATAAGTGAAGATCACAACGGCAGTGAAGATAATGATGAAAAACAACTGCCAAGCAGGATATACAACAACTCTCTCTCCAACTTTCCTCTTGAAAAGTTTGAGACAATTTTCTGATAAATTCTTTCAAAGAATGCTACTAACTCAAGCTTTCCAATGCAAAAAGAATCACTCAATTCCGAGTTGATATGAGGAGTCAAAGAATTCTAAAACTGGCCTGAAAAATTGGAACAAGTTGTGTTCACGAACTTCGGAGGGCAAAAAGACCTATTTAGAAGCCGATTTTGAGATGTCAAATATTGAACTAGCTTCTGCAACTATTTAGATGCGGCTCGTCGCTATCTTTAATTTGAGTACTCACGGAGCCAAAACTGACTTCGTATGTGATAGAGGCAAAGGTGTCCCGTCTTTCGATGAGATGGTGGATTTCGCTTTGGTGGAAGTCGACTTTGACGATACGACTACGAACGTGCGAGGACGTCGCGCCTTAGCAATCGCTAAACCAACTCCGAGAGGTTATTGACCACGCCGGAGCACGATCAACCTGACCACGAGGGTCTGTTTCCTGCGAGCAAACGAAGAACAAGCAAGAAACTAAGATTGCAATCTGGATATTGCGAATATAAGATGAAAGCTTTATTGATCAAGGTGGGGTTCTGTGACGCCTTTGTCTGGTCGTTGAACACAAACGAAGTACGCGAAGTTGCAGCTATGGCGAACTTTTAATCTAAACAAAACCCAAAGTCTAAACGATGCCCTAAGGGCTGTATATATGGAGGAAGAGGGGGGAATTTCGTGGCCCTTGGTGGAGGAGTCCGAAATCAACCCTATCTCTTGTTTCCCCACACATACGGACTCTAAAAATAGCCTATACTTATGTATTTTGAAATTACATGGGCCTGGCCCAATAATAAGGTGACGCAGCACCTAAAATAGCCTCGGGACGAAATTTATGAAGTGGCATCTTGTATATTTCGTCCAAGGCTTCATGCACCCATTATGGTGGCTTCAAAGTCCTGAAATCATCACTTGTAACTCCGTTCTTGTTTCCCTTGCGCATGCCATCATCTCCATGCTTGTTCTTGCTCCAATGTTCATCCTTCTCCAAGCTAGGCCCTTCATTTGTAAGCAAAACAAATGTATCCAATTTAGGCAGCATCATATTCTCATGAACATTAGAATCATTACCAAGAAACGAAAGTACCTGGTAATTTAGTTGGCGTGCACGAGCTCTAGTAATTGGTCCAGTATGTATAGCAGCAGGGGTTGTGGGTGTAACAATTGTATTGATGTCCTCATCACCTTCTTGAAAATAAAGCCGTCCTCGGCGTTGCTTAATCTAAAATGTGGCTAACAAAGGAGACAAGGTGTACATGTTGTATATGTATATGTCATCCATTTTTACTTCCCTTGATTTTTGCATATATGACACATGAATAGATGAGTAACTTGCACAGTTCATAAAATCTAAAGCCAAAAAATTAGCACAAGAAGTAGAAGGCATGAAAATATTGCAACTGAGTTTGCACATATAAGTGAAGCTCTTATTCATTTCAAAAGATTGACAATGTTCATTATTAAACCATCCCAACATTGGTGAATAAACCTTACTTGCATCAAATTTACATGCTACAACATGCTTAAATAAGCAAACATGCAATAAGTCATTCAACACAGAATCATCACCAAGATTAGAGGTCATATCAAAATGATTAAACATTGGTTCTTTTGCATCAATAGTTAATTCAATGGGTGCACTCAAAATTGTTGGTATTTCAGTTGTTTGATCACATGGCAAAGTCAAATTATCAACGTAGTCCTCTAAAATAGGTGGTGTGATCAAAGTAGTGGGTAGCTCATCAGATGGTGCATTCAAATTGACAAGGCATTCATCATTCTCATGTAGAGATGGAAGATCAGTACCTTTGTCATTACCTCTTATGATCAACTCAGATGATGTAGCCACTCTCGGGGGCGATGTGTTACATGGTGGAGGTGATGTAGTCCTGACAACAACGGATGTAGTTGTCATAGTATGCCTAGTAGTTGAAGGAACAATCATATCAACTCTTGGAATGTGCACCGTGCGCTTGTTCTCCTCGTGGCCAACACGTCGTTTTATTTCCTGTTCAGCTATGCAAGCAAGATGAAACAAATGGTCCATAGGATAACACTCTTCATGAATTAGTATCTCTTGAATATCACGGTTTAATCCTCCCCAAAATCTATCCATAAAATCATCTTCACTTTCTTCTAAAGAGGAATGCAACAAGGTAGTTTGTAAATCATCATAATATTTTGTTACAGTTTCACTACCTTGTTTTAAGTGTTGCAACTTCTTAATCATGTCACGAGTATAATAAGCAGGGACGAAAGTATGTCGCATGGCAAGTTTCAAATCATCCCAAGTAGTAGGTATATAATCAGGATGTAACCGACAATATTCACTCCACCAAACCAAAGCATAACCAGTGAAAGAACCAACCGCAACCTTAACCTTTTTATGTTCATTGAAATTATGGGAAGCAAATATATTTTTTATGTCGAACTCCCATTCAATATATAAAGCAGGTTTAAAACGGCCATTAAATGGTGGTATAGATACATTAACCTGATCATGTGCATTTGGATGTTTGTGCACCTCTCGTGACGGTTGTGGTATTTGCAAAGGTGGTGGCACGTCTCCCGCGATCGACAAAGCCCATGAATTGACTCTGGATCCTGTCATGATTAGTAGAACAAGAAACAAAACCCAAAAATAATGTTCCTATAACTACTAGGATATGGTGATAAAACGCTCACAGTAAAGCAAATATCAATGTCTGACAAGTTCTTACCATGCAGCAGGCGGTGATCGGCAACCAGCGGTGTCAAGTAACTCCGAATATTGAGTAAAGCGATTGCCAGGGGAGCGTACGTATACACGGTGTAGAAATATGTGGAGCTGGGTTGGCTATATATGGTAGCAAAAGATTAGCAATAATCAATTCAAAGATGCAATGTTGAATAAACGCTCAACGACGGTACTGTGCTGGTCCTAGGCTAGACCGTACTAGAGACGCGAGCCTAGAACACTAATGAGGTCACGGCGTAGCACAACTAGCATCAATGAAGGATACTAAGTAGCTCTTGACAGCAAGATATAAGTGAAGATCACAACGGCAGTGAAGATAATGATGAAAAACAACTGCCAAGCAGGATATACAACAACTCTCTCTCCAACTTTCCTCTTGAAAAGTTTGAGACAATTTTCTGATAAATTCTTTCAAAGAATGCTACTAACTCATGCTTTCCAATGCAAAAAGAATCACTCAATTCCGAGTTGATAGGAGGAGTCAAAGAATTCTAAAACTGGCCTGAAAAATTGGAACAAGTTGTGTTCACGAACTTCGGAGGGCAAAAAGACCTATTTAGAAGCCGATTTTGAGGTGTCAAATATTGAACTAGCTTTTGCAACTATTTAGATGCGGCTCGTCGCTATCTTCAATTTGAGTACTCACGGAGCCAAAACGGACTTCGTATGAGGAAGATACACCTGTTTTACTGAATAGTGCGCAAAACAGATTCCAATCCGAATTCAGGTACGAGATTGATTCTAGATAGATCCAATTTTTTTATTTCTCTTTTTTTTTCTCACGCTTTTTTTTTCTTCTCTCTCTTTTTCTTTCCTTTTTTTTCTCTTTTTTTTCTCTATCTTTTTTTTTCTCCCTCTTTACAAGACAAACTAGATAAGATGCAGATTGGATCAGGCGAAGATGTGAATGACCTCAACTATGATTATGACAATAAACAGTGCATAGCACGTGGTGGAAATTAATAGATGGGATGGTGGACAGCGGAACGGATAATGATGCAGCGGCGGCGTGACTAATGTGAACAGAACTCGAAACTCTAAAGGAACTAGACACTAAGACCAGCAACTGACACGACGATGCAACCGATAATTCAACTATGCAAGCAATGAATAGAAAATTACAAAAGCTCAGACTAGCTTGGATAAAGGATGAACATATCTAACTCTTTTTTTTGTGGCTTTTTCTTGGATAATAGGTAAGAAAATAAATCTAATCTAAGAAAAACTGGAAATTCTCACCGAGCAACCTGAAAACTGATACCACTTGATAGAGGCGAGGGTGTCCCGATCTTTCGATGAGATGATAACTATCGATTTGGTGGAGACGACTTTGACGATCCGACTACAAACGTGCACGACGTTGCGCCTTAGCAATCGCTAAACCAACTCCGAGAGGTTATTGACCATGCTGGAGCACGATCAACCTGACCACGAAGGTCTATTCCTGCAAGCAATCGAAGAACGAGCAAGAATATGATAAAGCAATCTGAATATTGCGAATATATATGAAGTATTGATAATGGTGGGGATCCGGAAGCGGTCTTGGTCTGGTCGTTGGACACAAACGAAGTACACGAAGTTGCAATGGCTGACTTTTAACTAAACAAATCCCAAGGAAAAGCTACTAGATGGATCTACTTATATAGGAGCAAGGGGTGGCGGCCAAGGAGGTGGGAGGACGTCCCAAGGCAGCCTAAAACTAAATCTAGGTCGTACAAGGCCAATGGGCCCAAGTGGAGGTGATGTAACACCTTTGGACTTGTAGTTTGACACGGATTCTGCTGCAGCATCAGATTGTTTCGTCCACAACTCAACGCTCCGGACGAATTTGAAGATGATTCCAATTGGGTTGGAAAGTGCACGAAATCTAGTTTCCAACAAAAAAAGAATCACCCAATTCGGAGTCCGTATGAAAAACTTGTGTGCGTTTTGAGTCAGGTATGTCTGTGCAGTCCGAATCTGAATCCAGAACGTAAGAGACTTGGACTCTATCTTCTCTTGGGCCAAAAGTGACGTGAGAGAACTTTTTGGACAGCAAATAAACATCTCTTTCTTCCTTATCTTCATATGTGGATTGTACAAATGTCCCATACACCTGCAATTAGACAAAACACAAAAGTGTGTGAAGTATTTTTGTTCTGGATAACATAAATAGATTATTGAATAGTTTGCACTAGAAATCACCTGACAAATATGCATATATGCAATATTTTTGGTCATATCCAAGGTAGTCATGTCCTCATCAGGTAGGTAGAGGGCGAAATCTCCGTTTGCACCCCAGTGTTCGAACCTCAAGGGTCTACCGGAACCCGAAATCCGACAATCAGGACTCAACCGAGCCGCCTCTCAGGAACGCCTCTGGCCCTCACGCGTGGGACGCTGCGAGGGTCCACCCCACAGCTATGTTCGCATGCCTTCCGGCCTGCCGAACGCGGCTGCTATGCGTCAACGCCTCATGAGGAGCATCCTGGAGGCTCAAGCGGCCAGGCATTCCACAGTCCTGGCGGAGATGGAGATGGTCCGCGAGGAGCCGCCAGCGCCTCCGGAGCCTCCTGAGGCTCCTGGGCCTGGGGGCTCGTAAAGATCGGCTTCCGCAGCGCACGCCGTCCGCTACTTCAGCATCCCTTCATCCTCAACATCATCAGGTGACATCATTCCCAGGGCTGCATCGAGTTTCACTTTCACCTGGGAGCACCCCCCCAGGGCTGCATCATTCCCAGGCCGCGTGGGTCCGTCCCTGCGGCATGTATCCCTTTGGTTCATGTTTTTAGCTTCCTTTATTGGGGGCGCCCCTCGGGCTGTATCATCCCCAAGTGGCTCGGGTCCGACCCAGCGGTGTTCGCCTTTTTCTGCGCCTATCTAAATGGATTTGCTCCTTCACGATTAACATACTTGACTTAATCACCCGCTCGATTGACACCAACTGATGGGGCTGCTCCCTAACGGCACAATGCTTGCGCATGGGGCCGACCCTGCAACGTCGATAAACCTGAATGGCTGAGCTCTGGCCGCGGCAACCCCGCCAGGCGCCACCTCACCAAGCCTTTAGTGCCTCGTTACCCTTCCAGAGCAACCAGCAGCTGGCTGACAACTGTAACGACAAACTCTCATTTTTCTTGTGATGAGCTCGCAGGATCTCTTTAAGGAGCAGCGTCGAGCGAGGCCTTCGCAGCGTCTCCTTCGCTCTCATCCGCGCGAACCGCTTGCACGTTAAAGGGGGTTACCTGAGCATCGTGACTCATGGACTCTTACTGGCTCTCCAGCCCTCACCTCCTGGCCTTGTCCACGGCATCGCGACCTGGCATACCAGCGACGGCTAAGCTCGCTCGAGGGCTGGGACCTGAGGACGTAGAGCACGAAGGGGAGCAAAGGCGAGAGGGAAGAGGCACGAGGGGACCTCGCCAAGCAACTCCTCGGCTGCCGATGCGCGGGCCTAGCGCCGCGCCAAGGGATGGCTTTTGAATCCCGAGATAAGTCATCCTCCGGAAATACTAGCTATTGCAGCACCGACCTCGCACCTAATGCAGTCTCGTTTTGGCAACGTCGTGCTCCTTTCTCACCGAACGATGGCTGCTTGAGCGCTAAAGGGGACCTCCTAAGCATCGTGACTCAGGGGCTCTTACTGGACCCCGGGCCGCTCACCTCCTGGCCTTGACCACGGCATCGCGACCTGGCATACCAGCGATGACTGAAGCTTGCCTTGGGACCAGGACCTGTCAGCGTAGAGCATCAAGCCCTCGCAAGGTTTGAAAGGAGGAACTATGCTAAGACGGGACGAGCATCCCACCGCTTCACGATAAGGATCATATTAATAAATGGAACTACAGGCACCTTACAAACCCCCACGGGGTGTGTTCTTCAATTCCTCACAGGGAACAGAAGGAGCAAATCCTAAAGAGCGCTAACTACACGCGCCTCCGCAAGAGACGCCATCATCAACAGTGGGCCGTCAGGCACTGGCGCCAACCCCATACAGATCAGTGGCGAGGGCGGCCTAACGAGCCCGCCCTGCTCCGAGCGCGATGCGAGCTCGGGGGCTCATAGCTGTCGCCGCTCGTCTCCGGAGTCGCGAAGAGCTTGGCAGAGTCGCTGGATCCTCCGGCACCTCCGCTACTTGAGGAGCTACTGGGGGAGCGATTGGCGAGCCTAGTCCTCGCCATGGCAGGGCCCCGGCCGCCTTTCTCGGGGCAGCATTCCAGCCGACGTCCTTCCGCGTCAAAGACCTTGAAGAACATCAGGAAGGCGCCATCGTACTCGAGGTGGATTACGAGGGCGCCACCCGTCCTGCAGACCCGGGCGATCTTGCCTCAGGCACGGGTCATGTAGACCTTGCCCGGAGCGACGACCTCGACCTCCGCTCCGGTCGCAGGGGTACTGCAGTTAGCATGCTGCAGCCAAAGCTCGATAGGCCCCCTCGATGGGATCTCGAAGGCGAAGGAGGGGGGAAGGCGAATCAACGACCGAGGAGGCATGGCGGCGTGAAGCACAAGCTCGCGAGAGGAGCCCTCAGCGTGCACTCCAGGAGGAACGACGCGCACCGCCGTAATCCGCCGGTGGCGACGGTGCCTTTGACGGTGCCGCTCGACGCCTGCGCCTTCAGGACCTTCAATCCGGGCGTACAAGGGCAATGGTAACCTAGGCGACGGCAGCTCAAACTATGGCCTCGACACCTCCTGCCAAGCACCCCCTTCTCTGCGGCAAGAGACGAGCCGTTTCTTCGGTGGAAGCGGGACAGGACCCTCTCGGGGTGCCTTCCCCTTCTCTTTGGCAGAAAACCGACGGATTGGTGCCATTGGCGTGTGGTGGAGCGAGGACAAAGAAGAAGACGGAGAGTAGCAGGAAGATATGGACTGGAAAGGCTTGCGCTGTTCCGTACATATAGCCGGGGGAGGCCAACCGCCGGCCTCCACGATCACAGGTAATCATGACCCGTTTTACATGCAGGGACTTGTCAATTCATGCGGTTGCCGAGGCGTCGTGGGGAGCAGCGACGCCCACGTCCAATCAACCGCCACGCAGCGCCCAAGGCCGCAGGCTGTTGGGGCCCGAGGCGCTTCGCACTTGCCCCTTCGCTTCTCTGCTAAGCCAAGTCAAGGCGCGCCTTGGGCCCGGGGGCTACTGTCGGCGTTCTGGCAACGGGGGTACCCAGACTTGCCTACCTGCGGCCTGCGGCGTGGCTCAGGAAGAGGCCTAGTACGGACCATCTTCATGAACACATGCTCAAGACCCTCGCGAGGGGCCAAGCCTCACGGGGCGGACGACAGGAGCTTCCTCGGGCACAGCCTCGTCAGGCTGGCTCGCGAGGAGGCGGAGAGATCAAGGCGGGGTACCTCACGAGGTGCCCATGACGCAAGCCATGACGACTGAAGCCAGGCGGGCGCCGGCCTGCGCAGTCCTTGTTTCCTCTTTGGTGCAAAGGGGGCAAGCGCAGGCGAGAGTATCAAGCAAAGGCAACCATTTTGGTGCAACAAGACCAAGACCAGCAGAACGGCAGGATGGAGGTCATCGTAAGCCGGCTTCACCGTCAGAATCTTTGGCAGGCAAGGACCAACTTTAGTCAGGATAAGTGTACTAGATGTTCCCCTTCAAAATGGCCAAGTGTTGGCGCCCTTCCCGCTCAATATTTGGGAAGAGGACCAAGGCCTCGCTATATAAATAGGACTAGCCACCACAGCAGAAGGCATCTGATAGAGAGCCACCCCGCAGCTAGAAATCAAGTAGGCATCCAAGAGGCCATTGAACTCACCCAAGTTATTCACCACACCAGCTCAACAACACCCCTCGCGAGGCTGTTCTTCCCTTATATTAATCATCATCAGCCCCTTGAGGCAATCCACCACACCGCAAACTAGAGTAGGGTATTACACCACAATGGTGGCCCGAACTAGCATAAACCTCGTGTCCCTTGTGTTGTTCTTCGTATAGTTTAGATCCTTGCGAGGCGACGAGACGTGGGTAGACAGGAGGTGTGATCTCCGCGTGCACCCGAGAGTTCGAACCTTGAGGGTCTGCCAGAACCCGAAATCCGACAGATATGTCTACTCACTATCATGAATTACTGGCGCTATGACCGGGTGATGCCCCCCTTCGTTCCGCACTCTAATCTGGTGCATGACACGTCGACCCGGATGCTGGCTCTCCCACATGTTGGAGAAGTACGTAGTAAGAAGGAGCAAATAAAGATGAGGTATATACTACTACTACTACTCACGTCGGAGGAGTGCGAACCACGACAGCCGAGTGAACCAGCAGTGCGAACCACGGTAGCCTAGTGAACCAGTAGTGCGAACCACGGTAGCCCAATGAACCAGCAGTAGAAAACAATATGGTGATATAGCCATAAAAAACAATGTGCTACGGTCCAGATTGTAGCATGTACAGTACTAGTCCTCTTTTCTTGGATCCCTGAGTTAGAGCTAGTTTTGGTTGAAATAGCCTCAAATTATTGATATAGGAGGGGTTAGTTTGAGTTAGTTTGCTCTAACCCAGCTAAAAAAATAGCCCGGTGAAGAGGTTCTAATTGGGTTAGTTATCCTCGGGCCCACTAAAAGAGAACTAAAAAAATCTCCCCTGCCTGCACCAGATCACTCCCCCCCTCGCACGACTCCTCTCTATTCCCCATCGGGCCGCCCGCCCAAGCGCCGCTCTGCCGCTCGCCCTCTCTCTCCTCCAGCCGGCCTCTCGCTCCGACGACCGCCACCCTACTCCGGCCGCCCTCTCCCTCCGGCCTTCGAAGGTCGCCCCGCTCCCCCTTCACCGGTCATTTTTCTCCCTCTGTCGTGCGCGGAGGCGGCGCATCTACCAGGGAGGCCGCGAGAGGGGTTAGTTTATTCGTTCCTTCTTTGTGCCACAACCATATCATTGATCTTGCTCGCTCTAGCGCTAATTCTAATTTGGAAAAGTAGATCCTGATCAAACTTGGTATAGATTTGTGGTGCACGCATGGAATTGTTAGATGGTGCTTGAGGTAATAAATATTTCTAGAGGCCCAAAGATTCAGTTCAACTTTCTAGGTATTTCAGTTTCAGGCTTGCATTATTTCTAGAGGCCCAAAGATTCAGTCCACCTTTCTAGGTATTTCAGTTTCAAGCTTACATTATTTCTAGAGGCCCAAAGATTCAATTCACCTTTCCAGGTATTTCAATTTCAGGCTTGCATTATTTCTAGAGGCCCAAAGATTCAGTTCACCTTTCTAGATATTTCAGTTTCAGGCTTGCATTATTTCTAGAGGCCCAAAGATTAAGTTCGCAGTCGGGGGCAAGCGGCCCTGCTACCCATGGTGGTGTTGACCTCAACTTGCCAACGCCAGCGTCGGAGGGGTTCCCGGGGGTTGGGCTCCTCCCTGGGTGCGTGAGGGGCTCCGGGCTCCCTCCCTATCGTGAATGACTTCCGTGATCAGTTAGCTAGTGCTTTGTTTCATGGAGTGTATTTTTTTATGAAGCTTAATTGACTACTTGTATGTTTAAGTGGGATATCTCATTTGTACTGACAAAGTAAAATTTATCATGTTTTGCATGCTTGATTTGTAAAGATGGTTCGTTTATGTCAATTGTGAGTGGGAGGAGGCCACACAAGAGCCGGCCACACCAAATCCGGCAGGAAATAGGGTCAAGAGTAGTCAAATGATTGAGAAAGAGCATTTATTGTCAATCTAACCCTGCCACCCATACACCTCTTTGGTTTAGAGTTAGTTCAGGGTTAGTTTAGGGTTAGAATCTAACTCTAACCTCTAACTGTGTTAGAGTTCTCCTTGTCTCGATTCATCGCCATCATACTTTCCCCATTCCTGTGTTTTCAGTATCTTGCGAATCAATGAGGCTCTTTTTTTGCGGGAAAAATCAAAGAAGCCCTTAGACTGTTTTAGGTTCGGTCATTTTTTATGAACATGTTATGTCCAAAAATTAATGAACGTGCTCCAGTTTCTACAAAAATAATCCGGTTTCATGTAATAATTCATTCATTCATTTGTTGTTCTGCGGGGGGTTTTCATGTAATTCGTGAGGTCTGAAATGTAAAGTACCCCGTCATATGCTCCGAGTCGTGCATGCACTACGACCCAGACGCTCTATGTCCCACATGTCGGCGAAAGGGAGCACGTGGAAATATCCTAGGAGTACATATAGGAGGATAAATGCATGAAAAAATATGTACTATGAAGCATAGCTGCGGTTCGAAAAGGAGACCTAAAGTGATGACAGCTATAGGTCGCAGGCACCCAACTAGTGGTACTAGACATACGACTATTTTTTCCCTAAAAAAAGAGGTACGAGTTCTAAGTACTCCTATTCTATCAACACGAGTCCCATCTGACAACACGGTCAATGCTACAGCTAGATCTCCTCAGTCGTTTCTCTCTTCTAATTCTAAACTCGAAACAATCTTCCCTATGGTATCGTCAGTTCTGGTGCTATATTAGGATGATAATGTGCTAGTTCACTATGTCCACAAGTTCCATAATGAACCTTGGGATGAGCAAAGGTTGCTGAAGCTTAACTAGTTCTCTTGCAATTCTGTAGGTTAAGCTCATGGTTAAGGATTTGAGCTGGGTTATATCATGAAGTCTCAAAGGGTCTAGGGATGGGTTTCTAATCTTGAGAGGTAAACATAACTCTACTGGGCTACTCTTGGTCGAGGAGGCTGCAGCGAAAATCTCTAGTGCTAGTTGGTCGCCGAAGTAGAATCCTTAGTTGAATTGCAGCAATTTGCTGTGGTTGTTCAGTTTACTTCCAGGCAGAATAATGAGTCTTGGACTCTAGTTACTGTTTATGGCCCTTGTCAGGGTGAAGCCAGGGACAATTTTGTTAATTGGCTTTACAATCTGGTTATTCCTATCAATGAACACTGGTTGTTGCTTGGCGATTTTAATTTTCTTCGGTCAGTGGATAACAGAAACTTACCTGGGGGGGATATTAATGACATGTTCATTTTTAATGAGATTATTGGTCACTTGGGCCTCCTTGAACTTCCAATTAAAGGCAGATCCTACACATAGTCCAATATGCAGGATATCCCACTTCTTGAGCAGCTGGATTGGTTCTTTACTTCTGTGGACTGGATTACTGATTACCCCATGACTGAAGTTCTGCCTTTGGCTAGGACTGCTTCGGATCATGTGCCCTGTTTAGTCTCCATCAAAACATCTATTCCAAAATCAAACCTCTTTAGGTTTGAAAACTATTGGTTTGAGCTTGACGGTTTCATGGATTGTGTTGAATCTTCCTGGAAGCAGCCCTCTCGGAAAACACACATAACTGCTAAAATTGCAGACACATTTAAATGTTTGAGAATGTGCCTTTAGAGGTGGCAAATGAGTGTTTCTAAATTGAGATTGTTGATCAGCAAATGCAATCATGTCATCCTCCTTCTGGATGAGTTAGAGGAGTGGAGGCCTCTTTTTATTCAAGAGAGCAACTTCAGAAGAATTGTCAAAGCTCATTTGGAAAAGTTGCTGCATTTACAGTTTCTGTACTGGAAGAAGAGGTGCTCCATCAGGTACTTTAAGGTGGGGGGAGAAAACACCAAATTCTTCCATGCTATGGCTACTGAGAGGCATAGGAGGAACTATATTGCTAGTCTTAGACTACCTGATGGCTCTATAGTCTCTGACCACTCCCAAATGGCTGGAATTATCTGGAGTCATTTTAAGAATAGAATGGGCACCTCTAGAGGGATTGTGATGGGTTTTGATTTGCCTTCACTCATTTCTCCTGTATCTGGCCTTGAGGTGCTCACTAGGCATTTTGAGAAGGAGGAAATGGACAATGTGGTCAAGCATATGCCTGTGGATAAAGCACCTGGTCCTGATGGTTTCAATGGTCTATTTTTTAAGAAATGCTGGCACCTAATTTTTGGGGATTTTTATGAGCTAGCTCAGGCTTTTTATGAAGGAACTGCTGTTTTGGAAAATATCAACAGCTCTTTTATTACCCTGGTACCCAAAAAACTTTCTCCTGAGGAAGTAGGGGACTATAGGCCTATCTCCCTCACCAGTATGGGGCTCAAATTTGTGTCCAAAATGGCTGCAAATAGATTTCAAGAAATGATCATGCAGTGCATCCATAAGAATCAATATGGCTTTATTAAAACCAGAACAATCCAGGATTGTTTGGGTTGGACATTTGAGTACCTACACCAATGCCACCAATCCAAGAGACCTATAGTGATCCTCAAATTGGATTTTGAAAAGGCTTTTGACTCCATTGAGCATGAAGCTATTTTTCAAATACTCAGATGTAAGGATTTTAATGAGAAGTGGATTTCTTGGATGAAGCAACTCCTTGCCACTGGTACTTCTTCTGTTTTGCTCAATGGAGTCCCTGGGAGGAAGTTTGTTTGTAAGAAAGGTGTGAGACAGGGAGACCCTGTATCTCCCCTTATTTTTGTTATAGCTACTGACTTGCTACAAACACTGATTAATGATATGTTTAGGAAAGGAATTCTGCATTTAGCTATACCTTGCCATGATTCAGACTACCCTGTGATCCAGTATGCTGATGATACTTTGATCATCCTCCCCGCAGACAGAGTTCAACTTCTGGCTCTGAAGAATATGTTAAAGGTGTTCTCTCAGTCCACTGGTCAGGATGTCAACTACCATAAGTCCTTCATTATCCCAATCAATGTTGACTCTGCTCAAATGGAGGATCTGGCCTCTGCTTTTGGTTGCAAAATTGGAAAAATGCCATTTACATATCTGGGATTGCCTGTGGGGACCACAAGACCCAAAATGGTAGACTTCATGCCACTGGTTGACTGTATGGAGAGAAGAATGACTGCCAGTTCTTCTTTCCTTAACCAAGGAGAAAGGCTGCAGTTCCTTAACTCTGCTCTTTCCTCATTGCCTATATTTTTTATGGGTAGTCTTGCACTCCCAGCTGGTATTCTAAAGCAGTTGGAAAGAATCCAAAGGCAGTGCTTGTGGAGAAAGCATAGGGATGAGCCAGCTCCATCTCTTGCTGCCTGGGAGCTCATATGTAGGCCAAATAACAGAGGAGGTCTTGGTATTCTAAATCTGGGGGTTCAGAATGTGGCTCTTCTTCTCAAGCATGCCAGTAACTTCCTAAATAAGAAATATATTCCTTGGGTTTCCCTAGTTTGGGATTCCTATTATTTTGAAAGTATGCCCCAAGGAACTAAGGATTGTGGCTCTTTTTGGTGGAGGGATATTTGCAAAGTCATGCAACAATTTAGAGACTGCTCCTGTGTGCAGATCAATGAAGGGGACACTGCTCTCTTTTGGTCTGATAATTGGAACCTTGGCTCTGAAACTTCTAGCTTGCAGTCAAGATTCCCAAGGCTTTTCTCTTTTGCCAAGGACCCCTGGATATCTGTTAAGGAAATCTTCAATACCCAGGATATGCACCATCTATTCAACCTTCCTTTATCTGCTCAGGCTTTTGATGAGTTAAACCTGATAAAGGATATGATGGATTCTCACAGTAGGGACCCCAGCTCGAAGGATCTTTGGTTCTGGCAGGGCTCTTCCAAGTCTTTCAAGCCCAAGATGTTTTACTCCCACACCTTTCAGTCTGAGACCTTTAATCCTTTGCTATGTTGGATTTGGAAATCCTCCTGTACACAGAAGATCAAGGTCTTTGCTTGGATGCTTATTATGGACAGGTTGAACACCAAGGATATGGTGGAGAGAAGGCACTGGCATATGGATGATGGAGTCCACTGCAGGATGTGCCCTCTGCAGGCAAGGGAAACCAGGGATCACTTATTCTTCAAGTGTAATTTCAGTATAAGGGTCTAGAACTATCTGCAGATTGATTGGACTGCTGGCACATCCATGATAGACCTGGTTACACAGGCAAGGAGAAGCTTTGATAGGCCTTTCTTCTCTGAAGTGGTGTTCATTGCTTGCTGGAATATTTGGATCATCAGGAATGCCAAAGTTTTCAGAAATGAGAGGGCTACTTTTAGTAAATGGAGGTTTGCTTTTAAGCATGATATTAGCCTCATGCAACACAGAATCAGATCTGCTTACAAGGATGACCTGCTAAAATGGATCTCTTTCCTCCCCCCCTAGGCTAGGCTAGTAAGGCTCTCTTTCTTCTTTGTACTCTGGTTACTCCTTGTAATCAACTTGTTGTATCTTTTCCTTTAAATCAATAAAGTTTTGATATGCTGTGGGGGTTTTGCCCCACAGTTCCCAGTCAAGAAAAACAAAAATCTCCAGTGCTAGTTGGTCGCCGAAGTAGAATCCTTGGTGTACCTAGTCTTGTCGGTCTTCAGTTGAGGAGAGAGGGATGAGAGGGAAAAGCATCATAGATGGGGGGATGCTTAAAGGGGGTTCTATAGTGTAGGTGCAACCAAACAGGTGCCAAAAGGCCACACACAATTTCATTAGGATAAGATAGGTGATATAGTCGCATACATGCTGCCTAAGGCAAAAGTGCAACTTATATCAAAACACAAACAGATAAGAACAAGAAACACTCAACTTGGTTTCATTTGAATCATCATGTGGACTCGACTGCACATAGGGGGTACACGACTCATCCTACCCTAGGGGTCCTCGGATTTAGTAGTCGTGCTTGCTTCATCACTTTGAGAGAAAGGCGTTCGGTCTTCAGCTTCTAGGTTCTCCTAGGTGCCAATGGACATGCGACAGCCGGCTGCTTGTTGGGACATATCCTATTAATATGCCCGAGTTCACCACACCCGTGACATGTAACGGAAGCAAAAGGGTTGCTATTCAGTCTTGGGTATTGTCGTCAGGGGCCTGACGATGATCCTCTATGAGGTGGATATGGAAATCCATTCCTATGCCTTTTTCGTGGGGTTTGGTTGCGAGTTTTCTGAAGTTCCTTGATTTGCTGCTCCAGATTAAAAATGTGGGCTTCTAGGGCAGTGATTTGCTGTTCTTGCTCGACCGCCTTCTTCTTCTCGAGGCAGTGGAGGTGCAGAAGTGAAGGGAGATCTTGGCGAGCCTTGAGAAATGCTTCGGTAAGGTGGCATAGAAGGTAGTTTCCTGCGTTGACGAAACGGATCTGGTACATGAGGGTTGGATCCTCCTCTTCTGGGGAAATCATCACTTGAGTCGGAGCTCCAAATCCGCTCTTGCCAGATAGGTAGTAGGTGGCATGTTCTTCTTTCATTTCTGGAAGGAGGTCTCGAAGACGGAGGAGTGCTTCGTATGCCACTTGCTGAATGGCTAGGTCTCTTGTTGGCATAGGTGGTCCAACAAAGAACCACCCCTGAGGTGAGGTCTTGGCAGGCACAAAAGCCTTGGCGTAGAACTCCTTCTCGAACACATCATTTTCCAGTTCGTGCAGGGTGTATATGGGTAGCAAGGGATAGTTGCATTGTTGGAGGCAATCTCTTAGGAGTGATGGAAATCCTGTCGTAAGGAGTCTCAAGGGAGCGACGACCATCTACAAAGGTTGAATGGGAGAGGTCAATAAGGGAAATATATTTTGGGTTGGGTAAGCTTTAGAAAAGAAGAGAAGTTTAGATGGTCTCAAGATAACTAACGTCCATGCTAACTAGGGCTTCCTACAGTCAGGATGGCTCTGGTACCAGCTCTGTGGGGACCCCGACTCATAAGTCAAGATCACCGAATGCACGTGTACAGTGATCCCAGAGATCAATGCTCACTGAACACATAGAAGCTGAATAACAAGAGTCTTACATCCATACATACCGTCTTACACAAATTACGACCATTATGGTCAAGTCTTACATTGATAAAGCCTTAAAGGCTGAACAACAAATGAAACACAAGCAGCAGAAATCTTCATCGATAAGTAGATCCCATGCCATCTGCCTTAACCCTACAGGCATTGTGACTGGGAAGTGTCCTAGTTCGCGTGTTCGTCTCCAAAGAACTCTTCCCGAACTCCTGTTCTTCCATGCCTGGTCAATTAAATAACCAGTGGCAAGCCAATGAGTACTTTGAATGTACTCGCAAGCAACCCATGTTTTGGTCCAAGATGTAACAATGCATGATATAGGTAAATTTTTGTAGAAAGCTAGTTTTGAGTGCAATGACATGTTCAACAACTTGTAAGACATGCATCAGGAGAATTCAAGTAACATGAGGACAGGTTATAGATATCAACATAAATAGAGCGGGCATCAACCCAACTCAATCATCGTGCCAAGCCATCTGACTTAACCCAAATAGTTTTATCGACACACACACACGGTTTGTAAACTCTGGACGTAGTTTAAGCAGCACCGCCCAACTGTCCTTGACCGTGGACACGACTATTCGAATAGTTTTACACTCTACAGAGGTTGCACACTTTACCCACAAGATCCGGGGAACTTCCGTGTCATCCATGACCCGCGATACCTCAAGTATCCGGGGTAAGCACCCGATCACTATCTTTCCCTAGACGACACTAACAAGAGAGTCCACTCGTTGTTCCGTATCCTCACAATGTATATCATACGAGAGTCATCCAAGAGGGGACACAACGGTGTATCCGGTGCGCTGTGAAAACAGTCATGGCCGCCCTACCTGGCACGACCCCGTCCCAAGAGGGAGCACCAACTCTCCCCCATCACTAGTAATGTGGGCTCCAAGCTAGTATCGGCCTAGGTAATCAATAATGCCCTTTCCCATACAAGGGTAGAGTGGTTGCGCATGTAAGGTTGGGAGAGTCGACAAATCTTAAATCTAATCTGTTTTCGAAAACAACACACACTTGCATCGGTACACCACTTCGTCATAAAGTGGTTACCCATCTCATCATCTCCCTCGGGCATAAGTGGCACCCGACGGGGTTTTCGAAAAGTCTTTTGAAAATACCTTGTCTCCTTCACCATGCATATACCCGCCCCTTTTTGCGTAGCATCTACTTTAGCATCCTACCTACTCCCACCGACATAACCCTCATAACAAGGTAGGGTCATGCACAATGCAAGTATCAACGAGGAAGTAACGGTGGCAAACCACCCCACGTGGTCATCACAGTATCATGTTTCCAATGCAAGCAATAAAAGTGCTATATGACATGCATAAAAAGGGTTTCATAGACATGGTCAAAGGGATGCTTGCCTGGTCTTCAAAGTCTTCAAGTCCTTCTCCTTCTTCTTATCCAACTACTTCGTCAAATACGGGATCTATTCGTCACAAAAGAAATGATGGGAAAATAAGGTAATAGTAAAACAGAAAAATCAAAGTGCTTAGAAAAATGTCAACTTATTTGATAAATACTAGGGGCAAATCTAAGAAGGGGAAAATACCTAGTTTTTGATTTGGAGTTAAGGAATAGTGGAAATGGATTTTCAAAGAAGGATTTAAATGCTCAAATTTGAATTTAAAGTTGAACAGTACAGAAAAGTGTGGTGGATGTGCATGAATGTTACATCAATAAATAGGTTGAATTATCCTAAGACTTTAGGAGTTGGAATTATTCCTAAATATTTTATCCTGTGGAATTTTTATAAAAGAGACAGAAAAAGAAAAAGAAAATTGGCACTATGCCACTGGGCCAGAAAGGCCACAGTGCAGCAGGCCCAGAGGGGATTCAGCCCGCGCGAGGCTGCCATGTTGAAGGCGTAAAGGCAAAATACGCCTTCAGTCGTCGCAGTGAAACAGTTCGCGCGCGCGTGCATTTTAAACCTGACGGGTGGGGCACACCCGTCAGTATGTGAGGCTGACTGACGGGCCCCACGGCCGTCGTCTTCAACCTTGGGTCAGAGAGGGCGGCGAGCTCACCGGCGCCGCTGTGGTCGACGGCGAGGCGATCTAAGGGCACTGGCGTGCTCAGGGCGGAGTCACCGTTCGGGTGGAGGTGGAGGCGGTTGCCGGAGTGCAGGGGTTCGCCGGCGACGAGGAAGCCGACGGAAGGGCCTCGGGAGGAGCCTGGTTAGCTCGTTCCGATCTGCAATAGGAGCGGGAGAAAGAGGGGAATGGGTCAGTGAGGTGACGCGGTTCCAGATCGAGAGAGAGAGAGGGCAAAGGAGGCATGTACCACAAGATCGACGGCGACCCGAAGCGGCGGAGCTCGAGCTCGATCTCAAGCTTGGGCAGCTCTAGGGATGAAAGGAAGGACCAGTGGGGCTATTTGGAGTAGGAGGGGACGAGTGGTGGCGAGAGGAGGGCTCGGGGATGCCTTATATAGGCAAGCGGCGGTCCGCCGTGGGCTCGTGCACCGGCGAGCTCGTGCTCGTAGCTACGGGCCTCGGGAGGGTGCTGCGTCGAGTCTAGGGCGTTCGTGGGAGCCGACTATGCCCAGGGGGGAGAAGAGAGGGTGCGGGAAATGCGGCAGAGCGGGTCCCCATCATGGGCAATGACTGGCGCGCTCGAGCGGCGCTCTATCCGCATGCGAGGAGAGCCCGAGAGGGAGAGAGAGGAGGGGACCGATAGTGCAGCGTGCCGTGGATGTCGAGATGCATTGTCTGGCGTGCTGGGAAGGCCCGAGGTGGCCGGAGGCGGTTGGAAGGGGCCGCTACAGTGCGGGAGCGCACTGTAGCGCACTCCAGAGCGCCCAAATGGCCGGCATGGCCATTTTCTATGCATGTGGTCACGGCCAAAGGTGTCTGGTAGCTCTAGGAGGGAGTAAAGAAGTAGGAGATGGCCTTGGATGCCCTGGGTGGCCAGTAGGAGAAGAGAGAGGGAGAAGAAGAGGGAGAAATGGGCTGTCCAGAGAGAGAAAGTGGGGTTTTACCCATCCAATAATTGAGCTGTGGGTTTGCCATTATTACTGGGGGTGAAAGGGGACTAGGAGGGGTTGTGGTAAAAAGTGGAGCTCATGGAGATTAGTGGAAGAGCCCCAAACAGGGTTTTTAGTTAACATGCAGAGGGTGTTTGATCATGTGAACATGCTCACCAAAGTTGGGGTCAAGGAGAGAAAGTTGGTAGTACAAAGTTGTTCAAATTTGATTTTGGTCAGAGAGGTTTTTGGGGCATTTTGGTGAACCAAAATGACTTTAATTGACATGAGGCTTAGCAAGGTGATCACAATATGCATTTGTTACTTGCTGGATTTTCCTTGGATTTTTATGAAAATATTTCCTTTAGAAATATTTCAAATCCTTGAAATTGGCAGAAATGGTTTTGAGGGGATTTCATGGGGTTATACTATTCTCCGTGACATGATACTTGTCAAGATCATCAAACATGTCATATGTGGCATGCTATAATTTTCTTGGAATTTTTGGAGAATATTTCCTTTGTAAATATTTAAAAAGCATGAAATATCCAGAAAGGGTTTTTGAGGGGTTTGACCAATATTTTGAACATGACCATATGTTGAAACTCTTATATATGGACAATATATGTCCACTGAGTTTCCCTAAATTTTCACAAATATTTTTAAAGTATTAAAATAATTTTAACCTATTAAAGACCATTTCTGGCCTAAGGAAAAAGCCTTTAAATAAAATAGGAAGATAACTTTTAAAATTATATTTTTGTGGTTTTTGGGAGTCCTATATCTAATAGGATTCAAATATACTCTTTGAAAGATTTTTCATACCCCAAATCAAGTACTTGCAGTGCAAACCTCAATTCAGGGTTTTTTGGAAAACTAAATTTAGAAAATACTTTTTGGCCAAATTATTTTTGTAAGAAATTCTATATGGTATGATCATTGGGCAGAAGTTTTGGATCAAGGAAATAAAGTATAGAAGGTGAAGCTATGTTGACTTTTAAGAGCACTTGAAAACAGAGAGAAAAAACCAACTCAAATAAAAAGTCAAATAATGCAAAAGTTTTTGTCAAACCACACTTTATCATGATTTATCATCTGAAGTGTTGTGCCCTGAAAATCAGGGTGTGACATAGATACTATTTAAAATGGAATACAACATACAGATGTATGTACACAGATTTTAGAGTGTAGATTCACTCATTTTGCTCTGTATGTAGTCACTTGCTGGAATCTTTAGAAAGACTTATATTTGGGAACGGAGGGAGTACTATACTAATAAAACATTAAGGACATGAGGCGAAGCAGTGCTGGTTACAGGAGGCAAGAATAAGAGATGCATCCAGCGACGGCGTCCACCTACTCGACTTAGGGTGCCGGCCCACCGAATGGCGGGTAAGTAGTAGCGGCTTTCCTGGCCAGGTCGACGTGCTTCTAAACAATGGCGTCCAAAGATTTCAGCCGCTAGAAGAAGGCCAACGTCTTTCTATCCTCGGTTGCCTTGTAGTGGCCTATGTAGACGATGTCCTCGTGGACATGGATGTGCATGTCGATGGTTTCTTGCATGGCGAGGCGCTACGCGGCAAGCGCGGCCTTGAGGTGCACATTCTTCGTCACGACCTCCGGCACCTGCAGTGCCACGAGGGCTTGAAAGAGTTGGTGACCATGGAGGTCGATGAGGGTGGCAGGCAATGAGGAGCCTGGGCGCGCGGGCTGGAGCAGTATGGCAAGGTCGTCCGCGCGCTTCTTGACGGCGGTGAACTTGCAGATGGAGTTGACCATCATGTCGTCCATGCGAGAGGCAAAGCCGGCGTTGGCGAGGGCTACGATGCCGGCAGTCGCTAGCACCGTCTGGAAACGCTGCACGGTGCGGGGCCGCAGGCCGGCGCCTTGGATGATTTGGCACAGCCAACTGCCGCTCGCGTCCATCGCCTCCATAGGTGCTTGTGGCTTCTGGTCAGTTGGTCTTGGATTGGAGTGAGCATTGTTGCGCAGAGACTACGAGTAGATGGATTGGAGTGGTGGGGCACCTTTATATGAGAGTCCAAACTTTGTTGCATTCACATTGTGCTGGCTCTATTCTGCTTCTCCAATTAATTCCCGCTCCATGTAATTGAGGATGCATCATTGACCGTTCAACGTCTCGGGAACCGCTACCCTCTCCCTCCTTGGCATTCAAGCACCTATGGAGGCGACTGCCACTCGCGTCTATCGCGTGTCAGGAGACGTTCCCGTCGACGACGAGGTGCCTGTGGTGACTTCGTAAATTTCAAGATGATAGTGCCGGCTCAGTCTTTCGGAGGTGCTCACGCCCCTCCCAATGCTCCACCTTGTACAGGTGCTAAGGCTGCCATGTAGGCAAAAATTCTGATGTGGCAAGGTTAAGAGGGGGGAGATGAGTTTGGTGACCCCAGGAAGAAACCGCTGTCTTGTTAGATCTGGAGAGGATGAGAGAATTAAGAGAGCAACTCTTGTAAACCAAGCGCTCTGGCCCCTGCGTACATATATAGTGGAGTGATTATCTTTTTCTCTCGACAACAAGCATTTCAATTTGTGTACGTGGCATTAAAGAAAAGAAACTCTCTATTTAAGGTGACTAACTGTACGACTCCTACTTACTACTAGTAGTACTAGTATTGTTCACTTGTGCTCCCCTGCCCTCCATTCATTGAACAACCCCACGGGTGAATAAACATACAGTACTAGTATTTATATAGAAAGAACAAGCGCAAACTATTTTCGCGTAGTTAAAAGTTGAGGGCAGGGCTTTTCCCGGGCAGTTCCCGTGGCAGTTTTCGGGTAGGCACTTGATAGAGAGGCGATGAGGGTGAGGGAGTGGCAGATTCAAACTTACTGCTGGAAATGTCGGGCAGTGTGATTGGACGGCGCGTTATTGCTGGAAAGACTTGTGATATGACTACTCAGTATAGTCATGAATTACTGGTGCTATGACCAGGTGATGCCCCCTTTCCGTTCTGCACTATAATCTGGTGCATGACACGTCGACCCGGATGCTGGCTCTCCCACATGTCAGCAAAGTAAGTAGTAACAAGGATCAAAGAATGATGTGGTATATACTACTACTACTCACGTGGGAGGAGTGCGAATCACGGCAGCCCAGTGAACCAGCAGTGCGAACCATGGTAGCCCAGTGAACCAGCAGTGCAAACCACGGTAGCCTAGTGAACCAGTAGTAGAAAACAATGGGGTGATATGGCCATAAAAAACAATGTGCTACGGTCCAGACTTTAGCATGTACAGTACTGCTCCTCTTTGTTTGGATCCCTGAGTTAGAGCTAGTTTGGGTTGAAATAGCCTCAAATTATCGATACAGGAGGGGTTAGTTTGAGCTAGTTTGCTCTAACGCAGCTAAAAAAACTACCCCGGTGAAGTGGTTCTAATTCGGTTAGTTATCCTCGGGCCCACTAAAAGAGAACTAAAAAAATCTCCCTTGCCCGCACCAGATCACTCCCCCCTCGCACGACTCCTCTCTGTTCCCCATCGGGTCGTCCGCCCAAGCACTGCTTTGCCACTCGCCCTTTCTCTCCTCCGGCCGCTCTCTCCCTCCGGCGTCCGCCGCCCTACTCCGGCCGCCCTCTCCCTCCGGGCTTTGAAGGTCGCCCCACTCCCCCTTCACCGGTCATTTTTCTCCCTCTGTCTTGCGCGGAGGCGGCGTATCTACCAGGGAGGTTGCGAGAGGGGTGAGTTTATTCGTTCGTTCTTTGTGTCACAACCATATCATTGATCTTGCTCGCTCTAGTGCTAATTCTGATTTGGAAAAGTATATCCTGATCAAACTTGGTACAGATTTGTGGTGCACGCATAGAATTGTTTGATGCTGCTTGAGGAGGTAATAAATCTTTCTAGAGGCCCAAAGATTCAGTTCAACTTTCTAGGTATTTCAGTTTCAGGCTAGCATTATTTCTAGAGGCCCAAAGAGTCAGTCCACCTTTCTAGGTATTTCAGTTACATGCTTGCATTATTTCTAGTGGCCCAAAGATTCAGTTCACCTTTCTATGTATTTCAGTTTCAGGCTTGCATTATTTCTAAAGGCTCAAAGATTAAGTTCACCTTTCTAGGTATTTCAGTTTTAGGCTTGCATTATTTCTAGAGGCCCAAAGATTAAGTTTGCAGTCGGGGGTAAGCGGCCCTGCTACCCATGCTGGTGTCGACCTCAACTCGCAAGTGCCAGCGTCGGAGGGGTTCCCGGGGCTTGGGATCCTGCCTGGGTGCGTGAGGGGCTCCGGGCTCCCTCCCTATCATGAATGAATTCCATGATCAGTTAGCTCATGCTTTGTTTCATGGAGTGTATTTTTTTGTGAAGCTTGATTGATGACTTGTATGTTTAAGTGGGATATCTCATTTGTATGGACAAAGTAAAATTTATCATGTTTTGCATGCTTGATTTGTAAAGATGGTTCGTTTATGTCAATTGTGAGTGGGAGGAGGCCACACAAGAGCCAGCCACACCAAATCCGGCAGGAAATAGTGTCCAAAGTAGTAAAATGATTGAGAAAGAGCATATATTGTCAATCTAACCCTGCCATCCATACACCTCTTTTGTTTAGGGTTAGTTCAGGGTTAGAATCTAACTCTAACCTCTAACTGAGTTAGAGTTCTCGTCGTCTCGGTTCATCGCCATCATACTTTCCCCATTTCTATGTTTTCAGTATCTTGCGAATCAGTGAGGCCCTTTTTTTGCGGGAAAAAATAAAAGAGGCCCTTAGACTGGTTTAGGTCCGGTCATTTTCTATAAACAAGTTATGTCCAAAATTTAATGAACGTGCTCCGGTTTCTACGAAAATAATCCGGTTTCATGTAATAATTTATTTATTTATTTATTCTTCTGCGGGGGGTTTGCATGTAATTCGTGAGGTTTGAATTGTAAAGTACCCCGTCATATGCTTCGAGTCGTGCATGCACTACGACCCAGATGCTCTATGTCCCACATGTCGGCGAAATGGAGCACATGGAAATAGCCTAGGAGTACATATAGGAGGATCAATGCGTGAAAAAATATGTACTGTGAAGCATAGCTGCAGTTCGAAAAGGAGACCTAAAGTGATGACAGCTATAGGTCGCACGCACTCAACTAGTGGTACTAGACATACGACTATTTTTTCCCTAAAAAAGAGGTACGAGTGTTAAGTACTCCTATTCTATCAACACGAGTCCCATCTGACAACATCATCTATGCTACAGCTAGCTCTCCTCCCTTGTTTCTCTCTTCTAATACTAAACTCGGCCGACGCCCGGTGGGCGGGGTGAGTTTGCTCAACTGTGGCCCCACCTCACAGTGAAAATGTTACGACTAGAATAAAAGTGTCATATACTCCCTCCGTTCCTAAATATAAGCCTTTTTAGATAGTATTTACAATGGAATACATCATACGGATATATGTAGACATATTTTATAGTGTAGATTCACTCATTTTGCTTTGTATGTAGTCACTTGTTGGAATCTTTAGAAAGACTTATATTTGGGAACGGAGGGAGTACTATACTAATAAAACATTAAGGCCACGAGGCGATGCAGTGCTGGTTATAGGAGGCAAGAATAAGAGATGCATCCATCAACGACGTCCACCGCCTCGACTCAGGGTGCCGGCCCACCGAACGGCGGGTAAGTAGTAGAGGCTTTCGTGGCCAGGTCGACGTGCTTCTGAAGAATGGCGTCCAAAGATTCCAGCCGCTAGAAGAAGTCCAACATATTTTTCTCCTCGCTTGCCTTCTAGTGGCCTATGTAGACGATTTCCTCGTAGACATGGATGTGCAGGTTGATGGTTTCTTGCATGGCAATGCGCTGCGCGGCGAGCGCGCCCTCGAGGTGCACATTCTTCATCGCGACCTCCGGCACCTGCAGGGACACTAGGGCTTGAAAGAGTTTGTCACCATGGAGGTCGATGAGGGTAGCAGGCAATGAGGAGCATGGGCGCGCGGGCTGGAGCAGTATGGCAAGGTCGTCCGCGCGCCTCTTGACAGCGGTGAACTTGCGGATGGAGTTGACCATCATGTCGTCCATGCGAGAGGCAAAGCCGGCGTCAGCGAGGGCTACGATGCGCGGTGTAGGGCCGTAGGCCGTCGCCTTGGATGATTTGGCACAGCCGACTGCCGCTCGCGTCCAACGCCTCCATAGGTGCTTATGGCTTCTGGTCACTTGGTTTTGGATTGGAGTGATTAGTGTTGCGCAGAGACTAGGAGTAGATGGATTGGAGTGGTGGGGCACCTTTATATGAGAGTCCAAACTTTGTTGCATTCACATCGTGCTGGCTCTATTCTGCTTCTCCAATTAATTCCCTCTGCATGTAATTGAGGATGCATCATTGACCATTCAACATCTCGGGAACCGCTACCCTCTCCCTCCTTGGCATTCTAGCACCTATGGAGGCGACTACCGCTCGCGTCTATCGTGTGTCAGGAGACGTTCCCGTTGACGACGAGGTGCTTGTGGTGACTTCGTAAATTTCAAGATGATAGTGCCGGCTCAGTCTTTCAGAGGTGCTCACGCCCCTCCCAATGCTCCACCTTGTACAGGTGCTAAGGCTGCCATGTAGGCAAAAAGTCAGATGTGGCAAGGTTAAGAGGAGAGAGATGAGTGTGGTGACCCCAGGAAGAAACAATGCCAAGCGCGAGAACCTACGCAAAACACTTAAATTGGAAGGATACCGCCAATGCATGAAGAACTTTAGTTGCAAAATCATTAAATGAAGGATGCTTAGCACCAACAAGTTAAGCACCTATGCATTGGGGACTTTAGTTGCTAAATTTTTTAATGTGCTTATTAGCACCTCACGTAAGCACCAATGCATTGGAACTAGCCTCATATGGGTAGGGTGTGCGTGTGTGCGTTGATAGGGGTGAGTGTATGCGCATGTATATGAGCGCTTGCGTCTGAACTATGTTAAAAAAATGTAAATGCGTGTCAAAAAGAGACTAGTCAATTACTCAATATTGTGCACCGCAGAGAGGAAAACGAGAGAACTACATATTTATTTATGGTGCAGATTCACTCATTTTTCTCCATATGTACTCCGTGTCGGTGTAGTCTAGTCACTTGTTGAAATCTCTAGAAAGGCAAATAGTCCTTTCTGGTTTACAGAGCTATACTAGCAAGTACGTACTACAATAGTGGGCTCACATAGCAATTTTGTCGCATGCAAGAGCCTGGCTATATGCGTGCTCCAAGGATCGCAACGGCCACGTTCGGGTTGCACTTGGCTCTTCGCCTCTTCGAGAAGACGAACAATGATGTTACTACTACTGCTTCTACAGTATGGAATCCACTGCTGCATGTCCGTCCACCGCGAGCGGGAGGGAAAGCCTGTCCTCGTCTGCGAGCAACCGCGCGCATGGGCGAGGGAGAAGGAGTGTAGTAGTAAAATCAAGCTTCTCCTCGTTGTACGAGTAGACGCGACACTTCATAGCACTGGCCCACATGCTTGCCTCTAAACTTGGTTGAAAGACCCGCAGTGTGCAATATATTTGCTAGAACCTTTAACATTTACCAACCACAAATTAAAATATATATTCCTGTCTTGACCAGATGAGTGTGCAAACTACAATCACCAGGATGACAGGTAGGGCCAGAAGTCTATTTTAATTAAAAAAACTTTGAGACGACCACATAGCATGGAGCCGACCCCAACGATTTTAAGCTTACAGGCACGGTACATGCTATCCTAGACTACTCTACACATGAAAATGCCAGGTGAGCGTCCGGGCCGCGCTTGGCTCTTCGCCTCTTCGGGGAGTCGAACAATGATGGAGTACTACTACACTGGAGGAGTACTATAGTACGCTTCTAGCCATCTAACACCGATTGACCTGTTGCATGTCCACCGTGTGCGGGAGGGAGAGCGTGTAGCGAAAGCTTCTCCTAGTCCTGCTAGCCACCACGCTCAGGGGCGAGGGAGTGACACAGCTTCATTGACTCAGTGCTCCTGCCTTTGCGTGTACGACAAGTGAGCCCAACAGGTGGGTGGCCAACCTGTCATACAGCCAAAGGCAGGTGCAGTCCGTGAGGGAGAGGATAATCAAACTTCTCGTTGTTGTACGAGTTGACACGACACATCAAAGCACAACACTCGATATATTTCAATAATTTGTGTTTACCAATGCATTAATTACAACGCATGCATGCATGCCATGACTCTCCTTTTGATACTTGCATGTGTTGATTTAATGCACCTTGCAGTAGTATGAATATGTGACGGTAAAGCTTTGTAATGCCCCGAGGAGGGCAAGATCATGCAGACGGATCAGGACCCGGCGATGGAGCTCCCTATGTTCTTGATGGACCTCACCTTGCTCCACTGCCCCATGTGCCTCCGTCCCTTGAAGCCTGTAGTGTATGAGGTTCGAATACACCTTGTCCGTTCGGCTGATCGAGCAAGGTGTAGGTTTCTTGATTGATGTGATGTTCGATTGATTTGTGCAGTGCAAGGGAGGGCACCTGGCCTGTGCGGATTGCCGCGTCGAGCGCCACGGGAACCAACGGCAGTTCCAAAAGTGCGAGCGTGGCTCTGGCTTCGATGTGCGGAACACGGCGGTGGACACCATCCTTTTGTCGGTGAGGGTGGAGTGCCCGCGCGAAGGTTGTGGGATCTACGTCACTTACCACAAGCTCCCCGATCACCAGAGCGTGTGTCCGCTCGCGCCCTGCAAATGCCCCGTGCCTGTCTGCGGCTATGAAGGCCCTCCGTTGGTGCTCTACCACCACATCAGCACCACGCATCCCATGCTCATGCATAGGATCTAGTACGGCAAGGTGCTCCAGCTGCAAGTGCCACTATCGGAGCCACGGCTCTTGCTGTTCGCAGAGGAGGACGACCACACGTTTTTCTTGGTCGGCGGCGTGTTTGACATCGGCGCGCCTATCACCATGTCGGTCGTGTGCATCAGAGCAGGGGCGTCCCCACTGCCGCACTACGTGGCCAAGCTGTGGGCGAACGGCCCGCCGGGGGAGCCCGAAGGCACGACCGACGCCGTCAAGGTGGAAATGGAGGTGAGAAGCAACAAGGATCCCGGCGACTCGCCGTGCAGGAGCTGACCTTCTTCACAGTTCCGCCCAAGCTGCTCGCCGGGGCTAAGCTGGTGTCCCTCCACATCCAGAGACAAGCTCACGTCCTAAATGTTTGTACAGTGCCTTCTATTTATCTTAGTAATATGCTAATATAGGGATTAGCTCGGTCTACTTTTGCTTAAGAGATGGTGGGTTTTGGTGGCGATGCAGCAATTACTTCGACATTAGATCAGTAATTTCCAACAGTCGAACGGATATTTTGTGTCTGTTGGATATAAAGTTCCTTTGGGTAAGAAGTACTACTTGTCATCAAAATGGATAAAAGGAGATGTATCTAGATGTACTTTAGTTCTAGATATGTCCCTTTTTATCCATTTTTATGACAAGTATTTTCGGACGGAGGGAGCTTATATGTTTGTTTGTTCACGAAGTGTTTCATACTTGTGCGAGTTAACGCGACACATCAAAGTAGTACTAATACTAGTAGTACTCCCTCCGACCCTAATTTCTCTGCGCATAAGTCGAGGCACAGATACCAAGCAAGGCCTGGTTGTGTTGGACAACTCACCGGACTGCGCACCAGGCAGAGGAAGCTCGTATTGTGTTGGTGCCGTGTGCAGCCCACACATTAACCAAAACCTCGCGCCTCCAGCTTAGCCTCCGTGTTTTAAACTTCTCAATCTCAAGGCCAAGGAGAAACATGAAACCTATGATAGATCCAATCTCATGGTTGAGAACACTACAATTCGTAGCTACAGATGTGTGTGTGAGATAGGATGAGTGTGTGCGTGCACCTCTTCTCTTCTGGTATAACATACTAAATTCAGAGTACAAGTGTATGTGGGTGGCATCGACCTAGGGAGCTAGAGATGGTGCGTGCCAGAAGTCCCGGGAGATAGGTGTAATGCGTCTGAAAAAAAGACTAGTCTATAGCTCGCCACGTGGCTATTCCTGTCGAACGCCCCAATAACCGTAAGATATGTATCCGACGGTGCCACTTATTGCACGTACACATCAGTAGAAAAAGAACTACCATGGCATATGCTACACCACGGCCGAGAACACGTGCCCACATTACGCCATCCGAGAATAGTGTCGCACTTCGAAAATAGAACTGTCAATAAATTTTGAGCTTGTGTGTCGTCACATTCCAAATTACACTACTACCACGCTATATTTAATTGCAAACCTGTTCACACCGATCACAACATAAACGGTTTCCAACTTAGGAGCATATTAGTACTCGGTTATAAGTACTACTATGCCAAGATGACTGCACATTCCTCCTCAACTCCTCATCCACAAAAACAAATAAGTCATTCAGCATCCTTCCCTTGAGTCTGCCATGGCCAGCGTGAGTTCTGGGTCAAGAGATTACCACCAAGGAGAGGCGAGCATGGAAGCGGAAGCATGCGAGATGTCCCGCCTCGCTGCGAAAGCAGCCAACATGTCCCGCCGCACAGAAGTAGCAGCACAGAGGTCCTGCCACGCCGCCGAAGCAGCACGGAGGTCCCGCCGGCAAACTGGTCCGGCCACGCCGCGAAAGCAGCAGAGATGTCCCGCTGCGCCGTGAATGTAGCAGAGATGTCCCGCCGCACCGCGGCGTCCTAGGAATATGTCTCGTGGGAAGGCGACGACTCTTACAAGCGCATGCATGCGATCATCCATAGCTAGATGGATCAGATCTCCGGTTGGGCGAGGTTGCAGGACGACATGAAAGCCTTGTTTGAACAGGCTACCGACGTCATACGACAACTAAGGGAGGGTGAAAGTGCAACTATCCCTGGGTGGTTTTGGTAATGATTAACAACATATAGCTCATTGAAATAATGCCATTTCAAGATAAATATTTCAGGAAAGTTCAGTGATTGGCATGGCATGGATTAGGATGTTGACCCCTCAAAATGCTAAGGACAAAAGTTTGGCTCAAGCTCTAAAGTTCAAGGCTCTAAATTTTCTATTTTTAGTGATCCAAGATCACATTGAGTCTATAGGAAAGCCAATACTATTAAATGGGGATGAGGTGTTGCTTAATGGCTTCTTGCTCAAAATGCTTAGTGATATGCTCCAAAGCCCTCAACCACTTTCTCATATCCACATATGTCCCAAACCAAAAGTCAAACTCGGCCCAACCGATTTCATCCATCCGGCGCTACCGATTTCATTTGACATAGCCACTGCCAGAAACCCTAGTCACTTCTGTCTCACCGATAGGGATCTCGGTCTCACCGAGATGGGGTTGCAAACTCTCTGTTTCCCTTCATAACATTTTGGTCTAACCGAGATGAGCGATCAGTCCCACCGAGTCTGCAATGCAAACTCTTTGTTTCCTTTTTGTAACGCTTCGGTCCCACCGAGACGAGCGAATCGGTCCTATCGAGTTTGCCTAACCAACTCTTCGGTTAGCTTATTACCAAAGTCAGTCCAACCGAGTTTGTGCAATCGGTCAAACCGAGATTACATTATGACCTAACCCTAATGACATCGGTCCCACCGAGTTGACATGTCGGTCCCATCGAAATTGCCTAACGGTCACATTATGTACTGGGTTGGTCCGACCGAGTTTTTTGATCCGGTCCCACCGAGTTTGGTATATTGTGTGTAAAGGTTAGATTTTGTGTGGATGCTATATATACCCCTCCACCCTCTCGTCATTCGTGAAGGGAAGCCATCAGAACGTGCCTACACTTCCACTACTCATTTTTTGAGAGAGAGCCACCTACTCATGCGTTGAGACCAAGATATTCCAATCCAACCGTATGAATCTTGATCTCTAGCCTTCCCCAAGTTGCTTTCCACTCAAATCATCTTTCCACCAAATCCAATCCTATGAGAGTGAGTTGAGTGTTGGGTAGACTATCATTTGAAGCACAAGAGCAAGGAGTTCATCATCAACACACCATCTATTACCTTTGGGAGAGTGGTGTCTCCTAGATTGGTTAGGTGTCACTTGGGAGCCTCCAACAATATTGTGGAGGAACCAAGGAGTTTGTAAGGGCAAGGAGATCGCCTACTTCGTGAAGATCTACCCTAGTGGGGCAAGTCCTTCGTGGGCGATGGCCATGGTGGGATAGACAAGGTTGCTTCTTCGTGGAACCTTCGTGGGTGGAGCCCTCCGTGGACTCGCGCAGCCGTTACCCTTCGTGGGTTGAAGTCTCCATCAACATGGATGTACGATAGCACCACCTATCGGAACCACGCAAAAAACATCCGTGTCTCCAATTGCGTTTGCACACTCCAATCCCATCCCTTTACATTCTTGCAAGTTGCATGCTTTACTTTCCGCTGCTTATATACTCTTTGCATGCTTGCATGAATTGTGTTAAGATTGCTTGACTTGTGCTATGTTGATAAAATCTGCCAAGAACTAAAACTGGGAAAAGGTTAAGTTTTTATTTGGTCAAGTAGTCTAATCACCCCCCCCCCTCTAGACATGCTTTCGATCCTACAATTGGTATCAGAGCTTTGGTCTCCATTTGCGTTGATTTCCATAGCTTTTGGTGATCATAGCCTTGGTTTCACAACCTAGGAGAGTACGGCGTCTAGCGAGGGAAATTACCACCGTAGAGGTCCTTACTTTGATGGTACCAATTTTGCTAGTTGGAAGCATAAGATGAAAATGCATATTCTTGGACGTAACCCCGCCGTTTGGGCTATTGTGTGTATTGGCTTGCAAGGTGAATTTTTCGATGGGAGAGAACCGAACCGTGAAGCTACCGCGGAAGAATTGAAGATGCTGCAATACAACGCTCAAGCTTGTGATATCCTCTTCAACGGATTGTGCCCTGAAGAATTCAACAAAATCAGCCGCCTTGAGAATGCAAAGGAAATTTGGGATACTTTAATTGATATGCACAAAGGTGCCGACTCCGTCAAGGAATCCAAATTGGATGTACTTCAAAGTAAACTTGACAAGTTCAAAATGAAGGATGGTGAAGGTGTCGCTGAAATGTACTCTAGGCTTGGTCTCATCACAAATGAGATTTTAGGCTTAGGAAGTGAAGAGATGACCGATAAATTCATCATCAAGAAGATCCTAAGAGCCTTGGATGGAAAATATGATACAGTGTGCACATTGATCCAAATGATGCCCAATTACAAAGATCTCAAGCCAACGGAAGTCATTGGAAGAATTGTTGCTAATGAGATGCCCCTTAAGGATAAGGAAGAGCTTCACAACAAGTCAAGTGATGCTCCTACATCGTCAAGTGAGAGACAAACCTTCAATAAGGAATTGAGCCTAATGGTGAAAAACTTCAACAAGTTCTACAAGAGTAGAAGTAAGGAAAGAAGCTCCAAGTCAAGGTCCTACAATGACAAAAGATCTTCGAGACGTGAACGTAATTGCTACAATTTTGGAAGACCCAGACACTACTCTAATGAGTGTACGACTCCTTACAAAAGGAGAGAAGATTCGCCTAAAAGAAGAAGTAGAAGAGAAGAATCACCACCAAGAGATAGAAGGAGTAGAGGTGATCGTTATGAACGAAGAACCTCCCGGAGAAGCAAGGATTCGGAAAGGAAGGAGAAATCATCAAAGAGCTACACAAAGTGAGGCATCAAGCTCATGTTGGTGAATGTGTGTCCGGCTCCGACTCCGACCATCACTCCGAGAGAAGCTATCACTCCGACTCCGAATATACTCAAGATGAAGGTGTTGTCGGTCTAGCACTTGTGACAACCAACTCCTACGACATATTTGACTCACCAAATGAAGGAATTGGAAGATGCTTCATGTCTAAAGGCCGAAAGGTATCACACCCTGAGTATGTTGATTTCAATAGTGATGAAGATGACTGGTTAGGTGATGATGATTTACTTGTTGACAACTCTAGTGATGAATACTATGATGAAACGTCAATTTATCATGCTAATCAAGATAAAACGAATGGCAATGATAAGGAGAAGATTGAGCGTCTAACTAAAGAACTAAACACTCTTAAGTTAGATCATGAAACTACGTTGGGAGATCATCGTGAACTTTTAAAGACTCATGAGAAGTTACGCTTTGAAAAGCTCAACCTTGAGCAAGAACATGAGTTCTTAAAGGCAATCAATGATGATCTTCGCAAGAGAAGTTATTCTTAGATTGCCAAGCGTTTACTCTTATCTACTTACATGCCACAAGTAAAGTCTAGCAACAAGAGTAAGAAAGATCCTTCTTCTAGTTGTAACAATAATCATGCTAAATCCAATGGTGTTGCTTCTAGTAGTTATCTTGATTCCACTAATGATTCTCCTAGCCAAGTCACACTTGAGCAAGGAAATAGCTTACTGAAGGGAATTATAGAGAAAGGTATCTACAAGAGCCTTGCCGGAAGTAAGCAATTTGAGGAAATTGTACGCAAGCAAGGAAGGCACTGGAAGAATCAAGGTGTTGGTTTCCAGCGAAAGTGATGAGGATTTTAGTGGGAAGAAAGTTCAATGCCAGTGGATTTTAGTGGGAAGAAGATCAATACCCTAAGACAATGTTTGTTCCCCAACAAGAGAAGTATGACCCTACTTCTTTTCAAGGAACACAAGATCAAGATGATCTTCCACCACAAGACCACAAGCAAAAAGTCAAGGACAAGCTTCAAAAGGAGATTGATGCATTTGAAGAAGCTCCCAAGGCCTTGGTCAAGTGGGTTCCCAAGACTACATCAAGTTCTAATTCATCAAGTTCCACTACAAACCCAAGGATTCCCATCAATATGATGTGGATCCCAAATAAGAAGGACTAGAGAATTCTTGAGAGTGACTCCGCCAATATACTTCACTCATATCATTTTGGCAAGGACAAGTGCAATCTACTTCCACATCTTGCACTAGTTCAAGGAGTCACAAACCCTCTTGTTGGTAAGACAAGGGACAAGGTGACCTAACGCTTTCATGGACATCATCTTGTGTGTGCATCACTCTATGTCTACTAATATCCTTGTTTTTTCCTTGTGGGACTAACCCGTGTAGGTATTGAAAGTGCAACTCTCTCCAATGGACTGCTCCAAATGATCTACAACAACATTGAGCATCCACATCTTCAACACCTACATGAAGTCATCATAGACAAAACCCAAGTTAGTTCATCCCTCTTAAGGGGGGACCTCGCATCTAGGGGAGCTTTACTCTAAAGAATTGAGCTAAAGCAACTCTAATGGTGTGAACACAACGATGCTTTATGTAAAAGTGATAACCCCACTTGTGCTTAAACGATGAGTATGACCTATGAGCAAATGTTCTCATTTGACTCCTAAGTCAATATACTCATATATATATGACCTAGTCATCACCAATTGGTTCATAGATGCTAGAATAGGTTGTGCATGCTTTGTCACATATTTCATTTGTCATTTTATTGTGTGAGCATGTCGTTTGCATATTCTACTCATTCGAGGACATCCACTTGTTGTTTTGTTTATTTGGTTTCTTTTTCTCCTTTGCCAAGTGGATGGACAAGAATGCCTAAGAACCTTCTCGAGCTATCTATGCTTTTCTCGTCTCAAACTCTATTCATGCTCCATCACAAAGTTTGATCAAGTCAGATTTGAACCACTCTATGTGAGGAGCACTCGGAGTCCCCGATTCGTCATAGACTTAAACTTCCAAAACCTCTTTGTGCATTTCGGTCAGACCGAGATATCCATTTTGGTCAAACCGAGTTCAGTAAGATGATCTAGGTTTTCATCTCGGTGCAACCGATTTGAACACTTCGGTCACACCCAGTTGCAGCAACCACTTGCGATTTTGCAATCTCGGTGCCACCAAGTTGTTCCACTTGGTCACACCAACAGGGTCAGGATATAAATACCTATGGGTGAGATTTTGGAAACTACTTCAAATCCCCTCAGCCCACACGTGTCCTGCTCTGCCTCCTCGGGTCTCCGGATTGGCCAGCGACCTCCCGCCATTGGATTCTGCTGCCGTCGATTGATTCTGCTCCACCGTCACTGCCATATCGAACACCCACCATTCTAGGGTACGTGTTCGACCCCTTGTGCTGTCTTTTTAACTCTGATTCCTAGCACAAGGACAATGCCATGATTCTTGCCACGAATGTGATTGATCTATTGAGCTAAATCTTCCTTAGGGCTAGTTTGATTTGAAAATTTTAGGGTTAGCTCTCCACAGAACTCATCTCGGACCGACCGAAACGTAGAAATCGGTCTCACCAATTCGGCTTAGGCCATTGCACATGCGCTTTTCGGTCTGACCGAAAATTGCAAATCGGTGTGACCGAGTTCAAGATTCTGTGAAACCGTAGCAATCTCGGTGCCACCAAACTGTGACTCGGTCTGACCGAGTTCACTAGTTTAGGTTCCAAGTATTGCTTCAGTATCACCGAGTTTGTCAATTCGGTAGCTCTGAGATCATTTCTGTAGAGAACTAAAACTAAGTTTGTAACTCAATTTGTTTTGCAAAACCTCTATACTTTGTGATGCTCACCTACTCTACCTCATCTACAACCTATTCAAAGGGTCTGCTGGGAGTTTTCCTGCAAGATGTCTGACTAGAGTGACAGCCAGAATAGATATGAACAACAAGAGCAGTTGAGTGAGGGCACTAGTCCCTCCAGCAGGTATGATGAGGGTAGCAGGAGCACACCTAGTAACTTGCCCAAGGCAGCTACTAGAGCAAGAAAGAAGAGACTTCAGATTCAGAAGATGAAGATTATGTTGCAGCTGAGGATGAGGCCACTTCAAAGAAGAAAGTGCTGAAGAAAGAATATGGTACTGCTGCTTCAACCAAGCCAGGATTGAACAAGAAAGCACCAGCAAGGAGAGTTCCAATGTCTAAGTCCAGAGCCTCCACTCAAGAAACTTTGGGATCTGAACCCAAAGAGACTGTCGCAGAAGGGAAGAAGAGGAAAGAGTGGGTCAAGAAGACCACTACCAAGATCATTGGCAAGCCCTCTATGATGAGGGATTCTGAAGAGGAAGAGGAAGAGGATGTTGCTCCAGCACCTAAGACACAAAGGCTAATGGGAGATGCAAGTAAGTTAGGGGCTGCTGCTAAGCCCAAACCTGCTCCCAAAGCTGCTGCTCCATCCACCAAGACTGCACCCAAGAGGAGTACAAGAAACATTCCAGCTGAGGAGAAGAACAAGGCCCCAGTGCCTGAAGTTGAAAAAGAAGAAGCTGAAGCCCAAGTGCTAAGGAAGCTCAAACCAAAGATTCCAGACCACGATGATACACATCCTGTGGCAGAGGACATGAGCATCAGGAAGGATGCAGGTCTGAGACTTTGGAGGAAAAATGACCCATATGCTGTAAGAAGGAGAACTGATGTGGATTACAGGTTCCACACTAAGGAACAACAAGATTTCTAATAGACTATTCTGCTTGACAAGAAGCCAATAGTATGTGACATGAGATGGGTTGACTGGACATACATTAGAGAAAATGAAGATCACTTCCCAGGTGTCTATGATAGCTTCAAGGCTTGTGAAGTGGACAAGTTTGTTGGCCAGAAGCTCACTAAGTGGAATGATGAGCTGATCATGCAATTTTACTCCACTGCTCACTTCTATCCTGATGGCAGAATTGTATGGATGTCAGAAGATACTAGGTACCAATCCACTGTTGATGAATGGGCCAGATTGATAAATGCCCCATAAGCTCATGAGGATGACTTGGACGTGTATGCCAAGAAGAAGAAAGACCACAACTCAATGGAAAGTATGTACAAGGAAATTCCTGATGCAGACCGTCGGTGTCAAAACCGGCGGATCTCGGGTAGGGGGTCCCGAACTGTTCGTCTAGGCGGATGGTAACACGAGACAAGGGACACGATGTTTTTACCCAGGTTCGGGCCCTCTCGATGGAGGTAAAACCCTACTCTTGCTTGATTGATATTGATGATATGGGTAGTACAAGAGTAGATCTACCACGAGATCAAGGAGGATAAACCCTAGAAGCTAGCCTATGGTATGATTGTTGTTCGTCCTACGGACTAAAACCCTCCAGTTTATATAGACACCGGAGAGGGCTAGGGTTACACAGAGTCGGTTACAATGGTAGGAGATCTACATATCCATATTGCCAAGCTTGCCTTCCACGCCAAGGAAAGTCCCATCCGGACACGGGACGAAGTATTCAATCTTGTATCTTCATAGTCTTGGAGTCCGGCCAATGATGATAGTTCGGCTATCCGGACACCCCCTAGTCCAGGACTCCCTCAGTAGCCCCCGAACCAGGCTTCAATGACGATGAGTCCGACACATATATTGTCTTTGGCTTTGCAAGGCGGGTTCTCCTCCAAATTCCATGTGCTTGCCGAATAGTGTTCGGCTTCCTTATAAATGTTGCGCTCCTTGGCTTCCACGTCTAATAATGGCCCTCTTCCACGTGTCGTATGAATGCGAAAAGCCATGGTATTTTTACGTTTTACCCCCTAGCTGCGCGAATAAGCTACCTATAAGAGGGGCAAGGATCTAGATCCGAATCACACCATCCTCCTTCCGCGAGTACTCATCGAAGCGCCTCTGACAAAAATCCACTCCATCATGGACAGTCGACGCGAATCCTCTTCTCGCACTCCCAGCCCTCAGCCAGGAGATTGGAGGAGATGTTCAGTCCCGCACAGCGAGCTAGTGACGCTCCAAGCAGAGGGATACCTTCCCCCAGCCTTCATGGTTCCGGTTCGAGCCGGACTGGCCACCTACAAGGGTGGAAAGCAGGCGGAGAGCGTCCCCAATCCCTCTAAAGGAGAGCGGGTATGCTTCGTCCCTTATCTAATAAGGGGGCTCGGATTTCCGATACATCCGTTTCTCCGGGGGCTCCTGGAGTTCTATGGGCTCCAGCTTCACCACCTTACACCTGCCTCCATCTTGCACATCGCGGGCTTTGTAGCCCTTTGCGAGCTGTTCTTGGGCATCGAGGCCCATTTTGCGCTGTGGAAGAGATTGTTCTGCCTCGTACCCCATTCTCACGAGGGGTCGATATATCAAGTGGGCGGAGCCGAAATATGGCGCATTGTCGGGACCGGATACCTATCCGGAACCCCGAAGAAGGCGTCCGAAGACTGGCCTTCGGAATGGTTTTATATGGAAGACGCCCCACTGCCGGACCCAGTTCGGATCGGCCTCCCGGAGTTCAGCAACGCTCCTCTGAAGAAACGCCTGAGTTGGCGCCCGCGGAGCCCTCAACGGGAGAATGATAGGGGCGTCCAATATCTGATGGGCCGGATAAGGTTACTGGCTCATTCCGGATTGACCGTGATTGGAGTCATGGCCACGTGCATCATGCGAGGGGCGCAGCCGCTCCAATATAGGGGCCACCCCATGTGGGATTTCAATGGGGAGGATGACGCCACCCGTCATGGCCGCAAGGGACCGGGATCGGTTGCCGATCTGGTGAAGATCCTGTCCGGCTTGTATAAGGGGGAGAAAGAGGACTTCCTCCGCGCGATTCCATTGAATGGATTCTCCACGAATAACCCTCGAAGCTGGGTAAGCGGACGTTTATCTATCCGATCCATATTTCGAAAGTTAAGTGTCTTAATTTGTGATTTCGACGCAGGACTTGCGCCGGGACGTGGAGGGCATACACAGCCTGACTCCACAACCCGAGGATTCGGGATGATCCCTTGATCCGGCCTCCGAAGAGGATCCGGACATAGAGGTGGAGCTGATCGATGGGGTGTTCCACCAACTTAGCGTGGACAATGCTTTGGTCGCCATTACGGCCGACTACCCCAGTTTATCTCCGGCTTCTCAGGTAACTGTGACCGGAGCCCTGACATCATTACTTCATCCATGCTTATTTCTGACCACCGTATATCAACGGTGCCTCGCAGGAGGCGCCTTTAAGGCAGGAAGCCGAACCCGCGGAGGCTGACCAACAAGGGTCAGTTCGGCCCAGCAGGCGGAAGAGGAGTACGGCGCGAATCCAAACATCACCGCAACGGTATGGCGCACCACCGTATTTAAGGAAAAGATTCCTGGGAGGTATATTAACGCTCACGATTTTTCTGGGAGAAAGAGCGCTCGCCGGACTGTGCCCGGAGAGGTTGCCAATCAAGCCTCCGCCAGCCAGGCTCCAATGCCTGGTCCGGACACTAGTAGAAAAAGGGTCAAATGTGAAGCACAATAGTGCCGGTTGGAATTTCAGCCGGCACTAATGTGTACACTAGTGCCGGTTCGTGGCGGCGATCAATAGCACCGGTTCGTGGCGAACCTTTAGTACCGGTTCATGCCATGAACCGGTACTAAAGAGGCTGTGTCAGTCTGTGGTCAGGCTATGGCCCCACCATCACCATTTAGTGCCGGTTCGTACCACGAACTGGTACTAATGAGGTTATGGCAAGCTGTTTTTTAGTCCCACCTCGCGAAGTGAGAGGGACTAGGAGTGGTTTATAAGCCCTGAGTGTAGAGACGATGAAGAAGAGGCTCAATGCTCACGTTGCTTAGCTTCAAGCCTTCAGGAATACGGTAGACTGCATGGAGCTATGCGCAGTGCAGTTTATACTATTCCAAAAGGCTTGAAGCAAATTAACGAGCATTGCACCTCTTTTTTATTTTTAATAACTTATTACAACTCCGGACTTCTTCTGTTATGGCAAAAACTAATTGCACGTCGACATTTCTTTTTTTTTAAGTTATAACTCCAGACTTTGACCATCAAGTTTTGCAGAAAAGAAAAAATAGCAGAAAAGAAAAAATAGCAGAAAAGAAGAAAAACTATAGCAGAAAAGAAAAAAACAAAATAAAAAAACTACTCAGAAATAAATAGAAGAAAATAAATATAGCAGAAAATAAAAAACTACTCAGAAATAAATAGAAGAAAAAATAAAGCAGAAAAGAAAAAAAATTATATTTGCTATTTTTCAATCGTTTACAAAATGACCATGAAATTGAAAATCACTACAAAATGAACTCTGAAAATGTTGAATTTTGGCAAACTAGATGAAAAACTACTCACAAAATGATCTCTGAAGAGGAAGAAGAAGAAGGAGAAGAAGAGGAAGAAGAAGAAGAGGAAGAAGAAGGAGAAGAAG
>NC_041389.1:213329108-213330142 GCF_002162155.2 Triticum dicoccoides | reverse complement strand
AATAAATAATGCAAAAAAGAAAAAATAAATATATAAAGCAAAAATATTCACAAAGAAACTAAATACAGCAAAAAACTACTCAAAAATAAATAGAAGAAAAAAATAAAGCAGAAAATAAATAAGTATATAAAAAAATTACTCAAAAATAAATAGAAGAAAATAAATAATGCAGAAAAGAAAAAAAATTATATAAAGCAAAAATATTAACAAAGAAACTAAATACGGCAAAAAACTACTCTGGAATAAATAGAAGAAAAAAAGCAGAAAATAAATAACTATATAAAGAATTACTCAAAAATAAATAGAAGAAAATAAATAATGCAGAAAAGAAAAAATTATGAAAAAATGTTGGGGCGCTGCCCTGTGGGCCTGCCAGACCTTGGGTGTGCAAATACATGCCTAGTAGGGCCAGCAGGCTCACAGGGCAGCGCACCCTAGTTAGGCCCAGAAGCCTGCTAAATAGAGGAGTTCGAAAGGGCAACCGCGGCTGGGTTTTATAAACCAGTGCAGCTGCCCTTCGCTAGGCGAGGTGGGACTAAACATAGCGCACTGCGGTGGCAGCGCACGGCCATTAGTACCGGTTGGTGGCTCCAACCGGTACTAATGTGTTGCCTTTAGTACCGGTTGGTGCCACCAACCGGTACTAAAGGCCCTCGTTTCCCGCCGCTTGGGCTGGCCAAAATTGGCCTTTAGTACCGGTTGGTGGCTCCAACCGGTACTAAAGGCCCCCCTATATATACTACACTTACGAAAAATTAGTTATCGTCGCCACTTCCTGTTCCACTTCTCGCGCGAGAGTCCTCTCGATCTATTGTCTCCGACGACGACGCCGCCGCGCCGCCGTGCCGTCTCCCTCGCCGCCCCCGCCGCCCGTCGTCGTCGTCGCCGCGCACCCCCGCCGCCCGTCGTCGTCGCCGCCCCCGCCGCGCCCGTCTCGTCGCCATCGATCCCGGCCGCCGCCGGCCCGTCTCGTCGCCGTCCCCGGCCGCCGCCGCCCGTCTCGTCGCCGTCCCCGGCCCCCGCCGCCCGTCGTC
>NC_041389.1:213297877-213328402 GCF_002162155.2 Triticum dicoccoides | reverse complement strand
ATAGAACTAGTTTATAAATGCTTAGTTGAACTAGTTGAATTAATATATAGAACTAGTTTATTTTTAGTAAATGCTTACTTTGAACTAGTTGAATTAATATAACTAGTTTATTTTTAGTAAATGTTTAGTTGAACTAGTTGAATTAATATATAGAACTAGTTTATTTTTAGTAAATGATTACTTTGAACTAGTTGAATTAATATAACTAGTTTATTTTTAGTAAATGTTTAGTTGAACTAGTTGAATTAATATATAGAACTAGTTTATTTTTAGTAAATGCTTAGTTGAACTAATTGAATTAATATAACTAGTTTATTTTTAGTAAATGCTTAGTTGAATTAATAGAAGTAGTTGAATTAATTGAATTAGTAAGTGTTTAGTGTTTTGCCTAATATGAACATAGGAAATGTCGTCTGACGACGGAAAAAATTTCATTATGTGCCAATACTGTGAAGACCAGCGCGGCCAGTGCGACATAAATTTCCTTGTTGATGGTAGGCGATTCAGCATCAAGCTGGATGAGACTTTCGAATTCGATACAGTAAGTCACAACGACAAGTCTGTTTTCGTAATTAAGCATGACTTATATATGCTTCATTTGTCTGACTTATAATTTTTAATTTTCACTATTCTACTAGCGCATCCGCTGCCATGCAAGAATTTTTGTCTTGGATAAGATATGTTTCAAAGATATGGAAACTATGGAGGTAAAGAGAGCTTACCTGAAAACTGAGCATGATGGTTATACTTTCAACGTCAAAGTATACAATACACACACGTACACCTATTTTGAATGCAAAACTTGGCAAGCACTATGCAAGACTTATGCATTTGAGCCTGGTATGGTTATCACCTTTGATATTCGTCCGGAAGATGATATTGAAGGTAATAGAGACATATGGGTCGATGTGCAGACGCCTCCAGTTCTACCATTATGTGAGTTCTTCTCAACTATGTTTTTGTCTTTGATATTTCTTATTTCAAAAATAACTGACAACTAATTTCTATTGACAGCTTATCTCCATTCAACCAAACATGTCCAGCGCTTGGTAGACAGGACCTACTACTATCCCGGAGCTGAACTAAACTGCGAGGAGATAAGTCATTATGTTTCATGGCTTGAGGATCTTCATACTGTCAAGACAAATTTTCTTCCTGCACTTAGAAATGTTAGTACTCAAAACGTGCGACCAATAGTGATGGTATTGAACTATGGTCACATCAATTTAGGAATGATGGTAAGATATTTACTATTTGTCCTCAGTGCATATTTTGCATACATATTTTTTTGCTAAACTTTCATTGCTAAGTATATTAATTAAGTACTATACGATGTTCTTCAACAGGGACTCCCGATGACAGTTGTGCCTCAGGGGATCGAGACTAAAGGTCAGATGTCAATTGTTAGCTTACGGCAAAGATATCCTGCATTGCACATGAATGCATTCAGGATTTCTAGAAGCGATGAATGCTTAATAGTGAAAGATTGGAGGAAAATTGTTAATGATCGCAGAGAAGTACTAGGGGGCAGCAATGAGAAGCGCAGCCCACGATTAGGAGACAGGTTCATCGGCATGCTCCAGTATGATCAATCAGGAGAGCTATACATGTTCTATGCTATTTTACCAGAGAGAGAGTAGCTAGCAGGAGTGATTCAGCTAGTTCTTCAAGCTGGTCTTAATTAGTACTTGTCCTTTCATGTCCGTGTTCTTCGTTCTGAACTTAAGTGATTTGCTTTTGTGGTGTTATATATGAACGCTTATAATATCATGACAATCATGTTGAACTCGATGATTGGTTCTACTAGAAATTCTATTTATATATATATGCATAATGTGTACAATGTGTAGTATCATAAAATACCAGCAAACGAAAAAGAATTAAAATGGAAACACAAAATTAAATGAAAAAGAAATCATAAAACTAAAAAAACCCCAAACCTTAGAGTACCGGTTGGTCTTACCAACCGGTACTAAAGGGCTCCAGGCCCCCGGAGCTGGCTCGTGCCATGTGGTTGCCCTTTAGCACCAGTTCTTGCTGAACCGGTACTAAAGGAGGGGGGCCTTTAGTGACCACAATTTAGTGCCGGTTATGTAACCGGCACTAAAGGTCCTTACGTACTGGTGCTATTGCCCGGTTCTGCACTAGTGGGAGGGGGTGGCGAACACAAGACGTGAGCCGGATGCTCCTCCAACGGAGGATGCCGATAGGCTGTCCGCCACCAGGTCCGAGGTGGAGAGTGCCATGAATCACAGGTGCCGCCGGACAGTTCTTTGTGACGCGTGTTTCTCCCCGGAGGCGTTGAATGCCTTTAATGCGGGAGACGCGCACCTCCGTGCCGCTCGAGATGGTTTAACCAGAGCCACGGAGCAGTATGTGAAAGACATACGGGTGAGGAATTTTAATAGTTACATATGCTAGTAGCCCCTGAGACTTAAAATAGTTAGAATAACTGATTTAAGGATCATTTGTTATGCAGGATCTTACGGAGAAGAATACCCAGCTGTCCCAGGAGCTTCAAGAGTGCAAGGCCCAACTTGAGGCCGCACTTGCCGCAGCAGGGGGAGCCATAGAGACCCCCTCTGGTAATACATACTTTGAAAAGATAAGTAGTTTATGAAGTGCGGCGTGTGTATAAGGTGCTTATGAGGGTGCAGCAGGAGAGGAACAAACTCCAAGATGCCAACACCCAGCTGGGCGAAGAACTAAAAGATGTTTGGGTCCAGCTGTCTGACTCCGTAAAGGAGAATCGGCGGCTTCATCGCGGCATTTACAGTAAGTGCTTGAGCAAACTCTTTTGAAAAGAAGAGTTCGGCGAGGAAGTCGATTGACAGAAATGTGTCTGTAGGTGTGCTCACAGGTCGTCCTGCGGAGGAAATGCCCGGTTCCTACTGCTGAGCTGCTGCAACTGCACGAACGAGTTCGGCAGGCGATGAGCGGCGTCGTCCAGGCCTTATGGTCGTCCGTCTCCCTACCCGAGGGTCTTGGAGGGCATGCGGAGAAGCTTCAGGGAGCACGGCAGCGCTTCCGTCTGTGGACGATATCGGCCTGCCATCAAGGCGCCAGGGAGGCCTGGGCCATGGTGAAGACGCGGTACACGAAGGCTGATCCAAACCACATGGCCGAGGTCGGACCTGTGTGGCCCGATGGGAAGGAGATCCCTGTGAGCTTAATGTACGGCCAAGTAGAGTTGGCCGTGAAGTATTCCCAACGGGACTGTAAACTAGACAGCCTGTTAGATGGGATTGAAGAGGAGTACAATCAGTCAATTTGACGATGTAATTTAAAATGACATGTAAAATGCCTTCTAGCCGGATTGTAGATTGTTTGTCTTTGCGGACCTTTTCGCTCCAACCTCGGGACCCAACAGTCTGGAGTGTGTCCGAATACCTTCACGGTTATATAAAAACCGGGGCATGCATGGAGACCAGGCGTAGGGGTCATTAGTGCTTTATCAGACAAGTGCCCAACTAGTTAGGTTATATTACATGGTTAGTAAGAAACATCTTCCAGGGAGAATAGTTCCGTTAGGGGTTCCTTTCCCTGGGAGGCATGCCCTAAAGTGCATGTCTGGACTGCAAAAAAAGCAGAAAAGCATCTGGGTGCAGATAAATAAATAAGTAAGAAATCATCTTTCAAGTCACCGACTGAATATTCCCTTAAGAACGCTAGCTTTCGACTTCACCCAGTCTGAGGTACACATCCGGCTGACCCGGCAGTAACAATCGCAGAGGTGCTCCCTTTACCTCCTAGCTGAACAATCGGGAACATAGGGGTAAGCACAGGAGCCAGGCAACCCAGCTTGGCCAAAACTTAAGTCATATCGATGCATATAATGGTGAATAAAAGGTACATGCGGAAGTGTGACACATGTGTTGGGCATGAATCCCGTATAAATAAGCTTCTGTTAAAGAAGCCCCCAGGTATAATGAGTGCGAGTAGCATGTCAAGTGTGTGTGAACAATGCGCAGATCAGCCCTCAAAGGCTTTACAAAAAAGGGGGGAGGGGAGAAACAAAAGACAGGTAAAGTATAAAATGTGGACGGAGGAAGGAGACGAACTCTGAGTCCGGCGCTAGGCGTAGAATCTTCGGAGACGAGCTGCGTTCCATGGGTTCGGCTCGAGTCGGTTGTTCGATGCATTTCGTAGATGGTATGCTCCGCCGGTCAGGACTTGGTCGATGATGAAGGGACCTTCCCATTTGGTCTTGAGTTTGTCCTTTTTCTTGTCCGGCAGGCGTAGAACTAGTTCGCCAACATTGTAAGTTTTGGCCCGTACTTCTCTGCTTTGATATCTTCGAGCCTGCTGCTGATAGAATGCGGAACGAGCTTTTGCCATGTCGCGCTCCTATTCTAAGGCGTCCAAGCTGTCCTGCCGATCCAACTCGGCCTCTCTTTCCTCGTACATGCGCACGCGAGGTGAGTCATGAATTATATCGCAGGGCAAGACTGCCTCTGCGCCGTATACCATAAAAATGGTGTGAATCCGGTAGTGCGGTTTGGCGTGGTCCGCAACCCCTAGAGTATGGAGTCGAGCTCCTCCACCCAGTGCGTGTTAGATTCCGTGAGGGACCGCACTAACCTGGGTTTGATGCCGCTCATGATTAGACCATTTGCTCGTTCGACTTGACCGTTAGTTTGAGGGTGATAGACTGAAGCGTAGTCGAGCTTGATGCCCATATTTTTGCACCAGAGTTTAACCTCGTCGGTCGTGAAGTTTGTGCCGTTATTAGTAATGATGCTGTGGGGGACGCCATAACGGTGTACTACCCCAGATATAAAGTCTATCACAGGTCCGGATTCGGCCGTTTTAACTAGCTTGGCCTCTATCCATTTGGTGAACTTGTCCACCATGACCAATAGGTATTTTTGCTTGTGGGTTCCACCTTTAAGGGGTCCAACCATGTCAAGCCCCCAGACCGCGAACGGCCAGGTGATGGGTATAGTTTTGAGGGCGGTGGGTGGCATGTGGATTTGATTAGCAAAGAGCTGGCAACCGACGCATCGTTGGACTAAGTCCTGAGCATCTGCCCGGGCCGTCGGCCAATAAAATGTTGTACGGAAGGCCTTGCCTACAAGGTCCCGGTCTGCGGCGTGGTGCCCGCCGAGTCCGGCATGAATTTCAGCTAGAAGATTTCGCCCTTCCTCTTCGGAGATGCACCTTTGAAGGACTCCGGTTGCACTTTTCTTATAAAGCTCTCCCTCATGGACCTTGTAGGCTTTAGATCGCCATACTATGCAGCGGGCCTCGTTTTGGTCTTCGGGAAGTTCCTGCCCAATTAAGTAGGCTAGGAATGGTTCCGTCCACGGGGCAATGACTGCCATTATTTCGTGGGCTGAAGGTGTTAATTCATTGGCTGAGCCACCGAATGTGTCAGTGTTGGGCGGTGCGGTTGGCTCCGGGTTGTTGTTTCCGGACTCCTCTTCCCATAATACGGATGGCTTAAAAAGCCACTCCAAGAAGATGTTTGGAGGGACGGCATCGCGCTTTGTGCCGGTGCGTGCCAACATGTCGGCCGCTTGGTTATTATCCCGGGCTACATGGTGGAATTCGAGTCCTTCGAACCGAGCTGACATTTTTAAGACGGCGTTACGGTAGGCTGCCATTTTCGGATCCTTGGCATCAAAGTCTCCATTTACTTGGGATATTGTGAGGTTTGAATCCCCGCGGACCTCTAGGCGTTGAATGCCCATGGAGATTGCCATCCGAAGACCATGTAGAAGGGCCTCGTATTTGGCTGCATTGTTGGAGTCCGTGTACATTATCTGAAGTACGTATTGGACTGTGTCTCCAGTTGGGGACGTCAGGACGACGCCAGCCCCCAAGCCGACCAACATTTTGGAGCCGTCGAAATGCTGATCCAATTGGAGTATGCGCCGTACTCTTTAGGGAGTTCGGCTTCGGTCCATTCAGTGATGAAGTCGGCCAAAACTTGCGACTTTATAGCTCGCCGTGGTTTGTATGTTAAGTCGAATGGTAAGAGCTCAATGGCCCATTTTGCAATCCTGCCCGTCGCATCGCGGTTGTTTATAATGTCGTTGAGAGGTACTTCGGAGGCCACTGTTATCGAACACTCTTGAAAGTAGTGTTGCAGCTTCCGGGATGCCATGAACACCGCGTACGCTATCTTTTGATAATGTGGATACTAGGACTTGCATGGAGTTAAGACAGTGGATACGTAGTACACTAGTTTCTGAAGAGGGAATTTGTGTCCTTCTGTTTCTCGTTCGACGAAGAGCATCGCTCTTACAAGGTGATGTGTTGCCGCGATATATAATAACATTGGCTCGCCCAAGTTGGGCGCGGCCAGGACCGGATTTGTTGCCAATATGGCCTTTATTTCTTCAAGTCCGACCATGGCAGCATCCGTCCATTCGAAGTGTTCGGTGCGCCGGAGGAGGCGATAAAGGGGCAATGCCTTTTCTCCCAAGCGGGAGATGAAGCGTCTTAGAACCGCCACGCATCCAGTCAATTTTTGTATTTGTTTGAGGTCTTTTGGGATATCCAACTATGATAGAGCTCGGATCTTGGCTGGGTTTGCTTCAATTCCTCTACCGGATACAATGAACCCAAGAGCTTTCCGGCTGGTACGCCGAAAACGCATTTTTCCGGGTTGAGCTTAATGTCATATGCTCGGAGGTTGTCGAATGTGAGCCTCAGATCGTCTACTAGAGTTTCGACGTGTTTGGTCTTGACGACCACATCGTCTACGTATGCCTCCACTGTTTTGCCGATCTAGGTTGCCAGACAAGTCTGAATCATGCGCTGATATGTTGTGCCGGCGTTTTTGAGCCCGAAGGGCATTGTGTTGAAGCAAAATGGTCTGTATGGAGTAATGAATGCCGTTGCGGCTTGGTCTGTCTCTGCCATCTTGACTTGATGGTAGTCGGAGTATGCGTCGAGGAAGCACAATGAATCGTGCCCTGCGGTAGCATCGATGATTTGATCGATGCGGGGAAGGGGAAAGGATCCTTTGGACAAGCCTTGTTAAGGTCTTTAAAATCGACACACAGGCGCCAGGATTTGTCCTTTTTGGGTACCATTACCAGGTTTGCTAGCCAGTCCGGATGTTTGATGTCTCTGATGAATCCGGCTTCTAATAGTTTGGCTATCTCCTCTCCCATTGCCCGTCTTTTGGGTTCGGAAAATCGCCGAAGAGCCTGTTTGACTGGCTTGAATCCTTTTAGGATGTTTAGGCTGTGTTCTGCCAACCTGCGTGGGATTCCTGGCATATCTGAAGGGTGCCAGGTAAAGATGTCCCAATTTTCCTGAAGGAATTCTCGTAGTGCGGCGTCTACATCAGGGTTTAATTGTGCCCCAATGGAGGCCGTCTTTGTGGGGTCCGTTGGATGGACTTGGAATTTGACTATTTCGTCCGCTGGTTTAAAAGAGGTGGACTTGGATCTCTTATCGAGTATCACATCGTCCCTGTTCACCGTAGAGCGCAGCGCAGTGAGTTCCTCTGCCGCTAGGGCTTCGGATAGTGCCTCTAGGGCTAGTGCGGCTGTCTTGTTTTCGGTGCGGAGTGCTATGTCCGGATCACTGACAAGAGTGATGATTCCATTGGGCCCGGGCATTTTAAGCTTCATGTACCCGTAATGGGGTATAGCTTGAAAAATTGTGAATGCCTCTCGCCCTAATAAAGCGTGATATCCGCTGCTGAACGGGGCCACTTGGAACGTGACTTCCTCGGACCTGTAATTTTCCGGCGAGCCGAACACCACATCTAGTGTAATTTTTCCTGTGCAGCGTGCTTCCCGACTGGGGATTATTCCTCTAAAGGTTGTGCTGCTTCGGTCAATGCGGCTCCAGTCTATTTCCATTTTTCGAAGGGTTTCCTCGTAGATGAGGTTTAATCCGCTAGCGCCATCCATGAGTACCTTGGTAAGACAAAAGCCGTCCACTATTGGACTGAGGACCAATGCAGCTGGTGCTCGGGCTGTTCGGAATTTAGGTTCGCCGCTGGCATTGAAGGTGATAGCTGTGTCGCTCCATGGATTTGTTGTTGCTACTTGGCAGACTTCGGCGAGGCTGCGGATTGTTTGTTTCTGCATATTATTTGATGTGAAAGTCTTGAAGACTATTAATACCGTACTGGTACTGTTGGGCTGGTTCTCCGGGGCTAGAAGCTCTTCGCCACTTTTGGCCACCTGCCGTAGTACCCAACATGCTCGAAGGCTATGTGTTGGAGTGGGGCCCTCTGTACTATGGATTTTACAGGGTCCGCTGAGCCATCCCTCCAGTACAGTTCCGTGCCCTTTAGGGGGTTTTTGCTTTTTGGTTTTTGTCCCAGGTGCCTGAGCATGATGCACCCTTTTATTTCGGACTAGGGTTGTGTTCGGAGCCGGATTGTCCCAAAACTTAGTTTCGGTTTTCCAGGCACTCTCCATCGCACAGTACTTTCGTACTATGGACGCCAGGTCGGCGAAGCGTGTGATTTCGCGACGACTTATGGCGTTCATGATTCCCTTGTCCGTGCAATTGTTGCAGAAAATTGAGAATGCGCTTTCCTCACGGCAGTCCTTTATCCTGTCCATAACCAGGAGGAATCTGGCCCAGTAATGATATACTGTTTCAGCGGGCTCTTGCCGTATTTGAGATAGATCGCTTGTGTTTGGGTGGGCGGGTGGAATTAAGTTTGGAACCCCGCCCAATCTGAGGCTCAAGGGCCGAAAAGTTTCCGAATTTGGAAGCTTGGATTGCTGGATGTTGTCCAACAAATCTGGTCCGCTGCCTGCTTTAGGTTCAATACTTGATTGACGTCTGTCCCTCTGCGGGAATCCGGCATGGAGGGATCAGGAATCCGGACATAACTGGTTTTTAATATAGAAGAAGAGTCGCCGCGTTGTTCCTCTACCACAGCAACGTGGTGGGTAGCTTGGGGAGAGTTAATCTCTCTCAGATCGGTTTTAAGCCCAATCTGATCGTAGTCTGTAGCGACTCCCAGGGCGGCGTTGCGATCCAAGAGCTCGTTTACGGAGGAGAGCTCCATCGGATCTAGCTGCTCGGCGAATTCCGAGTTGACGTGAAGATCGCTTTTGATGACCTGAGAGGTCATTGTCGGAGCGGCGGCTGAACAGGCGGTCATAAGAAAACCACCTAGCCGGATAGTTTGGCCGGTGGCCAAAGCTCCCTTGGCAACGGCACCATCTTTAAAGACGGGAAGAGGCATCCCCCCTGATTGCGACGGCACAGAGGAACTCTCAATGAAAGCACCAATGTCGGTGTCAAAACCGGCGGATCTCGGGTAGGGGGTCCCGAACTGTGCGTCTAGGCGGATGGTAACAGGAGACAAGGGACACGATGTTTTTACCCAGGTTCGGGCCCTCTCGATGGAAGTAAAACCCTACTCCTGCTTGATTGATATTGATGATATGGATAGTACAAGAGTAGATCTACCACGAGATCAAGGAGGCTAAACCCTAGAAGCTAGCCTATGGTATGATTGTTGTTTGTCCTACGGACTAAAACCCTCCGGTTTATATAGACACCGGAGAGGGCTAGGGTTACACAGAGTTGGTCACAATGGTAGGAGATCTACATATCCGTATTGCCAAGCTTGCCTTCCACACCAAGGAAAGTCCCATCCGGACACGGGACGAAGTCTTCAATCTTGTATCTTGATAGTCTTGGAGTCCGGCCAATGATGATAGTTCGGCTATCCGGACACCCCCTAGTCCAGGACTCCCTCACAGACCTAGAAACTCACAAGCTTGGTTCAGTGAAGCACTTATTATCAGGCCTGCCTACAATCAATACGATCCAGAGGCATACACTTTTGCCCAAGTCTGGAGGTCACAGAATGATAAGAGGACATTCCATCAACTTGCTGCACATATTTGATGTTCCTTAGAAGTTCAAAGTGATGAGTCTGATTGTGGAAACAATCAAGAGGACAGCTGCAGATCAGAAGAGGTCTTGTGGGTATGCTCCAAAAATTCAGGTGCTCATCAATTCCAAGATGGGCACATGCACTTATTTGTTGGACAAGGAGCATTTACCTCTCAAGCCAGATTTTGAGGATAACACTGTTGTCATGGATGAGGAAGATCCTTCCTCAGTGCAAGCACATGAGAAGACAGAGAAGGCAAGGGCAGAGAAAGCTGCAAAGATGCCAAGTGCAGAAGAGGCATCTCAAGTGTTCTTAAAGAGTAAACAAGATCAACCTGGATATCTGATCCAATCCACCTTGAGGATTGAGAAGGGCTTGGCCACCCTGACTCAAAATCAGGAGAGTTTGGAGAGGATCATTGAACAGAAATTCTATGATCTTGATGTCAAAGTAACTGAGATTCAGTCAGTAGTTGAGGAACTCTAGGAGGAAGTAGAGGAGAAGAAAGGCAAGTCTGCTACAGATGCTTTCACAAAAGTGCTAAGAGGTCAGAGGTCTGCTGCAGTGCCTGTTCCTAATACTAGAGCCATTACATCTGCACCAGCAGCCACAGCTTCAGTGCCACCTCCAGCAGCCACTCCAGCAGCTCCAGCTACATCAATAGAAGCCTTTGTCCTTGGAGTCATCTATACACCACCTCATGAAGACCAAGCCTAAGAGACGCATAGCACTATGCATATTTGTAACTTTTTGGTAACTTGTTGTCAAAGGGGGAGAAATATGTATAGATCATAGTCTTCGAGAGAGAGAGAGAGAGAGTGTGTTGTTTTTGTCTCTCTTTGCACTTTATTTGCTTGATACTTTATTGTGTGTTTGCTTGATACATTATGTCTTTTGTGAGATACTTGGATGATCATGTGTTTGATCATATGCTACCTTAATGTGTGCTTGAATGATATTATCACTTATATCCATTTATGATCATTCACTTTGCTTGGTGATAGGTGCATGTTTTCAATTGTCATCATTTTGAGCGCTCCACCAAGTGTATGTGACATGGAAGAGTGACCCATGATCCTAACACATTGTGCATTTGCAGTCCAAAGCAAATTTTAAATAATGCACAAACTTAGCGGGAGCTCTTGCTTGTCACATACTTCTCAAAGCAACAATGTATTTCAATCAAATTATCACTTGTCGAAGCTTTGATCTATATGTTGTCATCAATTACCAAAAATGGGGGAGATTGAAAGTGCAACTATCCCTTGGTGGTTTTGGTAATGATTAAAAACATATAGCTCATTGAACTAATGCCATTTCAAGATAAATATTTCAGGAAAGTTTAATGGTTAGCATGGCATGGATTAGGATTGTGGACCCCTCAAAATGTTAAGGACAAAAGATTGGCTCAAGCTCTAAAGTCCAAGACTCTACATTTTCTATTTTTAGTGATCCAAGATCACATTGAGTCTATAGGAAAGCCAATACTATTAAAAGGGGATGAGGTGTTGCTTAATGACTTGCTTGCTCAAAATGCTTACTGATATGCTCCAAAACCCTCAACCACTTTCTCATATCCACATATGTCCCAAACCAAAAGTCAAACTCGGCCCCACCGATTTGATCCATCCGGCGCCACCAATTTCATTTGACATAGCCACTGCCAGAAACCCTAGTCACTTCTGTCTCACCGATAGGGATCTCGGTCTCACCGAGATGGGGTTGCAAACTCTCTGTTTCCCTTCATAACATTTTGGTCTAACCGAGATGAGCGATCGGTCCCACCGAGTCTGCAATGCAAACTCTTTGTTTCCTTTTTGTAACGCTTCGGTCCCACCGAGACGAGCGAATCGGTCCTATCGAGTTTGCCTAACCAACTCTCCGGTTAGCTTATTACCAAAGTCAGTCCAACCGAGTTTGTGCAATCGGTCAAACCGAGATTACATTATGACCTAACCCTAATGACATCGGTCCCACCGAGTTGACATGTCGGTCCCATCGAAATTGCCTAACGGTCACATTATGTACTGGGTTGGTCCGACCGAGTTTTTTGATCCGGTCCCACCGAGTTTGGTATATTGTGTGTAAAGGTTAGATTTTGTGTGGATGCTATATATACCCCTCCACCCTCTCGTCATTCGTGAAGGGAAGCCATCAGAACGTGCCTACACTTCCACTACTCATTTTCTGAGAGAGAGCCACCTACTCATGTGTTGAGACCAAGATATTCCAATCCAACCATACGAATCTTGATCTCTAGCCTTCCCCAAGTTGCTTTCCACTCAAATCATCTTTCCACCAAATCCAATCCTATGAGAGTGAGTTGAGTGTTGGGGAGACTATCATTTGAAGCACAAGAGCAAGGAGTTCATCGTCAACACACCATCTATTACCTTTTGGAGAGTGGTGTCTCCTAGATTGGTTAGGTATCACTTGGGAGCCTCCGACAAGATTGTGGAGTTGAACCAAGGAGTTTGTAAGGGCAAGGAGATCGCCTACTTTGTGAAGATCTACCCTAGTGAGGCAAGTCCTTCGAGGGCCATGGACTTGGTGGGATAGACAAGGTTGCTTCTTCATGGACCCTTCGTGGGTGGAGCCCTTCGTGGACTCACGCAGCCGTTACCCTTCATGGGTTGAAGTCTCCATCAACATGGATGTACGATAGCACCACCTATCGGAACCACGCCAAAAACATCCGTGTCTCCAATTGCATTTGCACACTCCAATCCCATCCCTTTACATTCTTGCAAGTTGCATGCTTTACTTTCCGCTGCTTATATACTCTTTGCATGCTTGCATGAATTGTGTTAAGATTGCTTGACTTGTGCTAAGTTCATAAAATCTGCCAAGAACTAAAATTGGGAAAAGGTTAAGTTTTTATTTGGTCAAGTAGTCTAATCACCCCCCTCTAGACATACTTTCGATCCTACAGAGGGCAATGAGCGGCTCTGGGCCGAGCGCGACCTGCTGAGGGAGAAGATCGTCCGAAGTGCAGACCAGCAGGAGGAGACCAGTGCCTTGTTGAAGAGGACCGGTGTCATCGTTAAGAAACTTATGGACGAGAATGACATGCTCCGCCTGAAGCGCCAAAGACTGGTGGAGGAATCCGTGGATGCTCTCAAGCAGCGCCTTGAGGACACGAAAGAGCTCATCACCACTCGCCGTGGCGACTAGTTCCCGCGGCCTGCAGCAACGCATCAAGAAAGTAGAGATCAGCGAGCCAGATCGTTGTCTTCCTTCTTGTTTTGCCCTTGTGTATTTCAGGCGTAGCCGCAGGTGGATTTTTTAATTATCTTCCTAATTATGTACTCCCTCCGTTCCTAAATATTTGTCTTTCTAGAGATTTCAACAAGTGACTACATACGGAGCAAAATGAGTGAATCTACACTCTAAAATATGTCTACACACATCCGTATGTGGTAGTTCATTTGAAATGTCTAGAAAGACAAATATTTAGGAACGGAGGGACTAAGACAATTATTATCCATTGTTGTTGTCCTTATATACTAAGACAATTATTATCCATAGTTGTCATCCTTATATATTCATCAGTCTTGCTATAAGCCGCAGTAGATGCTATATAGGTCAGTCGGATCTTACATCACGATCCGTGCTTTCAAATTTTCTTTTTTCTCTCTTAAATCTCAGTCGAGTGAGGCATAGCCACGCCATTAAGTAGAGGCTCGGGCGCCATTAATGGAGACCTTGGGAGAGAGGTGGATGGCAGATGGAGGTCAAAGGGCTCTCCTCCCGATAAGCACTTGCATGGGTCTGATCGCACGCCTCTCGTACTCAAATAGCTACCCTGCATAGCGCCTCCTAGCTAATAAAAAAGGGGATGTGTGGCAGCACGTAAATGGTAAATAGAACGCCCACGGTTTCAATAATACTTGTGTTTCCGATTGTACCGTGACAACACTTGTTCCAAGATGACTTTTTTGATTGTTAATGTGTGCGCCTTCGCAAATAGAATAGCAAAATTACCATAGCATGTTGGTGCCATGTCATGGCACCAAGCGAAGTTTCATTATTTTCATGCGTGTTTTTGATTTATAGGAATTAAAAAACTAAGTTTCTCAATGTTTCCAGCCCACCCACGACGCCCAGAATTTTGAATTTCATACCCATTTCTTGCATGGGACCTAGAAATTTACACGAGGACACACATGTGATTTTTCAACCAACTTTGGTGCACTAGAGCATGTGCTTGTATTTCAAATTTGAAATATGCACACAAAGGTGACACGTTCCCTCTTAGAACCATGAGCCTTCTTGAGAGAAGCTCCAGTTTGCAAGAAGCTCATACCAAAGTTTGTTCCTATTCGGCCAATTTTTTACCACAACATGGTAGTACCATGACATGAGACCATGCCAAGTTTCATGATTTTTAGGAGTGTTTTGGATTTACAAGAATTTTAAAACCAAGTTTCTCAATGTTCTCGGCCGAGCCACGTGCCCAGATGTTTGAATTTTATTCCCATTTCTTGCATGGGACCTAGAAATTCACCCGAGGACACTGATGTGATTTTTCAACCAACTTTGATGCATGGGAGCTTGTGCTTGCAGTTCAAATTTGAATTATGCACATTAAATGACGAGAAACTCAATTAATGTATAAAAAAGGCCAAACGAACCCAGAATAATTCCAAAATTTAACAGGGCACTCATGTAGTTCTATTTTGCCTTTGTAAAGAAACTCAAGGGGGGTAGCGTATATCGTTTCGCACTCAAAGGTGGCACGTTCCCTCTCAGAACCACGAGCCTTCTTGAGAAAAGCTTCGGTTTGCAAGAAGCTTATACCAAAATTTGTTCCTATTCGGCCAATTTTTTTTACCACAGCATGGTAGTACAATGACATGACACCATGCCAAGTTTCATGATTTTCAGATGTGATTTCGATTTACAAGAATTTTAAAACCAAGTTTCTCAATGTTCTCGGCCGAGACTCGATGCCCAGATGTTTGAATTTTATTCCCATTTCTTGCATGGGACCTAGGAATTCACATGAGGACACAGATGTGTTTTTTCAACAAACTCTGGTGCATGGGAGCATGTGCTTGTAGTTCAAATTTGAATTATGCACATTAAATGATCAGAAACTCAATTAATGTATAAAAAGGACAAACGAACCCGGAATAATTCCAAAATTTAACAGGGCACTCATGTAGTTGTATGTGCCCTTTGTAAAGAAACTCAAGGGGGGCAGCGTATATCTTTTCACACTCAAAGGTGGCACGTTCCCTCTCAGAACCATGAGCCTTCTTGAGAGAAGCTTCGGTTTGCAAGAAGCTTACGGGGCTGTTCGGATGGCAGCCCCAAGCTGCCCTTCCAAAATTTTGGTCCTCGACCATAGGTTGGGCCAGTGTTTGGATCGCAGCCAACTTTTTGGCACACAACCATCTTTTTGGCCAGACGTTGTGATTCCGCACTAGTGTGTGGGCGAGTTCCCGGTGGCTATTTCCTTCGCCAAAATTTTGGCATGCCGTCGTTTTAGTCGGGCTGGTGTGGGCATAATCCAAATGGCCCCTATACCAAAACTTGTTCCAAATCGGCCCAATTTTTTACCACAACATGTTAGTGCCATGACATGATACCATGCCAAGTTTCATGATTTCCAGGCGAGTTTTGCATTTACATGAATTTAAAATCCAAGTTTCTCGATGTTCTCGGCAGAGTCACGACGCCCAGATGTTTGAATTTCATTCTCATTTCTTGCATGGGACCTACAAATTCAACCAAGGACACACATGTAATTTTTCAACCAACTTTGCTGCACCGCAACATGTGCCTGCAGTTCAAATTTGGATTATGCACATTAGAAGTCCAGAAACTCAATTAACGTATAAAAAGGCCAAACGAACCCGGAATAATTCCAAAATTTAACAGGGCACTCATATAGTTCTATGTTGTCTCTGTAAAGAAAATTAGGGGGGATGTAGCATATATCATTTCGCACACAAAGGTGACACGTTCCCTCCCGGAACCACGAGGCTTGTTGAGAGAATCTCCGGTTTTGCAAGAAGCTTATACCAAAACTTGTCCCAATTCAGCCAAAAATTATACATATGAAAACATGGTTGAGATTATCCCGAACATCTCGCTACCTAGACCAATGTACTATGATTTGAATTCAACATAAAATGGATACAGTTAATTGAATTGGAGATCGTATGGTACATGTAGTTCATAGTGAAATATGATTACTGCTATATGCATGTTTTCTGGTATCAAGATAATATTTAAATGATTGTATAACTTGACAACAATCATATTCAAATAAGGAAAATTGATTAAATTTAGTTCATATGGTAGAAGACAATATATATGTTCACGGGGTGGATTAAAATGTTCATATATTAGGGAAGATCAAAATGTACGACTACATCAATTATAAACTGCAAGGTCACCTAACGATATATTTGAATTCAACATAACGTGGATTCAAAAATTGAAATTCGAGATCCTGGCATTTGTAATCATATAAAAAGGGACATTACTCTTTCTTTTGGTGGGAATTGATTTGTTTCTTGTTGTTGTTGTGGGAAGTGCAAATCAATTTGGTACTGTACAGGGTAATCTTGTTCTCCCGATTTTTTTTACATTTTTCTTGTAGTTTTTTCAATTGCATTTACAGCAATATAATAAAAGGGGACATGACTCTCTTGTGTCTTGTATGAATTATTTGTTGGTACACGTTAAGTTTGTTCTGCCGAACAAGAAATCCGCACCTTGTTATCCCAAAGTTTTCAAGCTCTAGTATCTTTTGTCTCACCTGCTTTGAAACGCCTACCTCTTCAACCCACGTCGCGCCTTGTTATCCTGGAATTTCGACGCGAGCGAAAACTCCCTCCTCATCCGAAATCGGTCCCGTATCCCAGACATGTGAAATCCCCCCCGGAAATGAAGCTCGATGTCGCGGTGTCAAAACCGGTGGGGGTACGCTGGTAACTTACCCTACATTTCAGACAAGCGCGTCCCTAAGCCATGGCTCCCCCTCCCTTCCCCTTCGCTCCCCCCATTCGTACACCGAGGCCGCCAAAACCCACGAAACCCCACGCTCCTCCGTCGTCCTCCCGACCGCCGCCCAGCCGGAGACTCTTCCCCGACTACGTCGTCCGCCGCAACAGCTCGCCGTCCCTCATTCACCACACTGGATGAGGATCCATCGTCGATCTCATCGTCTCGCCGGATCAGCCACCCCGTCCTCCACCTCCAAGGAGCTTCCCCGACGTTTGCCTCGTCTATCGCGCCACCTACAACCCCACAGCGCCGTCTTGACCTGCCCCACCGGAACCGCATCACCCTCACCAATTCCTCCGATGAAGCCGAGTCCAACTCAGCGACACCAAGGAGGTTCTGCACTCACCACTGCATTTTATCTTTTATTCGATCTCACGGGGCTGTCGGTGCTCGATACCGAGCAGCCATGGCGGGTCTCCATTGACGATGCCATCGTCGACCACTTCATCCACGGCGTCTCTCCCCCATGTTGTTGCTTCCTCGGCAGCGACTTCCATACCGACACTAGCTGCAGCTGCTCCGGCTCTCGCTCGCGTTGTGGCTCTGTTCTTGCTGTCGGTCGCGCTGCTGCACAGCTCTTGCTTTAGTTCGTGCTACTGCTCTTCTATTTCTGTCGGTCGCGCTGCTGCTCCACTCTTGCTCTAGTTCATGTTGTTGCTCTCCTCTTGCTCTCGCTCGCGCTGCTGCTGCTGCTGCACGACCTCCGGCAGCTACAAGGGTTGCTGCTTGAGCACTCGCGCGCGGTGCTACTACATAACTTGCTCCCTGGTAGTGCGTTCCCTGCTCGAGCGTCTGCTGCTTTAGAACTCGCTCGCGGTGCTACTGCATGACTTGCTCCCTACTAGTGTGTTCCCTGCTCAAGCGTCTGCTGATTTAGATCACTGCTTCTCTACTACTAGTGCTCAAATTCCCTAAACATCTATTGCAATGCTCTGCTACTAGTTCAATCAGTTTTGATAGTAAATTTCAGTTTCGACTATAAAGTTCAGTTTCTTTAGTTAATTCCAGAGTGAACAGTACTTACAACATCTGTCAGAGCGGCCGTGGCGCGGCTGATGCGTTTTACATCTAGCACTTTTTGGTGATGTATTTTACATCATCTATTGCAGATGATATTAGAGTCCCACTTCAGATTAACATTATCTGTATTGTCCTGCTTCAGGCTCGCCGCCGTACACCTCACCGGAGCTGCTCCAACGACGGAACCATCCATCACAGCGGAGCAGTAACCTCAGCGCCGTTTCCAGAGGCCTCAGTTCTTCTTGCCCGACTCCGACAGCCACACCTGCATCACCATCCTCCACGTCCAACCCAATGATGCTGAGGTCCACAAGGCTATGCCAAAGAGGTTGTACACTCGTCGCATCACTTTGTTACTCTGCATTCATGTCGATCCCTTAGGGATCCTTTGCTATGGAACTACTATGGTACTACTATTCGTGCATTTGGTTAGAAGGAGTGGAGCAAAGCAAAACTGGAGGATTTTTTTCCTTTGGTGTCTCCTTCAAAGAAAAAACGTAGGAATTTTAATATTCATTTGGACGTCCTTTTCAAATTAATATGCATGAAGAACAGAACTAATTGTGTTACTGGCATAATAAGATTCTTATTTTTTTCATTTTCACGTGGTTTGACTTTAATTTGACCATGTTTCTCCATTCCCGTGTTCTTCCAATTCATGTGAACCAAACAGCCTGGTTGACTGAAATCCTATGTTTCCAAATGCTATGCTTTGCACGTGCATTCCTATCCTATTCCTGTGTTTTTCTTGTCCCTGGGTTTATAGATTCCTCCAATTCTATGGAGCCCTTACAGATTTACTTCATTTTCAGATAGGCGTTAAAGAAAACTCTGTGTGTTATGTTCTGCTCCTGCCGTGTCGTCATCCACCCCACATGAGGTGCACCATCGACAGAAGCGTTCTCTTAAGCAGAGATTCCCCCTGCAGACTTTCTTTCGCCACATCAGATCATCTTCCCCGTCGCCGGTAGCCACGCCAACTGCATTACCATCATCGACGGAGCAGATGAACCTGAGGACTACAGAGTTCCGAAAGAGAGGTCGCAGTCTTTCATGTTTGCTTATGTTATACATCGGTTATTATTACCTGCTACTTTATCGTCCAAACTTGAGTTTTAAAATGCCCGTGGATCACATATCGAGGCAACAACGAATAGTATATGTCTACTATTTTGTTCATCTGGGGTCTTCTATGTGGTTCATGTTGGGTGGGCAACAAACAATAGATGATCCATTGTCTATCTTTTTAAACTGAAGCTATAATCTACCAGCTATCATTAGTTTTGGATCCATCCACTCGTTTGCTACCATCAGTCTTGATTTTTGCATGCAACGCTTAGGCCTTACAAAATCTAACTATTTTTTTATTATGCATGTCAGATATTGTACACAATCTTACTGAACATGTAGAGAAAAAGAGAAGACCGTCGCATGGGAATATAATGACATGCAGACGCCGCTCCATGGTGGGCGAAGTGGGACCCCCTCCCGCCATTCCAGATTGTATTCCATAGGAAGAAACTATTCAGATGGGGATTCAGAGGAGCCAACCACTCATGTTTACCACCTGAGGTGTTTGCTCTAACCTAGCATGCTAATGTTGGTCATATCATGCATATGGCGCCTCGCATTGCTTACATTATACATCTTATATGTCATAATCTTAGTTTAGATTTGCTTTGTGTGAATGTTACTTGTTTGGTTTCTATATCATACTCCTACCGTTCCTAAATATTTGTCTGTTTAGAGATTTCAACAAGTGACTACATACGGAGCAAAATGAGTGAATCTACACTCTAAAATATGTCTATATACCTTCGTATGTGGTAGTCCATTCGAAATCTGTAAAAAGTCAATATTTGCGAAAGGAGGGAGTATATGGTAATTATGCAATGCCATCTTCTTTAGCCAGGCATCATGTAAGTGAATCATGCAATGCCATCCTGTTTAGCCAGTCATCGTATATGTGAATTGTATCGTGCCATATTTTTTTTCATAATGTATTCCATTTGTCAACAATGTTTATACATTCATCTACTCTTCCTGTGCATCAGCCATTTGAGTCGTCCATGGGAAAATCTGGAGTGAAAACAAGGTCTTCTGAGCAGTCAGTGCTACCTGTCGTTGCAGATTTCTTGCTGGTTATAGATAGCTCCTTAGAGAAGGATTCAGAGATATATTACTAGTCGTATCCCCCCCCCCCCCGAGGTGCATGCTCTAACTTGGCAGGGTTATATTGCTCATATCATTTATATGGTGTCTTGCATTGCCATGCCATCTGCTTAGATTAGACATGCTTTGTGTGAATGCCTCATGTTTGCTTTCTATATCAGATATGTCAATTATGCAATGCCATATTTTTTAGCCAGTTATCATATATGTGAATTATGCACCGCCATGTAGCCAGGCATCATATATGTGAATTATCTCATGCCATCTTGTCGGTGTACAAAAGTAGGGGCTCTGCTTTTGACCCCTTTACTTGTGCACGGGCAGTCAGAGCCTCCCGCCACAGCCACGCACAGACACGGCAGGAAAGGGAATTTGGAGAGAAGCCGAAGCCACGAGACAAACGAAGAAACAACAAGGACCAAGGCCACAAAGATCAGATAGGCGTAGCAGGTTCCCCCGGCAAGGACCCTTGCCGGAGCAGCCTCAGCAGCCCCAGCAAGACCCTTGCCGGGGCAGCTCGCCCGCGCCAGCCAAAGTGAGCCACCCTTGAGCCAACCAACTCTTAACAAACGCGTTGGGACAAGGCTCGGGAGGCACCTCTGTGGTGGCATGCAGATCATCGTGAAGACAAAGAATAGATGAGATCAGATGAGGATAGGAAGGCAACCATCATCACCGAAGAAACCCACGAGACCCCCGGCAAGATCCCTGCCGCGGAAGCCAGCGCGCCATGGAAAGACCCTTGCCAGGCCACCCAACAAGGCCCTCGCCAAGCGCACCAGCAAGGCCACTGCCAGGCCCGCGCCGACCAAATCTCCACCGCCGTTCGCATGCAGCTGCCGACCCAACCAGCTGGGCAGGCACCTGCGTGGCAACATGCAATCCTTCATGGAGGCTCCACCACCGCGCCACCTCAGCTACCTGCCTGCCTACATGGCACCACATGCATCATCGGCCAGGGCGCCTGTCGAAGCGAGGGGGAGCGGCGACAGACGGGACGGGCCTCGCCCCGTTCCCGATAAAGCGAAGGGACACCTAAGCCTTGCATTAAATGCGTCTTGTCCTGTAATACTAGCGATAACCTCGCAATACTGTAGCACTTTCCACCTCCTGTGTGCCACTGTGGCAGCCCCTTCCGCCTACAAAAGGAGGCCCATGGCACACAGAGAAAGGATTCGGCTCTTTGATATCTGGCAGCACCTAGAACTAGTTCAGGAGCTCAAGAACACTAATACATCCACCAAAGCAGGATCGTAGGGTTTTACGCATCTTTGCGGCCCGAACCTGGTAAATCCCTCCGTGTCGTCTGCTAGTCCTACTCTCCTCACGATCCCCGCGCCCCGCAACCGTAGAAGGGATTCCTGTGATCCCATAGGTGTCGTTTCCCACCGACATCTTTGGCGCACCAGGTAGGGGCGCAATCGTGAGGACCTGGCCTAGCAGTTGGCCTGGCTGTTCCTCATCACCACGACTCCGGCCAAGAAGGCGGTGCTGCCCACGGTGCGAAGGATGCCGAAGTGGCAACAAGAGAGCTAAGTCATGCTGAATTTTAAGCTTCTCTCCTTAAATATAAAGTTATTATCATCGACGGTTCGGCCTATGCATGGGAAGCCTGAACGCAGAGGGGCCCTCTTGCGATCGGCAACGCCCTCGTTCTGTTTCGAGTCCGCTCAACAGTCCAAGCGGCCGCGTCAAGAGCGGCAGGGTGGCCTTTCCCCATCGGCAACGCTCTCGGTTCTAACTCGAGTCCAGCTCGACAGACCGAGCGGCCGCGCCAAGGGCGGAAAGGTGATTTGCCTAGCAACAAGCACACCCGGTAGGTAAATGAGGATCCGTCCTCAGAGCGCCGCCCTGGGTTTACGTGCCGGCAAGCATACCCAGTTGACATGGGGTGGACATACAAAGGAAAATCAAACAGGAAAATAACCTGCATAGTTTCAGGGGCATCACAGAGTTATATTACACAAATTGCCACCGCAGTTCTAACAAAAGATAGCTTTGTCTTGGTCATGAACCTACAGCGGCGACGGAGAACGGGATGCCTAGTCCCGGCGCTGGCCCTCCACCCTCTTGATTTTGTCGATGCGGCTGAGGATGGGCTGGATACACTCATTGAGCGCCGCAGTATCGACACCCTTTGGCAAGCTCTTCAGCACAGCTCCAAAGTCGAGGTCTGGGTGCCAGTGCGCGATCTTGGTGAGCACCCTGGTCATGGTCCCCCGGCAGAGTTCCTCGGCCAGGGAGGCCGCTCGGTTGGAGTGAAGCCGCTTCAGCGCGCCGACAACCTTCTCGAAGTATATTGTCAGGTTGGCGTTGGGGCTCAGGCTCGCTTCGGGGGCATACACCATCTCCGGCATCCCCATATTGGCCAGCTGATCGGCGGCCGAGTTGGCAATGGTAGCAAGGCGCCCGAGCCAACGCTTCTCCCCGCCTTGTAGTCCTCGAGGTTGGCGGTCTCGTTCCTCAGCAGTTGCTTCTCCGTCTCTAGCTCCTTGGTCAGGAGCCCCTCCTAGGTCAAGGCCCCGGACAGCGTCTCCTCGAACTCTCCCAACTTTAGCTTGAGATCTTTGATGGAGGCGTTGGCCTCGGAGAGCTCTCCAGACTTGCTGATGATCTCGCCCTGCACCACCGTCAGAGCACCATTGAGCGTGTGCTTCTCCTGGGCCAACTTCAGAGCTTGCTCCTCCAGCTCCTTCACCTTGCCGGCATGGGCCTGAGCCAGGGCGTTGAGTGCCTCTTGATGCCTCCGCTCCAGCTCTTGGGTCCGCTACAGGACGAGCTTTTCCACCTCCTCATCCTTGCCACGGAGCATGGCGGCAAGCTTCTCCTCACGCTCGGTGAGGTCCACCTCCTGGGTCTTCAGGGCAGCCTCGTGCTGGGACCGGACGGCTTCGGCTTCATCATCCAACCTCTTCGCCGTCTCCTGGGCCTTCTCGATGTCGGCCAGCTTCAGGGCGAGCTCCACCTCACGGTTGGCCAGCTCACCCTGGGTGGCCTTCAGCTCGTCCTGAGCCTTGCGGAACCAGTCCTGCGCCTCGGCGACACGCCCCCCAAAGTCCTCCTCCATCTTCTCCACCACTGCCGTCCTGGACTTGGCCTTGTCCAGGCAAGCTAGCGCCCATGGCTTGGAGCAGTTGCTCCTCCTGGGAGCCGGCGCCACCAACGCCCGGCTCGTCAAGAACCTCGAGCCCGGCGGTGGCAAGCGCCTCCTCGTCGAACACCTCTCCCTCGAAGGGAGCCCTGGCGCTCGACGCTCCAAGAAGGTGGACGAAGAGGTCGTCGCTGACCCTAAGGTATCTACCAGAGCCCGAAGTAGCAGAGGAGGAGGGCAGGTCGCCAAACGCCCCCTCCTCGGCAGTGGCCTTTCCGGCTCCCTCGGCAGGCCCCTTGTCGGGCTCTTCGACGGGCACCTTGGCGGCATCCTCGGCGACGCCCCTGGCCCCCTCCTCGGCAGAAATCTTCTCCGCCTCTGCCGTGGCATCCGCGGTGACGTCCTTGATGGTGGCGTCGATGTCCTCTGGGGAGAGGCCTGGACGCCATGAAAGAGATAGGGCGGAGTCAAGATCGAAGGTCAATAAGCGAAGAGAAGAATACAAGTGGAAGTGGACAGCGAGTGGCCTACCTATGCCGGGACGACAGGCGGAAGCCCTTTCTCCGCCAAGGTCTGGCGTCGAGGCAAAGCCACCGGCACCTGCATTCTCCTCCCCCTCCTCCGTGTGCACGGCCTTGGTGCTCGGTGTCCTTACAGGGGACGCCCCTTGGGCGGTGTAGTCGATTGGGGCGTCACGATCGGAGAAGCCCCCTGTGGCTCCCCTTGGTGCTGCTCCTCTCCTGCATCCACGACGCGGTTAACACTGAAGCATCACGCATGACACATGTTGATCGAAGGTGGGTGGTGAACTCACACTGGGGGCTGGGCCGGGGGCTGCACTTTGGGCTGCTCGACACCACCAGCGTCGCTCGCCGAAACCCTGGCCCTCTTGATCCTCTAGGCTAGCGTCGCCACATCCCTGCAAGACGTAGACAGGTAAGCAACGCCGTCTAGGGGGAGTGCAAGGAATGAAGGAGAAAAGTAGAGGCTTACTCTTCATTCTCTTCCTCCTCCTCCTCTATTGCTTTCCTCTTCTGCTCCGAGCTGAGAGGCCCGAGCTCTCTCTCCGGGCTGAGAGGCCCGAAGTCAAACAAGTCACCCCCGATCCCTGCACCGATGTTTGCCAGTGAGGGGGGAGGCGATGGCGTCCGGGCGCACTTGGATGATGAAGAAGTAGGTGTCCTCTTCTTTGACACCACGGCCTTCGCCGTTTTCTTCATCGTCACCGCCCTCGTCTGGCGCACGGGCGCCTCCTAGGCCTGTCGCAACTGCACGGCCTGGTCGAGGCGGACCGGCTCGCCGAAGGTGGCCACCGCAGGACCCGCCTCTTTCCGGTGATCGGAGGATCGGCGGTTGCGGTCCTCTCCTCCTCGTCCTCCTCCTCCGATGACCCGTCGGTGACGTCCTCAATGAGGGGAGCCTCGGTGTCGGTGCTACTGGCCACCCCAGTGGCTGCAGCCCACCGGGCGAGCTCCCTCTCCTCCGCCTCTGCCGCGGCCTTGTCCACCAGTCCGCCGGCGCTGCCAGCCGCCTTGACGAGCTTTGCCTCCTCCTCGGCAAGCCTCACCTCCTCCACCCTGGCGGCAATATAATCCAGCTCCTCCGGAGAGGTGTCCTGGATGAGCCGCGGCTCGTCGGTGATGTATATCTTGTGCAGAGTGTCAAAGAACTGCACCATGAGCTCATCCGGCTTGACCCAGTTCGGGTCGAGGCCATGCGCGTTGAAGAGCGGCATCATGGCGATGATCTCGTTCCGGCGAGGGTTGTTGCTCAGCGGGACCAATCCCACCGGCAACTTGAAAACAGGCTCCTTGTCGACCTTGCTGGCCTTTGCAGCGGCCCTGGCAAGCTTGCCGGACCGTTCGACCTCGCCCATGTCGTCGACCTCGAGCTGAAAGATTCTCTGGCAAAGATGGGCGTGCCGCAGCACGATCAGGTTGTTGTCGAGGCCGAGGCGAAGCCTCATGATATCGGTGGCGTTAACAAAGAGCCAGGCCGGCCTCCCCTTGTCGTGCAGCGGGGCAATCCGGCGGAGGATGAAGTCCTTCCTAATCATCTCGTGGGTGAGCCCGGCCTGGGTGAGCCGGAGAATCCTGGTTGTGGCGATCGTGAGGTTTGCTTCATCGGCGTCGACGTCGCCCCAATCGCTGCCACGGACCGGCAGCTTCTAGCGAACCTCGCAGAATGCTGGCGGGTCCTTCTCCTCAATCCATCACCACCGGCCCCGCCATTCCTCCCACCTATCCTTTGTGGCGCCGTCCGGGTAGGGCCTGATAGAGGCGAGGGTGTCCCGATCTTTCGATGAGATGATAACTATCGATTTGGTGGAGACGACTTTGACGATCCGACTACAAACGTGGACGACGTTGCGCCTTTGCAATCGCTAAACCAACTCCGAGAGGTTATTGACCACGCTGGAGCACGATCAACCTGACCACGAAGGTCTATTCCTGCAAGCAATCGAAGAACGAGCATGAATATGATAAAGCAATCTGAATATTGCGAATATATATGAAGTATTGATAATGGTGGGGATCCGGAAGCGGTCTTGGTCTGGTCGTTGGACACAAACGAAGTACACGAAGTTGCAATGGCTAACTTTTAACTAAACAAATCCCAAGGAAAAAGCTACTAGATGGATCTACTTATATAGGAGCAAGGGGTGGCGGCCAAGGAGGTGGGAGGACGTCCCAAGGCAGCCTAAAACTAAATCTAGGTCGTACAAGGCCAATGGGCCCAAGTGGAGGTGATGTAACACCTTTGGACTTGTAGTTTGACTCGGATTCTGCTGCAGCATCAGATTGTTTCGTCCACAACTCAACGCTCCGGAGGAATTTGAAGGTGATTCCAATTGAGTTGGAAAGTGCACGAAATCTAGTTTCCAACAAAAAAAGAATCACCCAATTCGGAGTCCGTATGAAAAACTTGTGTGCGTTTTGAGTCAGGTATGTCTGTGCAGTCCGAATCTGAATCCAGAACATGAGAGACTTGGACTCTATCTTCTCTTGGGCCAAAAGTGACGTGAGAGAACTTTTTGGACAGCAAATAAACATCTCTTTCTTCCTTATCTTCATATGTGGATTGTACAAATGTCCCATACACCTGCAATTAGACAAAACACAAAAGTGTGTGAAGTATTTTTGTTCTGTATAACACAAATAGATTATTGAATAGTTTGCACAAGAAATCACCTGACAAATATGCATATATGCAATATTTTTGGTCATATCCAAGGTAGTCATGTCCTCATCATCCTCCCCTTCTTGAAAATAAAGCAGTCCTCGGCGTTGCTTAATCTGAAATGTGGCTAACAAAAGAGACAAGGTGTACATGTTGTATATGTATATGTCATCCATTTTTACTTCCCTTGATTTTTGCATATATGACACATGAATAGATGAGTAACTTGCATAGTTCATAAAATCTAAAGCCAAAAAATTAGCACAAGAAGTAGAAGGCATGAAAATATTGCAACTCAGTTTGCACATATAAGTGAAGCTCTTATTCATTTCAAAAGATTGACAATGTTCATCATTAAACCATCCCAACATTGGTGAATAAACCTTACTTGCATCGAATTTACATGCTACAACATGCTTAAATAAGCAAACATGCAATAAATCATTCAACACAGAATCATCACCAAGATTAGAGGTCATATCAAAATGATTAAACATTGGTTCTTTTGCATCAATAGTTAATTCAATGGTCGCACTCAAAATTGTTGGTATTTCAGTTGTTTGATCACATGGCAAAGTCAAATTATCAACGTAGTCCTCTAAAATAGGTGGTGTGATAGAGGCGGGGGTGTCCCGATCTTTCGATGAGATGATAACTATCGATTTGGTGGAGACGACTTTGACGATCCGACTACAAACGTGCACGACGTTGCGCCTTAGCAATCGCTAAACCAACTCCGAGAGGTTATTGACCACGCCGGAGCACAATCAACCTGACCACGAAGGTCTATTCCTGCAAGCAATCGAAGAACAAGCAAGAATATGATAAAAACAATCTGAATATTGCGAGTATATATGAAGTATTGATAAAGGTGGGGATCCGTAAGCAGTCTTGGTCTGGTCGTTGGACACAAACGAAGTACACGAAGTTGCAATGGCTAACTTTTAACTAAACAAATCCCAAGGAAAAGCTACTAGATGGATCTACTTATATAGGAGCAAGGGGTGGCGGCCAAGGAGGTGGGAGGACGTCCCAAGGCAGCCTAAAACTAAATCTAGGTCGTACAAGGCCAATGGGCCCAAGTGGAAGTGATGTAACACCTTTGGACTTGTAGTTTGACTCGGATTCTGCTGCAGCATCAGATTGTTTCGTCCACAACTCAACGCTCCGGACGAATTTGAAGGTGATTCCAATTGGGTTGGAAAGTGCACGAAATCTAGTTTCCAACAAAAAAAGAATCACCCAATTCGGAGTCCGTATGAAAAACTTGTGTGCGTTTTGATTCAGGTGTGTCTGTGTAGTCCGAATCTGAATCCAGAACGTGAGAGACTTGGACTCTATCTTCTCTTGGGCCAAAAGTGACGTGAGAGAACTTTTTGGACAGCAAATAAACATTTCTTTCTTCCTTATCTTCATATGTGGATTGTACAAATGTCCCATACACCTGCAATTAGACAAAACACAAAAGTGTGTGAAGTATTTTTGTTCTGGATAACATAAATAGATTATTGAATAGTTTGCACTAGAAATCACCTGACAAATATGCATATATGCAATATTTTTGGTCATATCCAAGGTAGTCATGTCCTCATTATCCTCCCCTTCTTGAAAATAAAGCCGTCCTCGGCGTTGCTTAATCTGAAATGTGGCTAACAAAAGAGACAAGGTGTACATATTGTATATGTATATGTCATCCATTTTTACTTCCCTTGATTTTTGCATATATGACACATGAATAGATGAGTAACTTGCATAGTTCATAAAATCTAAAGCCAAAAAAATAGCACAAGAAGTAGAAGGCATGAAAATATTGCAACTCAGTTTGCACATATAAGTGAAGCTCTTATTCATTTCAAAAGATTGACAATGTTCATCATTAAACCATCCCAACATTGGTGAATAAACCTTACTTGCATCAAATTTACATGCTACAACATGCTTAAATAAGCAAACATGCAATAAGTCATTCAACACAGAATCATCACCACGATTAGAGGTCATATCAAAATGATTAAACATTGGTTCTTTTGCATCAATAGTTAATTCAATGGGTGCACTCAAAATTGTGGGTATTTCAGTTTTTTGATCATATGGCAAAGTCAAATTATCAACGTAGTCCTCTAAAATAGGTGGTGTGATCAAAGTAGTGGGTAGCTCATCAGATGGTGCATTCAAATTGACAAGGCATTCATCATTCTCATGTAGAGATGGAAGATCAGTACCTTTGTCATTACCTCTTATGATCAACTCAGATGATGTAGCCACTCTCGGGGGCGATGTGTCACATGGTGAAGGTGATGTAGTCCTGACAACAACGGATGTGGTTGTCATAGTATGCCTAGTAGTTGAAGGAACAATCATATCAACTCTTGGAATGTGCACCGTGCGCTTGTTCTCCTCGTGGCCAACACGTCGTTTTATTTCCTGTTCAGCTTTGCAAGCAAGATGAAACAAATGGTCCATAGGATAACACTCTTCATGAATTAGTATATCTTGAATATCAAGGTTTAATCCTTCCCAAAATCTATCCATAAAATCATCTTCACTTTCTTCTAAAGAGGAATGCAACAAGGTAGTTTGTAAATCATCATAATATTTTGTTACAGTTTCACTACCTTGTTTTAAGTGTTGCAACTTCTTAATCATGTCACGAGTATAATAAGCAGGGACGAAAGTATGTCGCATGGCAAGTTTCAAATCATCCCAAGTAGTAGGTATATAATCAGGGTGTAACCGACAATATTCACTCCACCAAACCAAAGCATAACCAGTGAAAGAACCAACCGCAACCTTAACCTTTTTATGTTCATCAAAATTATGGGAAGCAAATATATTTTTTATGTCGAACTCCCATTCAATATATAAAGCAGGTTTAAAACGGCCATTAAATGGTGGTATAGATACATTAACCTGATCATGTGCATTTGGATGTTTGTGCACCTCTCGTGACGGTTGTGGTATTTGCAAAGGTGGTGGCACGTCTCCCGCGATCGACAAAGCCCATGAATTGACTCTGGAACCTGTCATGATTAGTAGAACAAGAAACAAAACCCAAAAATAATGTTCCTATAACTACTAGGATGTGGTGGTAAAACACTCACAGTAAAGCAAATATCAATGTCTTACAAGTTCTTACCATGCAGCAGGCGGTGATCGGCAACCAGTGGTGTCAAGTAACTCCGAATATTGAGTAAAGAGATTGCCAGGGGAGCGTACGTATACACGGTGTAGAAATATGTGGAGCTGGGTTGGCTATATATGGTAGCAAAAGATTAGCAATAATCAATTCAAAGATGCAATGTTGAATAAACGCTCAACGACGGTACTGTGCTGGTCCCAGGCTAGACCGGACTAGAGACGCGAGCCTAGAACACTAATGAGGTCACGGCATAGCACAACTAGCATCAATTGTCACAACCTAGCTAGTCATGCATTAGAGTGTTGCATCATGTTTATTCTTTCATCAGAAACTTGAAATGGGGATGACAGAACCCCCAGTCCCCTCTGAAACCAACTAGGGTTACTAAAATAATTTTTCAATGAACCTGAAATGCCCTTCTAAAATGCCCATCATTTTTGCCTTGGTTCAGAACCTCTGCCAAAAGTGGTGCACATTTTCCTAGGCCATCCTAGGGTTTTTGATTTAAATCATAGATATTTGAATTTGGGCATTTAAAATAATATAAAATATTTAAATGCTCAAATATCTCCAAACTAAAATGTTTCATGTTGGAAATAATCCAACTATGGGCCAGGAATAGTTTGGTGATTTTTGAAGTTGCCTAGGTATTTTTTTAAATTCAACAAAGTTGCAGATATATTAAATAAAAACAGAAACAGAAAAAAAGGGAAAAACTTCCCTGTGCGGCCCAGCCAGCTGGCCGGCCCAGCAAGCCAGCCCAGCCCACCACCGTCGTCGTCCTCCTGGCGCCAGTCGGCCAGGCGTGTGGCCGGCGCGCGCGCACGGCCGGAGCGCCACGCCACCAGCCCGTCTGCCTGCCTCCCCCCGCCAGCGCGATGCCGCGGCGCTTCTTCTCGGTGCCGCCCCGATCCCCTGGCCTTATCCCCCTCTCTCTCCCGTGCTGCTCTCTCTCTCTCTCTCTCTCTCTCTCTCACGGCCGAACACCACCGTCGCCGCCGTTCGCCATAGCCGCCGTCTCCGACCACCCCTCGCTCCCCCGACTAGCTCAGGAGCTCCGCCTCGACTCCC
>NC_041389.1:213286887-213296612 GCF_002162155.2 Triticum dicoccoides | reverse complement strand
AGTTCGCAAGACCCCGTAGAGCATCCCTAGCGCCTCGCTTCGCTCGACTTCGAGCTCCAACCCCGTTCCCGTGCACGACCGAACCCCGGCGGCCGCAGCCGAGCTCGCCGCCGTCGACTCCGGCCACCCCGACCCCAACGGACTCCGCCAAGAGCTGCGGTTTGTCCTCAGCTCCACTCTGGTGGTCTCCGCGGCCCCTCTGGTGGCCGAAATGGCCAAAACCACTCCCGCCGCCGCGTCGGGCTCGCCGGCGGCTAAACGCCGGCAGCCGACTTTGACTTTGACCACGGGTGGGCCCTGGTTGACTCCCCTGAGTCAATGACAGGTGGGGCCCAGCCCTGTTAATTAAACAGGATTAGTTTTAATTAAATTTTAATTAAAATAATCACCCTGACATGCGGGACCCACTGTCAGGTTTGACCCAGACCTGTTCCGTTGACCTGCTGACGTCACACTGACGTCAGGCTGACGCAGTAATTGATTTTCTGAATTTAAATTAAATGAGGAAATTCCAGAATATTATTTAAACTTCAAAAATTCATAACTTGTATTCTGTAACTCCAAATTGGACAAATTATATATGAAAAATGATCAGAAAAATCCAATCTATCCATCTGTACTATTTTCATGCATGATCAAACAAGTTAAATTGATATTTTAAGCAGAACAAGGAAAAGCACTTTAAAAGACCATATTTGAACTTAAAATTTGAATCCTTGATTCAAATTTGTTCAAACCCCTCTGTTCTTAGTTGCATTAGCCCAACACACTCATATTGCCATGTTTCATGCATGCATCATATTGTTGCACATTGTTTGGTGATGGTTGTGTATCGATGTCCTTTGCGACAGGTTCTGCCCCCGAGGAGTACCGTGATTACCCTAACGAAGAACCATATCAGTGCATCGAACCATCAGGCAAGCAACCAACCATTTGATCATATCGATACAATCCCATGTTCTCGCTCCTGCTCTCTTTTACTGCATTAAGACAACGCGATTCAAACTGCTGTGTGCTACGGTAGTTGAACCCATTTCCTCTGCATGACCTGTCATTGCCACAGTAACTAGATGAAACCCACTAGCATGTGTAGGAGTTGCTTGAGCCATATGTATGTGTTGTTCCTACCTTGCTATGCCTGCTATGCTTAGAGTCGTGTCAGGTCTGGTTCATCGAGGTGATGGGCTGGAGTGAAATGATTATGTCGGTAATGAGAGTGGTGTGGTGAACACGATTTGGTAAAGGTATCGATGAGAGGCCATGTAGGAGTACATGGTGGGTTGTTTCATTGAAGCCGACCTTAAGCACTGAGATCTGTATGTGTGATTTAAGAATCAGCTACTACCATGCATTGGGCCCGAAACCAATGGACCCTCTCGGCTTCTTATTCACCCTAGTTCTCCGTCCAGGAGTTGCAAGTAGTTTCTGGTGTTTGTAGCCTACTGGAGGCCGTGGACAGCGCTGACCGTAGGGGTGGGCTGTGATGCGGTAGGTACGTGGCCGGGTGTACCGAATACCCGTTAGGTATCTCGGGAACCCTGTTCACATCGTTCGGGGCCGTACGGGAAACCTCGGCCGGACTCCCTGCGGATGGAACCTAAATAGGCGATAAACCTGGACTGGAGGCTTAGGGGATTAGGTAGGTCGTGGCCGACACCCACGTTGGGCTTCCGCTTGAAGGTTGCCGAGTACATGTCGTGTAAACGACGGTAAGTGGTGAGAGCGTGTATGAAGAAGTACCCCCTGCAGGGTTAACATGATCTATTCGAATAGCCGCGTCCGCGGTAAAGGACTACTTGGTTGCCTATACAGTTCATAGACAAGTAAATGGAAACTACTAAAAGCCTCAAGATAAGTGTGAGTGCCGAGGATGGCTCTTCCGTAGGAAGACGGAGGTGGATCCTCGGTAGTGTATTGAAGTGGTGAGTAGTGGACTCGTGTGCGCAAAACCATTTCAGTTGGAGTATCGTAGGATAGCCTAGCCAAGAGTCAAAGCTGGCTTGCTGCAATAACTCCACCAACCCTTCTTGATACTATGCATGTATGTAGGATCTGATGTAAGTCTTGCTGAGTACCTTTGTACTCATGTTGCTATAATCTACATTTTTTACAGAAGACGCTGCAACCCCTTCTGATGGGTTCTATGTAGACGTTGACATCAACGAGTAGGCTAAAGACCCAGGTGGTGACCCTGAGCTTGTGAAGGACCACGTAGTATAGCTAGGCTTTCCAAGCCTCTTTTATTTTACTAGTTGTCTGCACTCAGACAAGTTACTTCCGCTGCTGGTTTGTATGACTGTATGACTTGTATGTGGGGTCGTGAGACCCGTACCTTTGTGTATGTTATGTATGGCTCACTGAGCCTTAAATAAAGTACTTGTGTCATAGAGTCATGTTGTGATGCTTCGTTGTATTTGCACATATCGAGCATATTGTGTGTATGATTGAAATGCTTGGTATGTGTGGGATCTGACTATCTAGTTGTTTATCTTTAGTAGCCTCTCTTACCGGGAAATGTCTCCTAGTGTTGCCGCTGAGCCATGGTAGCTTGCTACTGCTCTGGAACACTTAGGCTAGCCGGCATGTGTCCTTCTTCGTTCCTGTGTCTGTCCCTTCGGGGAAATGTCACGCTTTGAGTACCGGAGTCCTGTTAGCCCGCTACAGCCCGGTTTACCGGAGTCCTGCTAGCCCAGTGCTACAGCCCGGACCAACTTGCTGATGACCGACACGTTCGAAGCTGGGTCATGGATGCCTGTCCCTGTAAGTCTGTGCCACTTTGGGTTTACGACTAGTCATGTCAGCCCGGGCTCTTTATCATATGGATGCTAGCGACACTATCATATACGTGAGCCAAAAGGCGCAAACGGTCCCGGGAAAAGGTAAGACGACACCCGTGGGGATACCGTGCGTGAGGCCGCAAAGTGATATGAGGTGTTACCAGCTAGATCGATGTGACATCGAGTCGGGGTCCTGACAGCGTTGGCATCAGAGCCGGACTGCCTGTAGGTTCTCCAAGCCAAACTGGTCGATGTTGAGTCTAGAAATTCTTTAGTTATATGTAGGGGAATTGTTTGTGGGTTGGAACGTAAGGCTCTTTTTACTCCTTATACCTTATGACTTTCTGATCTGAGTCAGTCCATTCTTCCACCGGGGGTTAAGGAATTAGGATCTGTTCTCTCTATCAGGATCACGAGTTACTAATCAGTAGTACCTTATAAGTTTGATGGTTACCAGCCTAGTTCAGTTCTACTACCACATTATGTTGCTAGAATGGTTTCAGAACTTTGATATGGTGATGTTGAGTGTGTACGAAATCCTTTGTCAAATGTCTCAAATCCTTTTTGAGCATTTACAGCTGTTATGCTGCCGAAATTTTGCTAGAAATTCTAATGCCTTTGCATTATGATTGTGCTTTCAGATGGCCACTCGCGACCTCAATCAAGTGGTTCGCCTGACTCGATGCCTAGATGTACCCGGCCATACTGCTAAGTTGGTCAGGGTAATGACTGAGGCTGGATATCGCTGGTATCCCGAGTACACGGTCGAAGAGCAATTCCGAGACTTTAATCAAAGCCAGTATCTCTGCACTGTCAGGATATTTCCATCTTATCCTGGATCCACCGAGCCTCTTCACTGCTCCTATGGACTCGGGGTTTCTATTGAGATGGCTGTGCAGGACGCCGCCTACTCTATGATGACCATTATGTGAGTCAGATCTGGGTTATTTCGGGACTCTGATTTCCGGTATATGCCAGGATCACTTCCGGGAGCACAAGGGTATCTCCAGGCTATCTATGCTGATCCCACTCAGGAGGATTCACGGACTCGCACCACTGCTGAGATGCTCGAGGATAAGGACCGTGAAAATCGGGCCTTGAGGTTAGAGCTCTTCAATACCCGTGCTGACCACTGGGCCACTTTGACTCGGTTCGCACCGGCGGTGCAAGCTGGATATTCAGATATGCGCGATCTCTATCCTGTGAGATCTGCTCTGCCAGACGTGATGGTTTGGCGTGATGTAGGAGGCATCACCCCACCTCGCGGTCCCCGCAGGCCACCGTTTGTTGGTCCAAGGCCTCATCCTAGCCCCTATGGACCACAAGCTCCGCGAGACCGTCTGTTTCCGGATGATCATGTTGAACTTCCAGGCTATGGAGGCGACTTCTACGAGGACTACTACGGATTGGTCTGAGTTAGTGGTAGTATCACTAGTTCGCACTAGCTGTGTCCTCTATCGTCCCGCGTGACTCGTGGGATATGACCTAGTTTGTACTCTTCCGGAGATGTAGAAAATAATGTATAAGAGCTTGGAATGCCTCCGATGAGATGTAATCCTCTTTCACCGTAATAGTACTTTGTTTGGTCTTGTACTAAACCCTGTATGGTGTGTATGACGATGGAATAAAAGAAGCAGTTTCTGTATCTACCATGTCATACGGATGATCATCTTGCATTTCGAGTTATTCCTTACATTCTATATCCTATGTCGGAATTTTACCATCCTGACTAAATCATTGTCTTGTTTACCTAGGATGGTCAACACGCGCGCTAACCCTGCTTCCCAAGAGCAGGCCGAAGGCAGTGAAGCCAGGAATGAAAATCTGCCTCATCCTCCTTCACTAGCCGAGGTGATGATGGAAGCTGAGAGAAACAAGCGGGAGACAAACCGTTTGTTGGAGCGTATTGAACAGAATACAGCACACCATTAGAGGGCTAACGTGGTGTCACTCAGTGATTTTATCAAATTGCATCCACCCACGTTCCACCACTCCGTCGAGCCTCTCGACGCTGATGACTGGCTTCGCAGTATCTCTCACAAACTGCGTTCCGCGCTGGTAGCGGAGGCTGACAAGGTCACCTTTGCTGCATATCATCTTGAAGGCCCCGCCAGTCTATGGTGGGAGAATTATGGAGCTATGCGCCCAGCGGGCCATGTCACTACTTGGGCTGAATTCAGCGAGGCTTTCCGTGAACATCACATTCCGGAGGGTCTCATGGACCGTAAACGTGAAGAATTTTGCAGTTTCACCCAAGGCCGACTTTCTGTGGATGCCTATAGCAGGGAGTTTGGTAATCTCGCCCGATATGCAACTGAGGAAGTTTCTACTGACGCCAAGAAGCAAGCAAGGTTCCGTAAGGGCCTTAGTCCTGAGCTTCGCCGCGACCTCCGTCTGCATGAGTGCACATCTTTTTCGAAACTTGTCAACAAAGCCATCAGTGCTGAAACTGGTCAGACTGACTATGACGCAACACGCAAGCATGGACGTGACACGGGTTCCTCATCCGGTGCTGGTCCTCAGAAGCGCCGCGTGTGGGTGCCCAACACCGCCCTGCCACCCAGGTTCACACCGAGGCCATCTTTCCAGGCGCCTCGCCCTGTACAATAGTCTGCTCCAGCCAAGCCCTATGGGGGTCCAACCAATAATGTTCCTCCACGTACCAGTTCCGTGACTTGTTTCAAGTGTGGGGAATCTGGTCACTATATGCGTGAATGCCCCCAGACCAACCCCAATCAATCTGCTAAAGCTGTTGGCCGTGGCAAGCCGACAGGAAAAGTATTCCACGCCAAGCCGGTCACCGCTTCACGTGGCCATGTCAACTGTGTCTCTGCCGAAGAAGCTCAAGAGGATCCCAACGTCGTTCTCGGTACGCTTCTTGTTAATTGCCACCCGGCATCTGTCCTTTTCGATACAGGAGCCTCTCATTCCTTTATATCTGAAAATTATGCTCGTTTGCATAACGTTGCATTCTCTGACATGCCATCCACTATGGAAATCTCTACCCCTGGGTCTAGATGGCAGACCTCTAGGGTAAGTTATGGAAATGAGATCCAAGTCGACAGACTTGTTTTCCTTGCGTCTTTGATAGCCCTTAAATCTTCAGATATTAATATCATTCTGGGTATGGACTGGATGTCAGCTCATCATGCCCAAATTGATTGCTTCTCCAGGACTGTTCAACTCACCCATCCTTCGGGGAAGATAGTCAGTGTCTTGACCCGAATAGCCAAGCGACAATTATATTCTCTTAACGCCAGCCCTTTGCCAGACCTTGAGGACGTTCCGGTAGTCCGTGACTTCCCGGATGTCTTTCCAGAGGAATTGCCAGGTGTTCCACCTGACAGGGATGTTGAGTTCGTAATAGACCTCATTCCAGGAACCGTTCCGATTGCTAGAAGACCCTATAAGATGGCACCCCTAGAACTAGCCGAGCTTAAGAAACAACTCGATGAGTCCTTGAAAAAGGGTTTCATCCGACCTAGCTCATCTCCGTGGGCTTGCCCCGTCCTATTCGTCAAGAAGAAGGATGGTACGGACCGGATGGTTGTAGATTACCGACCTGTCAACTTGGTCACAATCAAGAACAAATACCCGCTTCCCAGGATCAACGACCTGTATGATCAGCTCGCTGGATCCTCAGTCTTCTCCAAGATGGATTTGAGGTTGGGCTACCATCAAATCAAAATCAGTAACGGGGACATTCCTAAAACGGCCTTTGTTACTCGTTATGGCCAATACGAGTACACCGTCATGTCCTTCGGTTTAACCAACGCTCCAGCCACCTTTTCTCGGTTAATGAACTCAATCTTCATGGAGTATTTGGATAAATTCGTCGTAGTTTATCTCGATGATATACTCATCTACTCCAAGAACGAGGAAGAACATGCCGAACATCTAAGGCTAGTGTTGAAGAAACTTCGAGAGCATCGCCTTTATGCCAAATTTTCTAAATGTGAATTCTGGTTGTCAGAAGTGACCTATCTGGGTCATGTAATATCTGGTAAAGGTATTGCTGTTAACCCTGAGCGAGTTCAAGCCGTCCTTAACTGGACTCCACCTGAATCAGTCAAGCAAGTTCGGAGTTTTCTAGGCTTAGCGAGCTATTGTCGTCGCTTTGTCGAGAACTTCTCCAAGGTTGCCAAACCTCTAACCGAACTCCTCAAGAAAGATAAGAAGTTCGAATGGACTCCACAATGTGAGCACAGCTTTCAGGAACTGAAAAGACGCCTGACTTCTGCTCCCGTACTGGTACCGCCAGACTTCTCCAAGGACTTTGTTATCTATTGCGACGCCTCGCGACAAGGACTAGGTTGCATTCTCATGCAAGATCGACACGTAATTGCCTACGCTTCACGGCAATTGCACCCACATGAGGAGAATTATCCTACTCATGATCTAGAGCTTGCAGCCGTAGTCTATGCACTTAAGACCTGGCGACATTACCTCCTCGGTAATCGTTGCGAAATATTCACTGATCACCAAAGTCTGAAGTATATTTTCACCCAACCGGATTTGAATCTCAGGCAGAGACGTTGGGTTGAATTGATCACCGACTTCGACTTAGGAATAACCTACACCCCAGGGAAAGCCAACGTCATGGCTGATGCGCTAAGTCGTAAATCTTATTGTAACAACCTGATGTTACAACAAAGTCAACCGCTTCTCCATGAGGAATTTCGGAAGCTTAACCTTCACATTGTTCCTCAAGGTTTTCTCTCCACCTTGGTGGCAAAACCTACCCTTACGGATCAAATTATCAAAGCACAGGAGGTAGATCCGGGAATCTCCCGCATCAAGAGGAACATTCAGAAAGGAATTGCGGATTGTTTCTCCATTAATGATCAAGGAGTCGTATACTTTAGGAATCGACTAGTAGTTCCCAAAGTGCGCAACCTAAGGCGATTAATCCTTAAGGAAGCTCATGAATCTCCTCTCACTATTCATCCCGGTAGTACTAAGATGTATCAGGACCTACGCCAGAGGTTCTGGTGGACTAGGATGAAGAGAGAAATTGCTCAGTATATTGCAAATTGCGACGTCTGTCGTCGTGTAAAAGCAGAGCATCAACGGCCTGCTGGCACCCTTCAACCCTTAGCTATTCCTGAATGGAAATGGGATAAAATTGGTATGGATTTCATTACCGGGTTTCCCAGGACCAAGAGAGGGAATAATGCTATTTTCGTCGTGGTCGATCGTCTTTCCAAAGTAGCCCACTTCTTACCTGTTCGTGAGAGTATAACCGCTAGTCAGCTGGCAGATTTGTACATCTCCTGAATAGTGTCTCTCCATGGTGTTCCTTTGGAAATTAACTCGGATCGAGGAAGTCTTTTCACCTCTCGATTTTGGGAAAGTTTCCAAAATGCTATGGGAACCCGTCTTTCCTTTAGCACCGCTTTCCACCCTCAGTCGAGTGGTCAAGTGGAACGCGTCAACCAAATTCTAGAAGACATGCTTCGAGCCTCTGTTATCTCATTCGGAATGGACTGGGAGAAGTGCCTTCCATTTGCCGAATTCGCTTACAACAACAGCTATCAATCTAGCTTAGGTAAAGCCCCTTTTGAAGTTCTCTATGGACGACGGTGTCGAACACCCCTTAACTGGTCAGAGACCGGGGAAAGACAATTCTTTGGCCCGGATATGATTCAGGAAGCAGAAGAACAAGTTCGTATCGTTCGTGAAAAGTTGAAAACAACCCAATCCCGTCAAAAGAGTCAATATGACCGAAAACATAAGGCTATGACTTTCGAGGTTGACGAGAAGGCTTATCTTCGGGTCACCCCTCTGAAGGGAACCCATCGTTTCGGTATCAAAGGCAAATTGGCTCCTCGTTACATTGGACCTTTTCGCATTCTTGCCAAACGAGGAGAAGTTGCCTACCAGTTGGAACTACCTCCGCACCTCTCCAGAGTTCATGATGTCTTCCACGTTTCTCAACTTAGGCGTTGCTTCTCGGATCCTATCCGTGAAGTGGACCACGAAACGCTTGATCTCCAAGATAATCTTACATATCGAGAGTACCCCGTTCGTATCCTCGATCAGGCCGAACGTACCACCCGACGTCATAATATCAAGTTTCTCAAGGTTCAATGGTCGCACCATTCTGAGGATGAAGCAACTTGGGAAAGGGAGGATCGTCTTCGACTTGAATATCCCGCCTTCTTCTCGGAGGAACCCAAATCTCGGGACGAGATTCTTTTGAGTGGGGGTGAGTTGTCACAACCTAGCTAGTCATGCATTAGAGTGTTGCATCATGTTTATTCTTTCATCAGAAACTTGAAATGGGGATGACAGAACCCCCAGTCCCCTCTGAAACCAACTAGGGTTACTAAAATAATTTTTCAATGAACCTGAAATGCCCTTCTAAAATGCCCATCATTTTTGCCTTGGTTCAGAACCTCTGCCAAAAGTGGTGCACATTTTCCTAGGCCATCCTAGGGTTTTTGATTTAAATCATAGATATTTGAATTTGGGCATTTAAAATAATATAAAATATTTAAATGCTCAAATATCTCCAAACTAAAATGTTTCATGTTGGAAATAATCCAACTATGGGCCAGGAATAGTTTGGTGATTTTTGAAGTTGCCTAGGTATTTTTTTAAATTCAACAAAGTTGCAGATATATTAAATAAAAACAGAAACAGAAAAAAAGGGAAAAACTTCCCTGTGCGGCCCAGCCAGCTGGCCGGCCCAGCAAGCCAGCCCAGCCCACCACCGCCGTCATCCTCCTGGCGCCAGTCGGCCAGGCGTGTGGCCGGCGCGCGCGCACGGCCGGAGCGCCACGCCACCAGCCCGTCTGCCTGCCTCCCCCCGCCAGCGCGACGCCGCGGCGCTTCTTCTCGGTGCCGCCCCGATCCCCTGGCCTTATCCCCCTCTCTCTCCCGTGCTGCTCTCTCTCTCTCTCTCTCTCTCTCTCTCTCACGGCCGAACACCACCGTCGCCGCCGT
>NC_041389.1:213251293-213286161 GCF_002162155.2 Triticum dicoccoides | reverse complement strand
TGTCGTCGTGTAAAAGCAGAGCATCAACGGCCTGCTGGCACCCTTCAACCCTTAGCTATTCCTGAATGGAAATGGGATAAAATTGGTATGGATTTCATTACCGGGTTTCCCAGGACCAAGAGAGGGAATAATGCTATTTTCGTCGTGGTCGATCGTCTTTCCAAAGTAGCCCACTTCTTACCTGTTCGTGAGAGTATAACCGCTAGTCAGCTGGCAGATTTGTACATCTCCTGAATAGTGTCTCTCCATGGTGTTCCTTTGGAAATTAACTCGGATCGAGGAAGTCTTTTCACCTCTCGATTTTGGGAAAGTTTCCAAAATGCTATGGGAACCCGTCTTTCCTTTAGCACCGCTTTCCACCCTCAGTCGAGTGGTCAAGTGGAACGCGTCAACCAAATTCTAGAAGACATGCTTCGAGCCTCTGTTATCTCATTCGGAATGGACTGGGAGAAGTGCCTTCCATTTCCCGAATTCGCTTACAACAACAGCTATCAATCTAGCTTGGGTAAAGCCCCTTTTGAAGTTCTCTATGGACGACGATGTCGAACACCCCTTAACTGGTCAGAGACCGGGGAAAGAAAATTCTTTGGCCCGGACATGATTCAGGAAGCAGAAGAACAAGTTCGTATCGTTCGTGAAAAGTTGAAAACAGCACAATCCCGTCAAAAGAGTCAATATGTCCGAAACATAAGGCTATGACTTTCGAGGTTGACGAGAAGGCTTATCTTCGGGTCACCCCTCTGAGGGGAACCCATCGTTTCGGTATCAAAGGCAAATTGGCTCCTCGTTACATTGGACCTTTTCGCATTCTTGCCAAACGAGGAGAAGTTGCCTACCAGTTGGAACTACCTCCGCACCTCTCCAGAGTTCACGATGTCTTCCACGTTTCTCAACTCAGGCGTTGCTTCTCGGATCCTATCCGTGAAGTGGACCACGAAACGCTTGATCTCCAAGATGATCTTACATATCGAGAGTACCCCATTCGTATCCTCGATCAGGCCGAACGTACCACGCGACGTCATAATATCAAGTTTCTCAAGGTTCAATGGTCGCACCATTCTGAGGATGAAGCAACTTGGGAAAGGGAGGATCGTCTTCGACTTGAATATCCCGCCTTCTTCTCGGAGGAACCCAAATCTCGGGACGAGATTCTTTTGAGTGGGGGTGAGTTGTCACAACCTAGCTAGTCATGCATTAGAGTGTTGCATCATGTTTATTCTTTCATCAGAAACTTGAAATGGGGATGACAGAACCCCCAGTCCCCTCTGAAACCAACTAGGGTTTACTAAAATAATTTTCAATGAACCTGAAATGCCCTTCTAAAATGTCCATCATTTTTGTCTTGGTTCAGAACCTCTGCCAAAAGTGGTGCACATTTTCCTAGGCCATCTTAGGGTTTTTGAATTAATTCATAAATATTTGAATTTGGGCATTTAAAATTATATAAAATATTTAAATGCTCAAATACCTCCAAACTAAAATGTTTCATGTTGGAAATAATCCAGCTATGGACCAGGAGTGATTTGGTGATTTTTGAAATTTCCTAGGTATTTTATTTAATCCAACAAAGTTGCAGAAGTATTAGAAAAACAGAAAACAGAAGAAAATGAAAAAAAACTTACCTGGCGCCTGCCCCGGCCCACCTGCCGGCCCAGCCCAGCACCGCTCCAGCGAGCTGCTTGCCGGCCAGGCAGGCAGGCAGGTGCCCGACGGCGACCGCGGCGTGCGCCACGCACCTGCTCGCCGCCTCGCCGCTCCCCTCGCCAGGTGACGTCGAGGATCGGCCTCCCTCTCTCCCCCGAACCCCCCAGACACCCCCTCTCCTCTCCAGCTCCTCCCCCTCGCACGCCCCAGCCATGGCCGACGCCATCGCCGCCACCCCCTCGCCGTAGCCACGCCCTCCGACCACCCCACGCCGTCTCACCGTGTCCAGGAGCTCCGCCGCTGTCCACTTCATCGAGCAGCCGAGCCCCGAGCGCTCGCAACGCCCGAGACCACCGCACCGACCTCGCCCGAGCTCACCGTCGCCGGAGATCCCCTTCAACGCCGTCGTCGCTCCGGTCCATCTTCGGCCGCACCAAGAACTCCGTCGCACTCACTGTGAGCTTAGCCATCTTCCCCTCCCTTCCGTTCTTGCTCCCGAGCCGTGTAGCAACCTCCCGGAGCTCAACCGCACCCACCGCCGTGGAGCTCGTCGCCGACGTGCTCCCGGTCATCCTCCGGCCACAAGATGGTGTCCATCTTACTCACCAAGTTCCGCAGCATCTAGCTAGTTACTCCACGAGCCTCACCGAACCCTCTAGCACCAAGTTCACCTCCGACCGAACCCCGGTGGCCGCCAAAGTCGTCGCCGGCGCCAACTCCGGCCATCCCGACCTCAACGGACTCCGCCAAGAGCTGCGGTTTGTCCTCAGCTTCCCTCCGGTGGTCTCCACGGCCCATTTGGTGGCCGAAATGGCCAAAACCACTTCCGCCGCCGCGTCGGGCTCGCCGGCGGCTAAACGCCGGTGCAGCCGACCCGGGTTTGACCACGGGTGGGCCCTGGTTGACTCCCCTGAGTCAATGATAGGTGGGGCCCAGCCCTGTTAATTAAACAGGATTAGTTTTAATTAAGTTTTAATTAAATTAATCACCCTGACATGCGGGACCCACTGTCAAGTTTGACCTGGACCAGTTCCGTTGACCTGCTGACGTCACACTGACGTCAGGCTGACGCAGTAATGGATTTTCTGGATTTAAATTAAATCAGGAAATTCCAGAATATTATTTAAACTTCAAAAATTCATAACTTTTATTCTGTAACTCCAAATTGGACAAATTATATATGAAAAATGATCAGAAAAATCCAATCTATCCATCTGTACTATTTTCATGCATGATCAAACAAGTTAAATTGATGTTTTAAGCGGAACAAGGAAAAGCACTTTAAAAGGCCATATTTGAATTTGAAATTTGAATCCTTGATTCAAATTTGTTCAAACCCTTCTGGTTTTAGTTGCATTAGCCCAATACACTCATATTGCCATGTTTCATGCATGCATCATATTGTTGCACATTGTTTGGTGATGTTTGTGTATCGGTGCTCTCTGCGGCAGGTTCTGTCCCCGAGGAGTACCGTGATTACCCTAACGAAGAACCGTATCAGTGCATCGAACCATCAGGCAAGCAACCAACCATTTGATCATATCGATACAATCCCATGTTCTCGCTCCTGCTCTCTTTTACTGCATTAAGACAACGCGATTCAAACTGCTGTGTGCTACGGTAGTTGAACCCATTTCCTCTGCATGACCTGTCATTGCCACAGTAACTAGATGAAACCCACTAGCATGTGTAGGAGTTGCTTGAGCCATATGTATGTGTTGTTCCTACCTTGCTATGCCTGCTATGCTTAGAGTCGTGTCAGGTCTGGTTCATCTGGGTGATGGGCTGGAGTGAAATGACTATGTCGGTAATGAGAGTGGTGTGGTGAACACGATTTGGTAAAGGTATCGATGAAAGGCCATGTAGGAGTACATGGTGGGTTGTTTCATTGAAGCCGACCTTAAGCACTGAGATCTGTATGTGTGATTTAAGAATCAGCTACTACCATGCATTGGGCCCGAAACCAATGGACCCTCTCGGCTTCTTATTCACCCTAGTTCTCCGTCCAGGAGTTGCAAGTAGTTTCTGGTGTTTGTAGCCTACTGGAGGCCGTGGACAGCGCTGACCGTAGGGGTGGGCTGTGATGCGGTAGGTACGTGGCCGGGTGTACCGAATACCCGTTAGGTATCTCGGGAACCCTGTTCACATCGTTCGGGGCCGTATGGGAAACCTCGGCCGGACTCCCTGCGGATGGAACCTGAATAGGCGATAAACCTGGACTGGAGGCTTAGGGGATTAGGTAGGTCGTGGCCGACACCCACGTTGGGCTTCCGCTTGAAGGTTGCCGAGTACATGTCGTGTAAATGACGGTAAGTGGTGAGAGCGTGTATGAAGAAGTACCCCCTGCAGGGTTAACATGATCTATTCGAATAGCCGCGTCCGTGGTAAAGGACTACTTGGTTGCCTATACAGTTCATAGACAAGTAAATGGAAACTACTAAAAGCCTCAAGATAAGTGTGAGTGCCGAGGATGGCTCTTCCGTAGGAAGATGGAGGTGGATCCTCGGTAGTGTATTGAAGTGGTGAGTAGTGGACTCGTGTGCGCAAAACCATTTTAGTTGGAGTATCGTAGGATAGCCTAGCCAAGAGTCAAAGCTGGCTTGCTGCAATAACTCCACCAACCCTTCTTGATACTATGCATGTATGTAGGATCTGATGTAAGTCTTGCTGAGTACCTTTGTACTCATGTTGCTATAATCTACATTTTTACAGAAGACGCTGCAACCCCTTCTGATGGGTTCTATGTAGACGTTGACATCAACGAGTAGGCTAAAGACCCAGGTGGTGACCCTGAGCTTGTGAAGGACCACGTAGTATAGCTAGGCTTTCCAAGCCTCTTTTATTTTACTAGTTGTCTGTACTCAGACAAGTTACTTCCGCTGCTGGTTTGTATGACTGTATGACTTGTATGTGGGGTCGTGAGACCCGTACCTTTGTGTATGTTATATATGGCTCACTGAGCCTTAAATAAAGTACTTGTGTCGTAGAGTCATGTTGTGATGCTTCGTTGTATTTGCACATATCGAGCATATTGTGTGTATGATTGAAATGCTTGGTATGTGTGGGATCTGACTATCTAGTTGTTTATCTTTAGTAGCCTCTCTTACCGGGAAATGTCTCCTAGTGTTACCGCTGAGCCATGGTAGCTTGCTACTGCTCTGGAACACTTAGGCTGGCCGGCATGTGTCCTTCTTCGTTCCTGTGTCTGTCCCTTCGGGGAAATGTCACGCTTTGAGTACCGGAGTCCTGTTAGCCCGCTACAGCCCGGTTTACCGGAGTCCTGCTAGCCCAGTGCTACAGCCCGGACCCACTTGCTGATGACCGACACGTTTGAAGCTGGGTCATGGATGCCTGTCCCTGTAAGTCTGTGCCACTTTGGGTTTACGACTAGTCATGTCAGCCCGGGCTCTTTATCATATGGATGCTAGCGACACTTTCATATACGCGAGCCAAAAGGCGCAAACGGTCCCGGGAAAAGGTAAGACGACACCCGTGGGGATACCGTGCGTGAGGCCGCAAAGTGATATGAGGTGTTACCAGCTAGATCGATGTGACATCGAGTCGGGGTCCTGACAGCGTTGGTAGCTTTAGTTGCATTAGCCCAACACACTCATATTGCCATGTTTCATGCATGCATCATATTGTTGCACATTGTTTGGTGATGCCTGTGTATCGTTATCCTTTACGACAGGATCTGTCCCCGAGGAGTACCGTGACTACCCTAACGAAGAACCGTATCCGTGCATCGAACCATCAGGCAAGCAACCAACCATTTGATCATATCGATACAATCCCATGTTCTCGCTCCTGCTCTCTTTTACTGCATTAAGACAACACGATTCAAACTGCTGTGTGCTACGGTAGTTGAACCCATTTCCTCTGCATGACCTGTCATTGCCACAGTAACTAGATGAAACCCACTAGCATGTGTAGGAGTTGATTGAGCCATATGTATGTGTTGTTCCTACCTTGCTATGCCTGCTATGCTTAGAGTCGTGTCAGGTCTGGTTCATCTGGGTGATGGGCTAGAGTGAAATGATTATGTCGGTAATGAGAGTGGTGTGGTGAACACGTTTTGGTAAAGGTATCGATGAGAGGCCATGTAGGAGTACATGGTGGGTTGTTTCATTGAAGCCGACCTTAAGCACTGAGATCTGTATGTGTGATTTAAGAATCAGCTACTACCATGCATTGGGCCCGAAACCAATGGACCCTCTCGGCTTCTTATTCACCCTAGTTCTCCGTCCAGGAGTTGCAAGTAGTTTCTGGTGTTTGTAGCCTACTGGAGGCCGTGGACAGCGCTGACCGTAGGGGTGGGCTGTGATGCGGTAAGTACGTGGCACGGTGTACCGAATACCCGTTAGGTATCTCAGGAACCCTGTTCACATCGTTCGGGGCCGTATGGGAAACCTCGGCCGGACTCCCTGCGGATGGAACCTGGATAGGCGATAAACCTGGACTGGAGGCTTAGGTGATTAGGTAGGTCGTGGCCGACACCCACGTTGGGCTTCCGCTTGAAGGTTGCCGAGTACATGTCGTGTAAACGACGGTAAGTGGTGAGAGCGTGTATGAAGAAGTACACCCCTGCAGGGTTAACATGATCTATTCGAATAGCCGCGTCCGCGGTAAAGGACTACTTGGTTGCCTATACAGTTCATAGACAAGTAAATGGAAACTGTTAAAAGCCTCAAGATAAGTGTGAGTGCCGAGGATGGCTCTTCTGTAGGAAGACGGAGGTGGATCCTCGGTAGTGTATTGAAGTGGTGAGTAGTGGACTCGTGTGCGCAAAACCATTTCAAGTTGGAGTATCGTAGGATAGTCTAGCCAAGAGTCAAAGCTGGCTTGCTGCAATAACTCCACCAACCCTTCTTGATAATATGCATGTATGTAGGATCTGTTGTAAGTCTTGCTGAGTACCTTTGTACTCATGTTGCTATAATCTACATTTTTTACAGAAGACGCTGCAACCCCTTCTGATGGGTTCTATGTAGACGTTGACATCAACGAGTAGGCTAAAGACCCAGGTGGTGACCCTGAGCTTGTGAAGGACCACGTAGTATAGCTAGGCTTTCCAAGCCTCTTTTATTTTACTAGTTGTCTGTACTCAGACAAGTTACTTCCGCTGCTGGTTTGTATGACTGTATGACTTGTATGTGGGGTCGTGAGACCCGTACCTTTGTGTATGTTATGTATGGCTCACTGAGCCTTAAATAAAGTACTTGTGTCATAGAGTCATGTTGTGATGCTTCGTTGTATTTGCACATATCGAGCATATTGTGTGTATGATTGAAATGCTTGGTATGTGTGGGATCTGACTATCTAGTTGTTTATCTTTAGTAGCCTCTCTTACCGGGAAATGTCTCCTAGTGTTGCCGCTGAGTCATGGTAGCTTGCTACTGCTCTGGAACACTTAGGCTGGCCGGCATGTGTCCTTCTTCGTTCCTATGTCTGTCCCTTCGGGGAAATGTCACGCTTTGAGTACCGGAGTCCTGTTAGCCCGCTACAGCCCGGTTTACCGGAGTCCTGCTAGCCCAGTGCTACAGCCCGGACCCACTTGCTGATGACCGACACGTTCGAAGCTGGGTCATGGATGCCTATCCCTGTAAGTCTGTGCCACTTTGGGTTTACGACTAGTCATGTCAGCCCGGGCTCTTTATCATATGGATGCTAGCGACACTATCATATACGTGAGCCAAAAGGCGCAAACGGTCCCGGGAAAAGGTAAGACGACACCCGTGGGGATACCGTGCGTGAGGCCGCAAAGTGATATGAGGTGTTACCAGCTAGATCGATGTGACATCGAGTCGGGGTCCTGACATCAATGAAGGATACTAAGTAGCTCTTGACAGCAAGATATAAGTGAATATCACAACGGCAGTGAAGATAATGATGAAAAACAACTGCCAAGCAGGATATACAACAACTCTCTCTCCAACTTTCCTCTTGAAAAGTTTGAGACAATTTTCTGATAAATTCTTTCAAAGAATGCTACTAACTCAATCTATACAATGCAAAAAGAATCACTCAATTCCGAGTTGATATGAGGAGTCAAAGAATGCTAAAACTGGCCTGAAAAATTGGAACAAGCTGTGTTCACGAACTTCGGAGGGCAAAAAGACCTATTTAGAAGCCGATTTTGAGGTGTCAAATATTGAACTAGCTTCTGCAACTATTTAGATGCGGCTCGTCGCTAGCTTCAATTTGAGTACTCACGGAGGCAAAACGGACTTCGTATGAGGAAGATACACCTGTTTTACTGAACAGTGCGCAAAACAGATTCCAATCCGAATTCAGGTACGAGATTGATTCTAGATAGATCCGATTTTTTTTCTTCTCTCTTTTTTTTTCTCACGTTTTTTTTCTTTTTCTTCTCTCTCTTTTTCTTTTTTTTTCTTTCTTTTTTTCTCTCTTTTTTCTCTCTCTCTTTTTTCTCTCCCTCTTTCCAAGACAAACTAGATAAGATGCAGATTGGATTAGGTGAAGATGTGAATGACCTCAACTATGATTATGACAATGAACAGTGCATAGCACGTGGAGGAAATTAATAGATGGGATGGTGGACGGTGGAAGGGATAATGATGCAGCGGCGGCGTAACTAATGTGAACAGAACTCGAAACTCTAAAGGAACTAGACACTAAGACCAACAACTTGACATGACGATGCAACCGATAATTCAACTATGCAAGCAATGAAAAGAAAATTACAAAGGCTCAGACTGGCTTGGACCAAGGATGAATAGTTCTAACTCTTTTTTGTGGCTTTTTCTTGGACAATAGGTAAGAAAATAAATCTAATCTAGGAAAACTGGAAATTCTCACCGAGCAACCTGAAAACTGATACCACTTGATAGAGGCAAAGGTGTCCCGTCTTTCGATGAGATGATGGATATCGCTTTGGTGGAAGTCGACTTTGACGATCCGACTACGAACGTGCGAGGACGTCGCGCCTTAGCAATCGCTAAACCAACTCCGAGAGGTTACTGACGATGCTGGAGCACAATCAACCTGACCACGAAGGTCTATTCCTGCAACCAATCGAAGAACAAGCAAGAATATGATAAAAACAATCTGAATATTGCGAGTATATATGAAGTATTGATAAAGGTGGGGATCCGTAAGCGGTCTTGGTCTGGTCGTTGGACACAAACGAAGTACACGAAGTTGCAATGGCTAACTTTTAACTAAACAAATCCCAAGGAAAGTGCACGAATTTGAAGGTGATTCCAATTGGGTTGGAAAGTGCACGAAATCTAGTTTCCAACAAAAAAAGAATCACCCAATTCGGAGTCCGTATGAAAAACTTGTGTGCGTTTTGATTCAGGTGTGTCTGTGTAGTCCGAATCTGAATCCAGAACGTGAGAGACTTGGACTCTATCTTCTCTTGGGCCAAAAGTGACGTGAGAGAACTTTTTGGACAGCAAATAAACATCTCTTTCTTCCTTATCTTCATATGTGGATTGTACAAATGTCCCATACACCTGCAATTAGACAAAACACAAAAGTGTGTGAAGTATTTTTGTTCTGGATAACATAAATAGATTATTGAATAGTTTGCACTAGAAATCACCTGACAAATATGCATATATGCAATATTTTTGGTCATATCCAAGGTAGTCATGTCCTCATCATGGTGTGATCAAAGTAGTGGGTAGCTCATCAGATGGTGCATTCAAATTGACAAGGCATTCATAATTCTCATGGAGAGATGGAAGATCAGTACCTTTGTCATTACCTCTTATGATCAACTCAGATGATGTAGCCACTCTCGGAGGCGATGTGTCACATGGTGGAGGTGATGTAGTCCTGACAACAACGGATGTGGTTGTCATAGTATGCCTAGTAGTTGAAGGAACAATCATATCAACTCTTGGAATGTGCATCGTGCGCTTGTTCTCCTTGTGAACAACACGTCGTTTTATTTCCTGTTCAGCTTTGCAAGCAAGATGAAACAAATGGTCCATAGGATAACACTCTTCATGAATTAGTATCTCTTAAATATCACGGTTTAATCCTCCTCAAAATCTATCCATAAAATCGTCTTCACTTTCTTCTAAAGAGGAATGCAACAAGGTAGTTTGTAAATCATCATAATATTTTGTTACAGTTTCACTACCTTGTTTTAAGTGTTGCAACTTCTTAATCATGTCACGAGTATAATAAGCAGGGACGAAAGTATGTCGCATGGCAAGTTTCAAATCATCCCAAGTAGTAGGTATATAATCAGGGTGTAACCGACAATATTCACTCCACCAAACCAAAGCATAACCAGTGAAAGAACCAACCGCAACCTTAACCTTTTTATGTTCATCAAAATTATGGGAATCAAATATATTTTTTATGTTGAACTCCCATTCAATATATAAAGCAGGTTTAAAACGGCCATTAAATGGTGGTATAGATACATTAACCTGATCATGTGCATTTGGATGTTTGTGCACCTCTCGTGACGGTTGTGGTATTTGCAAAGGTGGTGGCACGTCTCCCGCGATCGACAAAGCCCATGAATTGACTCTGGATCCTGTCATGATTAGTAGAACAAGAAACAAAACCCAAAAATAATGTTCCTATAACTACTAGGATGTGGTGGTAAAACGCTCACAGTAAAGCAAATATCAATGTCTTACAAGTTCTTACCATGCAGCAGACGGTGATCGGCAACCAGCGGTGTCAAGTAACTCCGAATATTGAGTAAAGCGATTGCCAGGGGAGCGTACGTATACACAGTGTAGAAATATGTGGAGCTGGGTTGGCTATATATGGTAGCAAAAGATTAGCAATAATCAATTCAAAGATGCAATGTTGAATAAACGCTCAACGACGGTACTGTGCTGGTCCTAGGCTAGACCGGACTAGAGACGCGAGCCTAGAACACTAATGAGGTCACGGCGTAGCACAACTAGCATCAATGAAGGATACTAAGTAGCTCTTGATAGCAAGATATAAGTGAAGATCACAACGGCAGCGAAAATAATGATGAAAAACAACTGCCAAGCAGGATATACAACAACTCTCTCCAACTTTCCTCTTGAAAAGTTTGAGACAATTTTCTGATAAATTCTTTCAAAGAATGCTACTAACTCAAGCTTTCCAATGCAAAAAGAATCACTCAATTCCGAGTTGATATGAGGAGTCAAAGAATTCTAAAACTGACCTGAAAAATTGGAACAAGCTGTGTTCACGAACTTCGGAGGGCAAAAAGACCTATTTAAAAGCCGATTTTGAGGTGTCAAATATTGAACTTGCTTCTGCAACTATTTAGATGCGGCTCGTCGCTATCTTCAATTTGAGTACTCACGGAGCCAAAACGGACTTCGTATGAGGAACATACACCTGTTTTACTGAACAGTGCGCAAAACAGATTCCAATCCGAATTCAGGTACGAGATTGATTCTAGATAGATCCAATTTTTTTCTTCTCTCTTTTTTTTCTCACGCTTTTTTTTCTTTTTCTTCTCCTTTTTTTCTCTGACTTTTTTTTCTCTCGTTTTTTTTTCTCTCTCTTTTTCTCCCTCTTTCCAAAACAAACTAGATCTCAACTATTATTATGAGAATGAATGGTGGGTAGCACGTGGTGGAAATTGATGGATGGGTGGTGGACAGCGGAAGAGATAATGATGCAGCGGCTGCGTGACTAATGTGAACAGAACTCGAAACTCTAAAGGAACTAGACACTAAGACCAGCAACTCGACACGGCGATGCAACCGATAATTCAATAATGCAAACAATGAAAAGAAAATTGCAAAGGCTCAGTCTGGCTAGGACAAAGGATGAATAGATCTAACTTTTGTTTTGTGGCTTTTTCTTGGACAATAGGTAAGAAAATAAATCTAATCTAGGAAAAACTGGAAATTCTCACCGAGCAACCTGAAAACTGATACCACTTGATAGAGGCGAGGGTGTCCCGATCTTTCGATGAGATGATAACTATTGATTTGGTGGAGACAACTTTGACGATCCGACTACAAACGTGCACGACGTTGCGCCTTAGCAATCGCTAAACCAACTCCGAGAGGTTATTGACCACGCTGGAGCACGATCAACCTGACCACGAAGGTCTATTCCTGCAAGCAATCGAAGAACGAGCATGAATATGATAAAGCAATCTGAATATTGCGAATATATATGAAGTATTGATAATGGTGGGGATCCGGAAGTGGTCTTGGTCTGGTCGTTGGACACAAACGAAGTACACGAAGTTGCAATGGCTAACTTTTAACTAAACAAATCCCAAGGAAAAAGCTACTAGATGGATCTACTTATATAGGAGCAAGGGGTGGCGGCCAAGGAGGTGGGAGGACGTCCCAAGGCAGCCTAAAACTAAATCTAGGTCGTACAAGGCCAATGGGCCCAAGTGGAGGTGATGTAACACCTTTGGACTTGTAGTTTGACTCGGATTCTGCTGCAGCATCAGATTGTTTCGTCCACAACTCAACGCTCCGGACGAATTTGAAGGTGATTCCAATTGGGTTGGAAAGTTCACGAAATCTAGTTTCTAACAAAAAAAGAATCACCCAATTCGGAGTCCGTATGAAAAACTTGTGTGCGTTTTGATTCAGGTATGTCTGTGCAGTCCGAATCTGAATCCAGAACGTGAGAGACTTGGACTCTATCTTCTCTTGGGACAAAAGTGACGTGAGAGAACTTTTTGGACAGCAAATAAACATCTCTTTCTTCCTTATCTTCATATGTGGATTGTACAAATGTCCCATACACCTGCAATTAGACAAAACACAAAAGTGTGTGAAGTATTTTTGTTCTGGATAACACAAATAGATTATTGAATAGTCTGCACAAGAAATCACCTGACAAATATGCATATATGCAATATTTTTGGTCATATCCAAGGTAGTCATGTCCTCATCAGGGCCCCTTGGCCCTCGGGATCCAGGCGACGCAGCCAGCAATGGCGCCCCCTTTCTGGATCCAAGGGGAGAAATAATGGCGGAAGAGCGCCGTGCTGGGATGCACCCCGACGAACCCCTCGCAGAGATGGGCGAAGAGGGCCATGCACCCCACGAAATTCGGAGTAAAATCCAAGAGGCGGAAGCCGTAGGTGTGCATGATGTCCTTGAAGAAATCAGAGAAGGGGGACAGAGTCCACAGGAGAAATAATTGACAAAGAAGGGGTACCGATGTGGGGAGGGCCCGGCGCTGGCCGGGACGACGGTCGTGGCCAGATGCCCCGTATTCTCTCCCCCTGTCTTCACGCCCCACAAACACTTGAACATCTCCCGGAGCTTGGGCGCGCCAACCGTCGATGGGAAGTAGGTGGACTGCGCCCGCCGCACCACCAGCTCGCTCTCCGGCTGCTCCGACACGCCAACATCTTTCGCCGCTCCCTTGCTCTTGGTGGTCTTAGGCGCCATGGCGGCTGCGGGAAGCGAAGTGGCAGAGGATGGCGGAAGCACGGCGGCGATGGGCGAAAGCAGAGAGGCTGGAGAAGAAGGGGGCGGCGGTTCTGAGATTGGAGGAGGGCGCGGGGAAGGGGTAAAGTGAGCAGCGCGCCCACGGTTATTCCTTTTTATGGGGAAAGCGCGGGCCGCCTCCTTTCCCATTAACTGCTATGCGACGCATGCGTGCCGGCGCTGTCCCACGCATGCCTCCCACATCATGCGTGCGCACAACCCCCACGTCGCGCATTCAACGCGGGTCGTGGGGAAGCGCATTGGACAGTTCTGGGCCTGGCCCAACAACGTGCCCGCGCACCGTTTTGGGCTTGGCCCAACAACGTGCTGCGCTTATGTGTGGCCCAGGCCCGGGGGCTCCTGTGGGTGTACAAAAGTAGGGGCTCTGTTTTGACCCCTTTACTTGTGCACGGGCAGTCACAGCCTCCCGCCACGGCCACACACAGACACGACAGGGAAGGGAAGCCGGAGAGAAGCCGAAGCCACGAGACAAACGAAGCAACAACAAGGACCAAGGCCACAAAGATCAGATAGGCGTAGCAGGTTCCCCCGGCAAGGACCCTCGCCGGAGTAGCCTCAGCAGCCCCGGCAAGACCCTTGCCGAGGCAGCTCACCCGCGCCAGCCAAAGTGAGCCACCCTTGAGCCAACCAACGCTTGACAAACGCATTGGGACAAGGATCAGGAGGCACCTATGTGGTGGCATGCAGATCTTTGTGAAGACAAAGAATAGATGAGATCAGATGAGGATAGGAAGGCAACCATCCTCACCAAAGAAACCCACGAGACCCCCGGCAAGATCCCTGCCGAGGAAGCCAGTCCACCACGGTAAGACCCTTGCCGGGTCACCCGGCAAGACTCTTCCCGGGCCACCCGACAAGGCCCTCGCCAAGCGCACCGGCAGGGCCAATGCCAGGCCCGCGCCGACCAAATCTTCACCGCCGTTCGCATGCAGCTACCGACCCAACCAGCTGGGCAGGCACCTGTGTGGCAGCATGCAATCCTTCGCTGAGGCTCCACCACCACGCCACCTCAGCTGCCTGCCTGCCTACATGGCACCGCATGTATCGCCGGCCAGGGCGCCTGTCAAAGCGAGGGGGAGCGGCGACGGACGGGACGGGCCTCGCCTCCGTCCCCGATAAAGCGAAGGGACACCTAAGCCTCGCATGAAATGCGTCTTGTCCTGTAATAGTAGCGATGACCTTGCAATACTGTAACACTTTCCACCTCCTGTGCGCCACTGTTGCAGCCCCTTCAGCCTATAAAAAGGAGGCCCATGGCACACAGAGAAAGGATTCGGCTCTTTGAAATCTGGCAGCACCTAGAGCTAGTTCAGGAGCTCAAGAACACTAATACATCCACCAAAGCAGGACCGTAGGATTTTACGCATCTTTGCGGCCCAAACCTGGGTAAATCCCTCCGTGTCGTTTGCTTGTCCTGCTCTCCTCACGATCCCCGCGCCCCGCATCCGTAGAAGGGATTCCAGTGATCCCATGGGTGTCGTTTCCCATCGACACATCTTTTTTTTCGTTACATATTTCATTTGTCGACAATCTGTGTATATTGAACTACTCTTCATGTGTATCAACCATTTGAGCCAGTTATGGAAAAAATCTGGTGTGAAACAAGGTCTTCAGAGCATGCAATGGTACCTGTTGAAGCATATATCTCGATGGTTACATGGAGCTCCTCAGAGGAGGATTCAGAGACAGATGACCAGTCCTATATCCCACCTGAGGTGTATGCTCTAAGTTGCAATGTTTATATTTCTCATGTCATGCATATAATGTCTTGCATTGCTTAGTTTAGACATCATAAGCACAATATTGAATTCCATCTGCTTAGTTTAGAGATCATACATGCGAGTGCCAGCTGCTTAGTATATGAATCAATTATGTCAATTATTTCACTGTATACTTAGACAACATGTATGCGAATTATTTCATCCCAACTTATTTTAGAAATACATAATATAGTTTTGTCATGTCATCCTGTTTAGATACCCATCATATGTTGAATTATGCCATTATATCCTGTTAAGTTATCCATCATATATCTAAAACTGTGTCCTGCTATCCTGTTTAGTTAGGCATCATATATGTGAAATTGTGTCATGTTGTCCTGTTTGGTTAGACAACATATATGTGAATTACCACATCTGTCTATCATACAATGTCTTTACGTTCAATTTCTTTTCTTGTTTATCGGCCATTTGAGTTGGAGGGGTGATGGCAGTATCTAAGGGAGCAAAAACCCGTTCTTCACAAAAGACAGTGCTACCCGTTGATGCAAATAGAACCATGGTTGTACTGGCCCACAAACTAGCCCCACCACACATAATCAAGACTCTTCCAGATTGCTCACTTACACCGTTGGGCAGAGAACCAGCTACAACCCATCTAACCGCAACCCCAGCGGATAGTAACCCACTTCTCGTTGACAAAGCACCATGTCCACCACAGAGTACCCCCACACGAGCAGTTTGTAAAGCAACTGCGGTGCCCAAAGCATGAAGACCACCACAGCTAACCCAAACTCCAAGTTTAAAGCAGAAGAGCAATTGTTCTTAGGTTAGATTCCATAGCTATGGTCCATACTCCTTTGCTGTTGCATCACTGTATTTACTCATACCAACTACTTCCGAATTTGAAGGATCCAATTGAAACTCCAATGGTGCAATAGGTATGTTTTAAACCTTTTTCTTTAACTGGATTGTTGTTCTAACTTCTTGCTCTATGTTGATTTCAGTTTCAGTTGTATAAACAGTTATGTTCTCATTTGATGCACATTACAAGTGTTGTCAATGCTGTGTTGTTTCTCACACTTATATTCTATCTATGCTGTTGTGTCTTAAAAATATATGAGTTGAACTGTGTCTCTATCTTGATTAGGCAACATAAACTAGAATGATATGGACAATACATTGACCATAGTACATAGATATATTTTTGTTTCATGTTGTTATCCTTTCCGCCTTACTACTGAACCGGTTTACCAAAATGAGTTTCGTATACATGCTAAACCTGTGATGTGTCTGCTTGTTTCTCTTGTAGTATGCAAACAAAATATTGGAGAAGAGCACCCCACTATGCAATGGTAGAGAAAGTGATGCAGATAAGGTTCAAGATAGTGAGACAACCCTGTTGGTCTCTAAGAAAGGTGATAAAAACGATCTTGTAGACAGTGAGAAAACCCCACAGTCCTACGTTGATGTAGTGTTCGAGTTACTTGCCAGTACCGCTGGCACAAGCTCTTTGAACTCGCTTCCTGAATCACTTCGGCTTCTTCAGTCTCAACTACAAGCTGAAAGGCATCAGTCAGCTATGCTGCGGCAATAAGCCGAAGGACTGAGGAAGTCCCTGCAGAATTCAGATGCATACTTTCTTGTGCAACAGCAAGCGCTGGAGGATTTAAGCGCCAAACAAGATAAAGTTAATAAGCTTGCTAAGCATCTTGCTAGCATTATGGGTACCCATGATATTGATTCTTGAGCTCTTCTGAAGTGGTTTCAGTTCTAGACATGTTTTGATGTGACGTTTATATGCTGCTTTGTTCCCTATATTTGCACTGGTGGCGAACTTTGATGCCCAGTGGATGTAATATGTGTAATAGCCGTGATAGCCTAGCGTAAGTTGCTTGCTTATTTATTTCCTTGTTGTCTTGTTTATTTGTTTGCTTGTAGTCAGTGCAGTTCTTTTTTCCGCGGTTTGCTAGTCGCCGCAATAACCTATTTTTTAAAACTAGGCCACAATAACCATGGGCTACATATTTACTGTAGTGACACTAGTCCTCCTACGGGCCGTAGAAACAATGGGCCTTCTATGGGCCATAGAAACAATGGGCCTTCTACGGGTCGTAGACACAATGGGCCTTCTATGGGTCGTATCATCAATGGGCCTTATACGGGCCGTATGATCGATTGGCCAAACATGGGCCAATAACAAACCGCATTATGGCCGTAAACAGGCTAGAGTTGGAATCGCCCGTTCATGGGCTGACCATAACGGATCAATCGTTAATAGGCTGTATTTGATGACGCTATCAATACGGCCCAACGTATTAACGGGCCACAAACGGGCGGACTATAACAACAGGATGAATTTGGCCCACAAGCAGAAAATGATAGTAACGGGCCGTAAGTAACCGAATGCTGGAAATGAGCCCAAGAATAAATGGGCCCTGAGAAGGCCGAAAGATAACATGGGCTGGAAACAGCCCAATGGAATAATGGGCCAGTAATGGGTATAAAGTGATGCACTGTTCATTATGGCTTAGTTTCACCACGGGCCGTTAATGGGCCAAGAGTTACAAAGGGCCTCATATGGGCCAAAACACGTCATGGGCCATACATGGGCTGAAAGTTAAAATAGGATGGAATCATATTGGATGGCCCAGATGACGCTACTGGGCCTAATTCGGGTGGGTCGTAACGGGCCCTGGGTTAGTGGGCTGTAAATGGGCTATATGCGAACAGGCCGTTAACAGGCTTTCCGTGGGCCGGCCTGCCACCTTTTGAGCAAGTCAAATGGGCTGGCCTTTTCACAGGAATGGGCCTTCGGTCCAATGAGTGGATGACATCTGTCCAAACGATGAGCCGACACGTGTTTCCTCTAGCCAATGATGATTTTACGCGTGGAAAATCCCCATTGGTCCGGGCTGTTAATGGGTTATCGAATCCAAAACCGGACACAATAGCTTAACGGCGTTCCGTTATGGTGGATGCTACGTGTCGGTCACCCTTGACGAAAGCACTTCTGTGACGCGCGATTTATCGTCATGGAAGTGGACACTTCCGTGATGATAATTTTTGTAATGTCATGGAACACTTCTACAACAGCATAGGTATGACTATCTTGATTCTATCATAAAATCGTCATGGATGTACATGCATGACAGAAAACGTGACCTACTGTATCAAACACGTATCATCATGGAAGTGTATTTTTTGTAGTGACCATTGCATATTAAGGTCAAAATTGTGCTACCAATATACGAGTCTCATACGATGCCATTTCAACGACTGTAGCACAAAAGCTCGAAATATTATAATGTTCTAATTCCAGAGTTATATGGCTCAAATTCGAAGAGTACAAGGTTCAAACTGATACTAGAAATGAAATTCAGCTCATCAGCTCTGAACGCTCGTGCTGATCTGTTGAACATGGATACCAGAGAGGTTAAAAGTAATATTACCACTTCTATGTCTGGTTTTGAAACCTCACAATTTTTGCAAAGGGGTCAGCTGCTGAGAAGTCATGTATGGGGTTGACACAATGACTTCCCATTACTCTGGCATCTGAAGTTCCAAAATGAAATTCAGCATATTTGGAGCCTATCCCATTCTGCCGCAGGCGCCAACGCTGATCAAATAACCACTCATTTTTATGAAATAAATGTAGGGCAAACCTCATTAGCTTCAGCACCCTTTCTTTGACAACAAAGAACCTGGCGAATATATTCTCCGGTAAGGTCCCTCGGTAGGAGTTCAAAGTAATTTCTGAGAGATGCAGATCTAGGCATTCGACGTGATTGTTATATTGTATCACATTATCCACCACTGGGCCTAATCTTATCTGCAAAAGCGGAAAAACGTATTGGTGTGTACATGTAGTTTTGAACACTACTACAGGACTATTTCGTTTGCGGGATCTATAAAATGCACTAACATGCCATCTTCGATCTGACATGATTAACATGGGCATTAACATGGCATCTTCGATCTTCACAAGAGGTTGAAGTGGATGAAAAGTTCCCTAAGAAAACTAGTACAGATAAATCCAAAGGAGAAATGCATATGCATTGTAACCATATGGATCAAGCAACCAATATGGGGGGGGGGGACATGTATGTACTAAAATCCTCCAAAAGAATCATTCAAAAACCATAGTACATTGTCATTGTAAACTTGGAAAAAGATGTCACAAATTGAACTCCCTTATGGTTAACATTTAACAGGAAAGGAACATCAGTTGATATATAGCTTCTCCAGGCACGGAAAGCATCTTAGGAAACTGACAACTTCCTCCAGGTTGGGGCCGACAGATTCTAGTACCAAGACCTTCATTGTGTGTAGTTTCAGGGTCAAGCTTGTCGGAATCATTTTCTAAATGACAGACGAACAAACATCTTCAAAATTAGAAATAATGTTAATTTGTAATAGGAGAGGTAAAAGGCGGCTGTTGTACCTGAATGGGTGTGGATCCAATAACAAGTTCGGAGCATTTTTCAGATGAGTAGCCCACCACAATCAATTTCGCGCAGAAATGACATTGATTCTTGTTGGACCTTCTTGATAAACTACAAGTAATATCTCAAGTGCAGGTGTGTCCTTAGTGACCATATCGTGGTACACATCTTGTGATGTCTTCTTGTCGCACCATCAACACACATAAATAGTCCGGAGAGTCATGGAGGTGATGTGGAATGTACTCAACCCATTGATCGCCTGAAGATGAATGTACTCGAGTGGAGTACAGCCATGGAGCAGGCGCTCCATGACGCCGTTTGAGTGGCAGACGACGATGAACTCGAGGTGCTTTAGTCGTGGTAGAATAAGAGTGGGTGCGCCATTTAAGGGGGATGGCAGTTCCTGAACTTGGCAACGCGTAGCGTGGGCGTAGGTGGAGCTAGGACGTTGGCAGCGAGTGCATATGCCCATCATCAAAAGTGAGCACCTCGAGCTGATCTAGGGCGGGGGATCAGAACCAGTCATCAAGCTTTGGCTCGGTCCTTGACATTGGAACGGAACTTGCCCATTCTAAGGCCTCTGGTTGGGCCAAGGTGACTGCCGAGGATCTTGGAGAACGCATCCAAGCTTTTGCGATAGCCATGGCAGAGCTCGTAGGTGTCGATGAGGTCGAGAGGGCTGGATTTCCATAGGGGGCACCACCGCCGGGAAAGGACGGTTGTCCGTGCCCCATATTTGATTGGGAGGAGGGAGATGATTACTGTCAACATATCATCGAGGAGGCTGCTGATGAAGTCTAGGCCTGCTGGAGTCGCTTGCAGTTCTAGCTCACCCCGCCTTTGCTTATTGGCAGCCCCGTTCTCCACCTCCAGAGTCTCCTTGTCAGCGGCGCTTTCTGATAGAAATGGGAGTACATGGAATATTTCGTTAAAACAGGGAAATAGAAAAGTGTATTGATAACTAGAAGTTATTAGGTAGGAATATAGTAAGAAAAGGGAATAACAATTGGTTGCTTAAATACTACACAATTCATTTGCTATTGTTGGGTAAGTCAACATGCAGATAGTTGAAAAGAAAGCTTACTTCAAACAAAGTCTGGATGGATGATATCCTCGGGGAAGTTAGCATATATCTCATGACCAGGCCCTTTTATGTGCAGTGCAATTCTAGTGCCAGCTTTCAGTTCATAAAACTTAGAAATTTCTTTCCAAAAGCCGGTGCCAAAATAGGAGTCACCACGTTCATCAAGGCTTAAAGTAGCAATGATTGTAAATCCATGGTTTGTGTGCAGTATGACATCCCTGCAGTCTTGATTTATGTAAAGGGAAAGATTGTGCACTACAGATTCTGTTGTATAGCAAGGGACGCGCTACAGAAAATGGTAGGATTGTTGACGAAAATATGGTAACATGCAAATATGGGCCCAAACTGAAAGAACGGTACAACAGTCGAAATCTAAGGACAAAAATCTATAATTAAACAGATAGCGTAAACATGATGTCATGGAAATATGAGAGTCATCGAAAGAACAATACATCATATAATTTGCCTAATATACAAAGATGTTCAGAAAATAAAAGATAGGGTAAACATGATGTCATGGAAATCCCCTTTGACGTATATGGTGCATGTGGCACTTTTTATCCAAATGTAGCAATATTTAGAATATGTTCAGGAAAGTAGGCCATGCCAACCGATTTAGGGTGAGATTGAACATACCACGTGCATCCTCATGTCGTCTGGTACGGTGTGATGGAATGTCCGGCGGAGGCTGCAAAGTCATGTGTCGGCACACTGTACACTCTATGAATGAAAGAAAACCCTCAAATCAGCTCAAATAAAAATGAATTCGGCGATTTTGGCCGGGTGATTAAATGAGATAGATGAACTGGGATAAGAGATGAGAAAATATTTCAGTAAATTAGTTACCTTGTTGTCCATGAGAAAGAACCCTCAGTACGGCAGTTTCCCCAACCGAGCGGAGCTGGGTCGACCACGTGCAGCATCAAGAAAGTCAATGGCGATAGGAGGAGACAAGCAGAAGTGGAGAAATGCGGTGGGGTTTGCCGGCAGCCTGGCGGCGGCGGCAGGCGTCGAGCTAAGTGGTTACCGCCACGATAGGCAGTGCGACACATAGATGTGGAGGAACTTGTGCAGGTGTGAATGGGGACCGCAGGGGGTGGCGGGCAGGGTGAGGGTTTTTGTGACGTGGGGATGGTGAGTGTTTTCTTTTTTCTTTTTTGAATTGGGTAGTGCGGGTTTTCTGTCCCACAAGGAATTTCAGAGGCAACGGTTTCCTAGAGCCAACCATGTGTGATTGACGCAACAGGCAAAATGAAAATCATTGCACAAGCTTCCAATTTTGGGAACCATGTGTGATTGACGCAACAGGAAAAATGGAGGTCATTGCACATGGTTCCAATTTTGGGAACCGTGTGTGATTGACGTACTAACTCCGTCCTGGTTTATTGGTCCCCTTTGTAATTTGTACCAAATTTCGACCAGATATTTAACTAAGAAATGTTTATGCATGTCACCAAAAATTATATCATTGAACACTATGTTCAAATATGAATCCAACGATATAATTTTTGCTGACCTGCACTAACATTTTGTCAGTGAAACCTTTGGTCAACATTTAACACAAATTACAAAGGGGACCAATAAACAAGGACGGAGGTAGGTTCCATCATCCGAACTGATTGCATCCATATCCCACAGTTAGACATAAGTAAACATAGATTAAACATACTGAGACATAGATAATAAGCGTAGACGTACACAAGGATAGTGCAACCATAAGTACATAGTTCAACCGTCATTAAGCATTGCTCAAGCGTACATAGTTCGGTCCCACATCTCATCACATGCCGGCATGATCCTGAAGCTTCTCTAGGTACTCGGCGTACGCCACATGCGCCACCCTATGAGAATACTTCTGCTTGAAGGACCCAACGACCTGTCCTCTTGCATGCACCAGAACACTTTGATATGCATCATGAAGCTTGTGGTAGCAAAATGGGCATCGATAGCCACCGTCCCAGGTCCTAATACACCTGTTATGCATTCCCGCATAAAAGCTCCCTCAGGATTTGCCTCTTGTACCTCCTCTGGACATCTTCATCCTCGCTGTCCATATCGCCAGACATCACCTATACAAATAGTAAAATAAATTTGGCATCAAATCATTGTTTACATGGCGTGAAGTAGGACTAGGAATTTATGTCTATTTTTTATGCATATCAAGAGATTATGGTTCAATTTTTATGCACATTTGTCTATGTACAGACCAATCTTGAAGAAAATAATGGCACAAACATATGTAGGTCATTCAAAATCAATCGTCAAGTCCTTGCTAGGAATTATTAGCACGAACACAAACCCTAGTCGGATTACTAGCAGAAATCATTTCCACAGATGAAACAACTAATCACTTATCACTTGTACCATTCAAACAATCAATACACTACACGGATCTAGCGAAACTTACTCAGATTTCATGGATTGGGAGAACATAACCATAGGATTTCTATTCCAAAAAGCAGGAGGCAAGAGTAACCAGAGAAACCCTAGGATCTATTTGACACATTAATGGGTATAGATGACTAACTAGTTGTCCATCGTCGTCGGAGTGGTCGCGGGGGTCGTCGCCCGAGTCGTCACCAGTCGGTTTGGATCTCCACCTCCGACTGTGGAATCTCGACGCCATCAATGACGTCAGGGTGCAGCAATAACTCGCCGGCGGTTACGGTAACCTCTGTCTCCATCTCCACGCCCTGGTCTGGTGCTTTAGCAGCCCCGGCATCGCCACTCCCTCCGATGGGGCACTTCGGTGGCATCCTCATACACTAACGGATTTGAGGACTGAGACCGGCATCGAGGAAGCAAGCGGAGAGAGAGGATTGTGTCTGTGGCGAGGATGGGGGTGCGGCCACTCGGGAGCACCATTAATATGGAGTAGTGGGAGAGAGGCAGGCGGCGGTCAAACCATTGGATCGCCTCCCGGTGAGCCTGCACACCGGACTATTGGCATGCCTACCGTCATTTCACACAGCTACTCGCACACCTCCTGATGATACTTCACAGCGAGCATGTCTCTGTCGGTGCAACAAACCCTGGGTCAGTTGCCCAGTGATGAGGACATCAATACAATTGTTACACCCACAGCCCCTGCTGCTATACATACTGGACCAATTACTAGAGCTTGTGCACGCCAACTAAATTACCAGGTACTTTCGTTTCTTGGTAATGATTCTAATGTTCATGAGAATATGATGCTGCCTAAATTGGATACATTTGTTTTGCTTACAAATGAAGGGCCTAGCTTGGAGAAGGATGAACATTGGAGCAAGAACAAGCATGGAGATGATGGCATGCGCAAGGGAAACAAGAACGGAGTTACAAGTGATGATTTCAGGACTTTGAAGCCACCATAGTGGGTGCATGAAGCCTTGGACGAAATATACAAGATGCCACTTCATAAATTTCGTCCCGAGGCTATTTTAGGTGCTGCGTCACCTTATTATTGGGCCAGGCCCATGTAATTTCGAAATACATAAGTATAGGCTATTTTTAGAGTCCGTATGTGTGGGGAAACAAGAGATAGGGTTGATTTTGGACCCCTCCACCAAGGGCCACGAAATTCCCCCCCTCTTCCTCCATATATACAGCCCTTAGGGTATCGTTTAGACTTTGGGTTTTGTTTAGATTAAAAGTTCGCCATAGCTGCAACTTCGCGCACTTTGTTTGTGTTCAACGACCAGACAAAGGCGTCACAGAACCCCACCTTGATCAATAAAGCTTTCATCTTATATTCGCAATATCCAGATTGCAATCTTAGTTTCTTGCTTGTTCTTCGTTTGCTCGCAGGAAACAGACCCTCGTGGTCAGGTTGATCGTGCTCCGGCGTGGTCAATAACCTCTCGGAGTTGGTTTAGCGATTGCTAAGGCGCGACGTCCTCGCACGTTCGTAGTCGGATCGTCAAAGTCGACTTCCACCAAAGCGATATCCATCATCTCATCGAAAGACGGGACACCTCCGCCTCTATCAAGTGGTATCAGATTTCCAGGTTGCTCGGTGAGATTTTACAGTTTTTCGTAGTTTAGATCGAGTCTGTTCTTCATACCTACAGTCCACGAAAAAGCCACAAAAAAAATTTAGGGTTAGTTCATCATATCCGAACCAATCTGAGCCTTTGCATAATCTTTTTAGGGTTTTGCTTTGTTGAATTTGCGGTTGCATCGTCGTGTCTAGTTGCTGGTCTTAGAGTCTAGTCTTTTAGAGTTTTGAGTTCTGGTCATAAGTTGTCACGCCGCCGCCGCACCATCATCATCACCCCTGCCATCTACCACCACCGCTTATCCGCCACCGCTTCGAATCCGTATCCATATACCACCACAGTTGTCATATACCACCACCGCTGCCATCTACCACCATATATCCACCACCAATCCGAGTTCTTGTCATATTAGGTTTGTTTTCGGGATCCATCCAGATTCCGATTCGTGTTTCCTTGCCGGAGTAGGTTTCGGGAAAAAAAGAGTCGGGTAGCCAAGCTCCGTTTAGGCCCAAAATTTTTCGAAAACGCATTTTTCGAAAAAATTTCTGGCTATCCTATTTTTAGGTGTTTCTGAGTGTTTTGAGACAGGTGCCATTATAGGAAGTTTTTTTTGACCCGTTTCCAGTTTTTGGGTCCGGGCAGTCGAAAAAAAAAATTGGTCAAAAAAATTTCGTGCCCATCTTGTCCGTTTGAGCTAGGAAGAGTTTTGAGACACTCGCCATTATAGTGATTTTTCGCAAAAAAAAAGCAGCGCAAAAAAAAAGAGCGCAAAAAAAAAAGAGCGAAAAAAAAAATTTCAGAGTGTGCTTTTCCCTTGTTTACGTGCCGCGCCGTGATTTTGTTAGTGTTCTAGGCTCGCGTCTCTAGTACGGTCTAGCCTAGGACCAGCACAGTACCGTCGTTGAGCGTTTATTCAACTTTGCATCTCTGAATTGATTATTGCTGACCCTTTTTGCTACCATATTATAAGCCTTCCCAGCTCCACATACATCTACGTCGTGCGTTTGACTCTCCCTGGTAATCGCTCTATCCAAGCTTTGAGAGTTTTTGACTACAACGGTTGCCGATCACCGCCTGCTGCTGGGTAAGAACTGGTAAGAATTTGAGATTTGCTTGACGGATTTGTGACACCCACCACCACCACTTGTTCGTAGTCTGTAGGATCATATTCTTGTGTGTTTCTATTGCTGCTAACCATGCCAGGATCACAAGCCGACGAGATTGACTGGGAGAATTTATCGAACAAGGAGCTTCATGATAAGTTTCAGCAAATGATGACTGAACAATTTTGAAGAGGCCATGGAGAAGATCACTGGCTTTGAGAAGACGTTCGAAACAAAGCTCGATAACAAGTTTAATGAATTGCTCGCGCGTCTTCCACCACCACCACCCGCTGCAGCTAACGCACCTCTCCAACAACAACAACAACGACTACCTCCACGTCGCGAAGCAGACCTCCGCCGAGCAAGCCGTGTTCCTCTTGCGTTTGGCCAAACTGTTGGTGCTGCTGTTGATACTTCTGTGGCTCCTGCTGCTGATGCCGAGGAGGATGATTATGTGGGAGATTATGAGGATGAGGTTGATCAAAATCAACACTACGTGCAGCCACCTGTACCACCACCAGCAGGTCGACCTCAGGTATATATTCGTAATGGTAGGCCTGCACCACCACCTCAGGTACGAGATGATGTCCATATTCCTAAACTGAAATTGAATATTCCACCATTTGAGGGTAGATATGTTCCTGATATATATCTTACTTGGGAGTTAGAAACTGAACAACGATTTACATGTTTACAATATCCTGAGGAGAGACGAGTTGCTGCTGCCGTTTGTGCTTTCACTAGTTTTGCATGTGTATGGTGGTCTGAACATTGTAGATTATATCCTATTCCAACTACTTGGGCTGCTTTGAAAACTGCTATGCGTACGCGTTGGGTTCCACCATATTATCAACGTGAATTGCTTCAAAAATTGCAGCGTTTAAGACAAGGGAAAAATTCTGTAGAAGAATATATCAGGAATTACAAACTGGCATGATTAGATGTGGTATTGTTGAGGAGAATGAAGCTATGCTTGCACGTTTTCTGGGTGGATTAAATAGAGAGATTCAGACCATTCTAGACTATAAGGAGTATACTAATATCACTCGTTTATTCCATCTTGCTTGTAAAGCTGAACGTGAAGTGCAGAATCGACAAGCATTGGGGCGAACTAACTTTTCTGCAGGCCGACCTTCATCATGGACACCACGTGCATCTTCTACTTCAACTGCACCAGCACCTCCATCCGGTGCCACCTCCAGCCGTGATACAAGAAAACAGGCACAACCACCATTATCTGCCAAGAGCGCACCCGCGGGGCCTGCACAGCGTTCTTCTTCTTCCATGGCATCAACAGGGCACACAAGTGATATTATTTGTCGTCGTTGTAAGGGAGGAGGTCATTATGCGAGAGAATGCAAATCTCCGCGTGTGATGATTGCTACCGCGGATGGTGGATATGAGTCCGCTAGTGACTATGATGAGGAGACTTTGGCTCTTATTACACGTGAAGAACATGGTGGAGATGATTCTGATCATGAGACGCAATACATGGCTCCTGAAGACGCTGACAGGTATGAATGTTTAGTTGCTCAACGTGTTTTGAGTGTGCAGATCACACAAGCTGAGCAAAATCAGAGGCACAATTTGTTCCATACCAAGGGAGTTGTGAAGGAACGTTCTGTGTGCGTCATCATAGACGGAGGGAGCTGCAACAACTTGGCTAGCATGGAGATGGTGGAGAAGCTTTTTCTCACCACAAGACCACATCCACATCCTTACTACATCCAATGGTTCAACAACAGCGGCAAGGTTAAGGTAACACGTACTGTTCGTGTGCATTTTAGTATCTCTAAATATGCTGATTATGTTGATTGTGATGTGGTACCTATGCAAGCATGTTCCTTATTACTTGGTAGACCATGGCAATTTGATAAAAATTCTGTACACCATGGTAGAAACAATCACTATACTCTTGTTCATAAGGATAAAAATATTACTTTGCTTCCTATGACTCCTGATTCCATTTTGAAAGATGATATTAATAGAGCTAATAAAGCACAACAGGAGAAGAATAAGAGTGAAAATCAGATTGTGGCAAAAGAATTTGAGCAACAAATGAAGCCTAATAATAAACCATCTAGTGTTGCTTCTGAAATTAAATTGAAAAGTGCATGTTTATTTGCCACCAAATCTGATATTGATGAGCTAGATTTCAGCAAATCTGTTTGCTATGCTTTTGTGTGCAAAGAGGCATTATTTTCATTCGAGGACGTGCCTTCCTCTTTGCCTCCTGCTGTCACTAACATTTTGCAGGAGTTCGCTGACGTTTTTCCACAAGACGTGCCACCGGGATTACCGCCTATTCGAGGGATTGAGCATCAGATTGACTTAATTCCCGGTGCTTCACTGCCAAAGCGTGCACCATACCGTACCAATCCAGAGGAGACGAAGGAGATTATGCGTCAAGTACAAGAGCTTCTCGACAAAGGTTATATACGCGAATCCCTTAGTCCTTGTGCTGTTCCTATTATTCTAGTGCCGAAAAAGGATGGTACATCACGTATGTGTGTTGATTGTAGAGGCATTAATAATATTACTATTCGTTATCGTCATCCTATTCCTAGGCTAGATGATATGCTTGATGAATTGATTGGCTCTACAATATTCTCCAAAGTTGATTTGCGTAGTGGCTACCATCAAATTCGTATGAAATTGGGAGATGAATGGAAAACAGCATTTAAAACTAAGTTTGGATTATATGAGTGGTTAGTCATGCCTTTTGGGTTAACTAATGCACCTAGTACTTTCATGAGATTAATGAACGAAGTTTTACGTGCTTTCATTGGACGATTTGTGGTAGTCTATTTTGATGATATACTGATTTATAGCAGATCTTTGGAAGAACATTTGGAACATTTACGTGTTGTTTTTATTGCTCTACGTGATGCACGTTTGTTTGGTAACCTTGGGAAGTGCACCTTTTGCACCGACCGAGTATCTTTTCTTGGCTATGTTGTTACTCCACAGGGAATTGAAGTTGACAAAGCCAAGATTGAAGCTATTGAGAGTTGGCCGCAGCCCAAAACGGTCACACAAGTGAGGAGTTTTCTTGGCCTCGCTGGATTCTATAGGCGTTTTGTGAGAGATTTCAGCACCATTGCTGCACCTCTCAACGAGCTTACAAAGAAGGATGTGCCTTTTGTTTGGGGTATGATAGAGGCAAAGGTGTCCCGTCTTTCGATGAGATGGTGGATTTCGCTTTGGTGGAAGTCGACTTTGACGATCCGACTACGAACGTGCGAGGACGTCGCGCCTTAGCAATCGCTAAACCAACTCCGAGAGGTTATTGACCACGCCGGAGCACGATCAACCTGACCACGAGGGTCTGTTTCCTGCGAGCAAACGAAGAACAAGCAAGAAACTGAGATTGCAATCTGGATATTGCGAATATAAGATGAAAGCTTTATTGATCAAGGTGGGGTTCTGTGACGCCTTTGTCTGGTCGTTGAACACAAACGAAGTACGCGAAGTTGCAGCTATGGCGAACTTTTAATCTAAACAAAACCCAAAGTCTAAACGATGCCCTAAGGGCTGTATATATGGAGGAAGAGGGGGGAATTTCGTGGCCCTTGGTGGAGGGGTCCGAAATCAACCCTATCTCTTGTTTCCCCACACATACGGACTCTAAAAATAGCCTATACTTATGTATTTCGAAATTACATGGACCTGGCCCAATAATAAGGTGACGCAGCACCTAAAATAGCCTCGGGACGAAATTTATGAAGTGGCATCTTGTATATTTCGTCCAAGGCTTCATGCACCCATTATGGTGGCTTCAAAGTCCTGAAATCATCATTTGTAACTCCGTTCTTGTTCTTGCTCCAATGTTCATCCTTCTCCAAGCTAGGCCCTTCATTTGTAAGCAAAACAAATGTATCCAATTTAGGCAGCATCATATTCTCATGAACATTAGAATCATTACCAAGAAACGAAAGTACCTGGTAATTTAGTTGGCGTGCACGAGCTCTAGTAATTGGTCCAGTATGTATAGCAGCAGGGGCTGTGGGTGTAACAATTGTATTGATGTCCTCATCATCCTCCCCTTCTTGAAATGAAGTCGTCCTCGACGGAAGTTCATCTTCCTCACCCAAATAAGGCTTCAAATCTGCAATGTTAAAAGTGGGACTAACCCCAAAATCTGCAGGCATCTCAAGTTTATATGCATTATCATTTATTTTCTCTAACACCTTAAAGGGACCATCAGCACGTGGCATTAGCTTTGATTTGCGCAAATCAGGAAATCTATCCTTACGCAAATGTAACCAAACAAGATCTCCAGGTGCAAACACAACATGTTTTCTACCCTTATCTCCAGCAAGTTTATATTTAGCATTCATACGCTCAATGTTTTCCTTAGTTAACTCATGCATTTTTAAAATCAATTCAGCACGTTGTTTAGCATCAAAATTAACCTTCTCCGAAGATGGAAGAGGCAACAAATCAATAGGTGCACGAGGTAGGAAACCATACACAACTTCAAAAGGGCACATCTTAGTAGTAGAATGCAATGAACGATTATAAGCAAAATCAATATGAGGCAAGCATTCCTCCCACATTTTCTTATTATTCTTCAAAACAGCCCTAAGCATAGTAGACAACGTTCTATTGACTACTTCAGTTTGTCCATCAGTTTGGGGGTGACAAGTAGTACTAAAAAGCAGTTTAGTCCCCAACTTAGCCCATAAACATCTCCAAAAGTGGCTAAGAAATTTAGTATCACGATCTGAAACAATAGTATTTGGCACACCATGCAAGCGAATAATTTCACGAAAGAACAAATCAGCAACATTAACATCATCATCGCTTTTATGACATGGTATAAAGTGTGCCATTTTCGAGAATCTATCCACGACAACAAATATGCTATCCCTCCCCTTCTTTGTTCGAGGTAAACCTAAAACAAAGTCCATAGATATATCCTCCCAAGGAACACTAGGTACAGGCAAAGGCATATATAAACCATGAGGATTGAGTCGTGACTTAGCTTTTTGACATGTAGTGCAGCGAGCAATAAAACGCTCAACATCCCGTCTCATCATTGGCCAAAAGAAATGTGTAGCAAGTACGTCCTCCGTCTTCTTCACGCCAAAGTGTCCCATTAATCCTCCTCCATGCGCCTCCTGCAACAACAAAAGACGAACGGAGCTAGCTGGAATGCATAGCTTGTTAGCACGAAACACAAATCCATCGTTAACAACAAACTTGTTCCACATTCTTCCTTCTTTACAATTCTGCATTACATCTTTAAAATCAGCATCATGCACATATTGATCTTTGATGGTCTCCAAACCAAATATTTTGAAGTCAAGTTGTGAAAGCATAGTATAGCGACGAGACAATGCATCAGCAATAACATTTTCTTTTCCCTTCTTGTGTTTAATGACATAAGGGAAAGTCTCAATGAATTCAACCCATTTAGCATGTCTACGATTCAGTTTAGCTTGACTTTTAATATGTTTCAGAGATTCATGATCAGAATGTATAACAAATTCTTTGGGCCATAAATAATGTTGCCATGTTTCTAAAGTCCGAACAAGAGCATATAATTCTTTATCATAAGTAGAATAATTCAGACTAGGCCCACTCAATTTTCAGAAAAGTATGCAACAGGTTTGCCATCTTGTAATAACACACCTCCTAATCCAATTCCACTAGCATCACATTCAAGCTCAAAAGTCTTATTAAAATCTGGAGGTTGGAGTAAAGGAGCATGTGTCAACTTATCTTTCAATACCGTGAAGGCTTCTTCCTGTGCGGTACCCCAAAGAAAAGGCACATCTTTCTTTGTAAGCTCATTGAGAAGTGCAGCAATGGTGCTGAAATCTCTCACAAAACGCCTATAGAATCCAGCGAGGCCAAGAAAACTCCTCACTTGTGTGACCGTTTTGGGATTCGGCCAACTCTCAATAGCTTCAATCTTGGCTTTATCAACTTCAATTCCCTGTGGAGTAACAACATAGCCAAGAAAAGATACTCGGTCGGTGTAAAAGGTGCACTTCCCAAGGTTACCAAACAAACGTGCATCACGTAGAGCAATAAAAACAACACGTAAATGTTCCACATGTTCTTCCAAAGATCTGCTATAAATCAATATGTCATCAAAGTAAACTACCACAAATCGTCCAATGAAAGCACGTAAAACTTCGTTCATTAATCTCATGAAAGTACTAGGTGCATTAGTTAACCCAAAAGGCATGACTAACCACTCATATAATCCAAACTTAGTTTTAAATGCTGTTTTCCATTCATCTCCCAATTTCATACGAATTTGATGGTAGCCACTACGCAAATCAACTTTGGAGAATATTGTAGAGCCACTCAATTCATCAAGCATATCATCTAGCCTAGGAATAGGATGACGATAACGAATAGTAATATTATTAATGCCTCTACAATCAACACACATACGTGATGTACCATCCTTTTTCGGCACTAGAATAATAGGAACAGCACAAGGACTAAGGGATTCGCGTATATAACCTTTGTCGAGAAGCTCTTGTACTTGACGCATAATCTCCTTCGTCTCCTCTGGATTGGTACGGTATGGTGCACGGTTTGGCAGTGAAGCACCGGGAATTAAGTGATGAGGACATCAATACAATTGTTACACCCACAGCCCCTACTGCTATACATACTGGACCAATTACTAGAGCTCGTGCACGCCAAATAAATTACCAGGTACTTTCGTTTCTTGGTAATGATTCTAATGTTTATGAGAATATGATGCTGCCTAAATTGGATACATTTGTTTTGCTTACAAATGAAGGGCCTAGCTTGGAGAAGGATGAACATTGGAGCAAGAACAAGCATGGAGATGATGGCATGCGCAAGGGAAACAAGAACGGAGTTACAAGTGATGATTTCAGGACTTTGAAGCCACCATAATGGGTGCATGAAGCCTTGGACGAAATATACAAGATGCCACTTCATAAATTTCGTCCCGAGGCTATTTTAGGTGCTGCGTCACCTTATTATTGGGCCAGGCCCATGTAATTTCGAAATACATAAGTATAGGCTATTTTTAGAGTCCGTATGTGTGGGGAAACAAGAGATAGGGTTGATTTCGGACCCCTCCACCAAGGGCCACGAAATTCCCCCCCTCTTCCTCCATATATACAGCCCTTAGGGCATCGTTTAGACTTTGGGTTTTGTTTAGATTAAAAGTTCGCCATAGCTGCAACTTCGCGCACTTTGTTTGTGTTCAACGACCAGACAAAGGCGTCACAGAACCCCACCTTGATCAATAAAGCTTTCATCTTATATTCGCAATATCCAGATTGCAATCTTAGTTTCTTGCTTGTTCTTCGTTTGCTCGCAGGAAACAGACCCTCGTGGTCAGGTTGATCGTGCTCCGGCGTGGTCAATAACCTCTCGGAGTTGGTTTAGCGATTGCTAAGGCGCGACGTCCTCGCATGTTCGTAGTCGGATCGTCAAAGTCGACTTCCACCAAAGCGATATCCATCATCTTATCGAAAGACGGGACACCTCCGCCTCTATCACCCAGATTGTGTGCAGGCACAAGAACAAGATTGAAGCACCAACCCGAGCTAGAATACAAGAAACCAAGAGATTTGAAGAACCAACATTTAGTACAGAGAGACCAAGATCAAGCCAGAGGAGCAAGATATCGGCAAGAGAAGGACCTCCCTTGCCGGGCAGGCGAGCCCGGCAAGGGGCGTGGCCACCGCCAGAGGCAGGCAACCAAGGCACCTAGGCAAGGTCTGCCTGGGATCGCAGGGCAGAACCACTCCACCAACCACTCAAGCACGACCCACATCTTCAATCAGTGTGGTGTCAATGTGACTCCCCCGACTCAATCGTACACTAATCATACGCGCAAACGTGTACGATCAAGATCAGGGACTCACGGGAAGATATCACAACACAACTCTAAAAATAAAATAAGTCATACAAGCATCATAATACAAGCCAGGGGCTTCGAGGGCTCGAATACAAGTGCTCGATCATAGACGAGTCAGCGAAAGCAACAATATCTGAGTACAGACATAAGTTAAACAAGTTTGCCTTAAGAAGGCTAGCACAAACTGGGATACAAATCGAAAGAGGCGCAGGCCTCCTACCTGGGATCCTCCTAAACTACTCCTAGGCGTCGTCAACGGCCTGCACGTAGTAGTAGGCACCTCCAGTGTAGTAAGAGTCGTTGTCGACGGTGGCGTCTAGCTCCTGGGCTCCGGCATCTGGTTGCGACAACCAGGTAGAAGGGAAAGGGGGAAAAGAGGGAGAAAAGCAACCGTGAGTACTCATCCAAAGTACTCGCAAGCAAGGAGCTACACTACATATGCATGGGTATATGTGTAAAAAGGCAATATTGGTGGACTGAACTACAGAATGCCAGAATAAGAGGGGGATAGCTAGTCCTATCGAAGACTACGCTTCTGACAGCCTCCATCTTGCAGCATGTAGAAGAGTGTAGATTATAGTCCTCCAAGTAGCATCGCATAGCATAATCCTACCCGGCGATCCTCCCCTCGTCGCCCTGTGGAAAAGTGATCACCGGGTTGTCTGTGGAACTTGTATGGGTGTGTTTTATTAAGTATCCGGTTCTAGTTGTCATAAGGTCAAGGTACAACTCTGGGTCGTCCTTTTACCGAGGGACACGGCTATTCGAATAGATAACCTTCCCTGCAGGGGTGCACCACATAACCCAACACGCTCGATCCCATTTGGCCGGACACACTTTCCTGGGTCATGCTCGGCCTCGGAAGATCAACACGTCGCAGCCCTACCTAGGCACAATAGAGAGGTCAGCACGCTGGTCCAAATCCTATGGCGCAGGGGTCTGGGCCCATCGCCCATTGCAAACCTGCATGTTGCGAGGGCGGCCGGAAGCAGAACTAGCCCCCTTAATACAAGAGCAGGCTTACGTTCCAATCCGGCACGCGCCGCTCAGTCGCTGATGTCACAAAGTCTTCGGCTGATACCACGACATTGAGTGCCCATATCTTTCCCACGTAGTTGGTTAGTGCGTATAGACCAAATGGCCAGACTCAAATCAAATACCAAGATCTCGTTAAGCGTGTTAATTGATGTAACCGCGGACACCGACCAGGCCCACCTCTCACCTAGGCGGTCTCAACCTGCCCTTTCACTCCGCCACAAAGATCCACATAGAGGGCCGTCGGGACAAAGGTCCTTTCAGCCCCCAATCCGTGAATCACTCGCGGGCACTCAACGAATCGACCCGACTTTAGTCACCATCTGTATAGTATGTATATATGTATAGTATATACCCGTGATCACCTCCTGAGTGATCATGGCCCAATAGTATAGCAAGGCAGACTGACAAGAATGTAGGGCCAATGATGATAAACTAGCATCCTATACTAAGCATTTAGGATTGTGGGTAAGGTATCAACGACTGTAGCAACAATGACAGGCTATGCAATAGAATAGGAGTAACCGAACAGTAACATTCTACACTACTCTAATGCAAGCAGTATAGAGAAG
>NC_041389.1:213241444-213251115 GCF_002162155.2 Triticum dicoccoides | reverse complement strand
TGCTCGGGCAAGAAGGAGGGGTCGTCAACTCCGTAGTCGAACTGGGGTCGCCAGCAGTCTCGCGGTCTACCAAAAAGAAGTAACGAAGGGGGAACACAAATAAATAATAGAGCAAACAAAGCAATACAAAGCGTAACATGGCAATATGCGGTGCTAGGTGTGCCCCAACGTGGTAGTAGGTGATACCGGCGAAGGGGGAAAACATCCGGGAAAGTATCCTCGGTGTTTCGCGTTTTCGGACAAATGAACCGGAGGTGAAATGTTGCAGGTTCAATATGCTAGGGACGCTTGGCGGACGAACGGGCTGCGTATCCGGATTCGTGTCGTCGTTCGGAGCAACTTTCATGTACAAAGTTTTCCCATTTGATAAATGGTTTAATTTATATTATTTATCAAAGTTTAATTCAATTTTTATAATTAACAGAATTAAATTAATTATAAAATGTAATTAAGATGTCAGCATGATGTCATCAGTCAACCGTCTGTTGACTCGGTCAACAGATGTGTGGGTCCCGTTCGCCATAGACTCAGAGTAATTAAACAGGGTTAATTAGCTTTAACTAAATGATTAGGTTATCTAATTTCACTTAGCTTAGTTAAACAATACTAATTAACTAAACAGATTCATCAAGTTAATTAACTAATTAATTAATTAGTATTAATATTTTTATTATATATTTTTATTCCTTTTTTTAACGTTCTGGAGGGCAAGGGGCCCCAAGGTCACTAGCTCAGGGGGAGCCCTAGCGGGCGAACGGTCGCGGGTCTCGGCCGCAGTTGCAGGCGCCCGATGGGGTGAGGGCTGAGCGGCCGCCGACGGGCGCCAGCGTCGGGCAACGACCCGGGCCGCGGCGAGGGTGGCCGGGAATGGCACCAGTGAGGCCGGCCGAGTGCCGGACCGCAGCAGAGGACGGCGGGGTCGCGCGAGGGGGCGGTGGAGGCAGCTACATGGCAGGGCGGCAGGGGAGCCGCTGGACGGCACAGCGGCGGCCACAGGATGCAATAGTAGGGGAGGACCGGGGCCGGCGCAGCCAGCATGCATGACGACGATGGCGAGTAGCCGAGGTGGGGTCGGGAAACGACAACGCAGCCGGCGCGGGACTAAGCACGTGGGCGTGGCGACGCGGCAGGTGAGCGGGGTGAGGGAGAGAGGAGGACCGGGGTTCTCACCGGGGGGTGTAGGGGTTCGGGAAGCGGTGCTCGGGGAGGAGGTCGACAGGGACGATGGGAGCGACGACGGGGACAAGTGGCGATGGAGAGGACGACGTGGAGGCAGTCCGGCGATGGCGATCTGGGCGGCGGCGACGAGGTCGGGGAGGCGACGAGCAACAGCGTGGAGGCGGCTGCAGGGCGTGGTGGCGCGATGATGGCGAGGTCTGGCGACAGAGACGAGGTGGCTTGGCGCGCGGGGAAGTTCGGCAAGGTGTGGGGCTCCAGGTGGCGGCGGCGCTGGCGGCGGTGATTCGATCCGAGCGGTGGTGGTGCTCCGGCAACGGAGTGGTGGGGCGAGGCAGCCCGACGACGGCGGGGCGGCGTCGGGGATGGATGCCGGCGTTGGGCTCGGGGTGACGGGAACGGGGTCGCCCGATCACGATCCAGTCGGGGGGAGAGTGGGAGGAGTGATAGGGGATCGTGGGGTTAGGGTTTGCGGGGTGGTGAGGGGATAAGGGGGCGTGGACGGGCCGGTTGGGCCGGACGGCAGCTGGGCCGGAGCCCAGTGGGGGGTTCTTTTTCTCTTTTCTCTTTTGTTTTGTTCTCTTGCTTTATGCCTTCTCTTTTATTTATTTTCCCTTTTCTATTTAAATTTTATTTCCCAAATTGTTTTAGTTTTGCAAAATATTCATTTAGCCCCTAAAATAGCAACATTAATTATACCACTGCCACAATAACTTTGGCACCTAGCTAAAATAGTTTATTATTTTGTAAAATATAATAGGGGTATAATTATTTGTTTTGCTCCTGTTTTAATCACTTTAGGGTATTTAGTTATTTTATAAAGATGTTGTTCCTTCACCAATATTATCCAAGATTCATTTGCCACATTAAGAACATTTTAGTTTGGCTTTTGAAAACTGTAATTGTTTGACTGATTTTGAATTTGAATTCGAATCGGTTCTGATCTAACGCGAGGTTAGCAACAGTAACCGAGGTGACGTGGCATCGTTAACGCGAGATTACTGTAGCCTAATTATCCGGGCGTCACAATTCTCCTCCACTACAAGAAATCTCGTCCCGAGATTTAAGAGGGGTGCCAGGGGGAAAGTTTTGGTTACGAAATTCTAGCGAGTGTTCCCAGTCTTGGTTGCTCTTATCGAAGAGGTCGATCCATTACATTGATGTCTTCATTTCTCTACTTCAGGTCATCATGATCAAGTCGTCATCCTTTCTTCGGGAGTTCCATCGTACTTACGAATAGGTAACGGGGCAGATCAGCAACGACAGAATGCTATAAGGGTAATAATCTGGGATTAACCCATGAATGAGCCTATGAATACCTCTCGAGTCGAACAAATAAACCACATCGAGAGTAAAGTTCGAAGGTACAATATGGAGTTTCAAGTAGCCAGGCAATCATTCAATGCCTAGTTAGAAGGTGAAAGGGTTCAGGGCAACGTGAATAAGTATTGCATCTGATACCAGAATAGATCAATAGGAATGTGGCTCGTGAATAGCATACGAAGCCAAGCGTGAGGATTAACTTTGGAAACAGGGTGTACAAGAGAGTTGGGTTTCGATCCTGTGGAACTTTGGGTTATGGGCCCACCGTGTGGGTTAAAAGCAGGAAGGCGCTAACATTTGCACGGTCAAGATAGCAAGGTATGTCAGAGGATAGCCTATCAGTTTTGCTGGCAACAATGTTGGTACCTAGGGCGAGAGACGAAGAGAACCATTTTCCTGCTCGTTGAATCGAGCGGACCAATAGGCAAAGTTCTCGTCCATCGGCGATTACCGAAATGTCATCAACAATAGTAAAACGGTCTTACTGACAAGGTCGTACACCAGGGTGTTTACATAGGCAGCGAATCATTACTGCTTAGATCATATTAACCACGAGAAAGGTTAAACAATACAAAGGAAAGGAAAAGGTGATCATCAGGTTAAACAAAACAATGGAGAGGAAAATGTGTTTAAACACATATTTCAGGGGTATATCCTTCCCAAGGACAAGCAGAGCATGATATCCCTGACAAGATAGGAGGTAGAAAACCATTTAGGTAAGGGGAGAGAAATTTCATGACATTACCCAAACAACAGTGTTTGAATAATTGATAAAGAAAATTTAGCATTGTGCTTCAAATGTTCTTATTAATGATATGAGTACCACATACATGCTTCGAGGTAGCATTGGCAAGGTCCTCAAACAAAGGTTAGACTTTGGATACACGAAGGATCCATCAGGAACAACTTATAGAATAAGTCTTACAATTTCCTCATGGAAAAATTGATAAGCTTGTTGAAAAGGAAAGTATAACAATAGGGCCTCCGGCCAGGTGTGCTAGGCATGACATCACCTTACCGGGTCATGTAAAGATGTTATAACTCCTGGAAATATGTTCCAATCATCATATCTGGCCAAGATTCATATATGATTGATGTCAGGATACCTCAGACTCAGGATGTCTGAGAAGAAAAGGTGCAACACAAATTGTCGAGATGACATTGTAAGATTCTCGGGAATTGAACTATTGAAGTGAGTTTCAAAACGAGAGTTCATCATCAAACCACGGAGAGGACGAGGAGGTGACTGAGGGACTTAGCGACAATTCATCAAGATTTCCGACAAGTTGGATTTCCACATTTATGTGGACAAGAAGATAACACTTGTCAGATCAAATGATATAATGATGTTTGCTCGAGGAAAACATACACAATTAAACATTGGTTGAAAGGTGCGCTCGAAATATGGGCATAGGTAGCCTGATCAGTTGTTAGAATGGTGATTCAATAACCGATAGGCTAAGAATGAAACATCAACCATTATCTTCAAAGCAATAGGATTGCTAGAAGTTTTAAAGTCGCACATCATAGTTCGATTGTCGGTTTTTCGGTTAGAAGTAACACGGGGACCAAGGAGTGAACGAATATGGCAAAAGGTATCACCCGCATCAAGAATTCTTCAGAGGTAGTGAAATTCTCACAACTTTCTTGATACAGAAGACAATAATACTACAAGGTAGATCATAACCTAAGCCAGATAGCAAGGAAATCAAGGTACAACACAAAACATGAACAAGTTTGCGTTGGGGAAGGGAAGAATGTTGTCGATGATAACACAATTCATCGAGGGGCAATGATGGTATTACTCCTCACGGATTCAATGGATATCCCATAAGAGCTCAGAATGTTTGATGATGATCACGCCACAATTGTCGAGAGATTTCATGAAGATGTAATCGATCAGCGATGACATGAAGTCAAAGGAATGATGAAGCGAAAGGTTATGGGAACCAAGGGTACGACACAAACTAGAAATCAAGTTTGTTGTTCAAGGAGAAATGATATGACGAGGAAGATGGACGTAAGATTAGGTCATCTTAAAAAATTGAGCTCCGAGAAGAAGGACCAGGTAGCACAATTAAAATTTAGCACGATAATGATATAGCCAACCGGGCTAGGACTGACTTGAAGGATTATTAAACTCGTAAGGATTGAAAATTACTTAGAGTTATTGAATCAGAGTACAGACTCGATTCACTATCAGTGTCCTTGAGTGTCTATCAACTTAGAACCCAGGGAAAATTGGAATCGGTGAGAAATAATACTTGAAGAAGAACTCATAAGAAGTAATATGGTTCTATGATATTATCGAGATACCATGGGGTAATACTCGAAGGCAGATCATAATAGAGGTTGCATAGGGGTATTGATGTGCAAAACACAAGTGCTTTAACTTGTCCGAGAAATGGAATGAAGGAGAAAATATGGTCGGAACCACGATTGCGAAGGATCAATTCACAGATACCAAATGATATTATATCAAGGAAATAGTTATTATTACCAGAAGCTTCCATGATAGGATATACATCGTGTCCATGGGCATGAACACAAAGTTCAAGGTCGACTCCCACTTCTTCAATGTATAACCTTCCATTCGCAGCTCTTAAGAATGATTTCAGTGTGAAAACCTACCTGGTAAATTACCAAAGGAGTATGACCTGTGAATACTTTCGGGTTCACATAGATTAAGGAAGGCATAGGTTCAACCCATCAGGGTATCTTAGAAACATATACCACAAATCTCAAGGATAAATAACACATGCTCGAAAGCAGAGCATGGTTGGCCCAATCCGAGAATAGGATTTACTAATGGCATTATGTATCAAGGAAAGAACTTCCCAAGTTATTGAATAGGACGGACGCTATCGGATAAAATTCAACAAAGGATCCGGTGGTCCTCAAAGGATCTAACGATCGATAGCAGAGCTGATGTGAGCATTGGCACACAATCAGTTGAAGAAAGAATGAAAGGGCATCAGATTATAGAACATCTGAATGATTCGATGTTTCGATATCAAAGGAATTATTGTTTCCAAATCGAGGGATCAGAAGAGGACGCACCGATCAAGGGTCGATAAGTTCAATAGACCTAAGGGTACAATTGACGGCAAATAGATTGGTCGAGAACAAGATCATGTTTAAAATGAGTCTGAGCCAGAAGGATGAATTCTAAGATCTGATTGAGGATTGCGAGAATTCGCAACAAATTGCATAAACGGACTCACAATGATAATGACAAGGGATGCCAATAAGATTACGAGACTTATTCGATTAACCATAATGCAAGCAAGCAAGAATATCAAGAGCAATAGGCTGCTCAGGATTTTCGGAAGATCAAATGGTCTTTCGAAGACTTTTGTGAAATACACGAATCAACTGGGGATGAGCGGATACTCGATAAGTGCAAGAATTATCCGTAGGGATATTCAAGTGGCAAAGAAAAGCAAGACAGTAAGCTCAAAGGATTCTCGAGACAACAGAGAGCAGTTCAGGGCATCTTGTAAATAACAAGATCAATGGGATTAACTACAAGAATGGCAAGTGTATGCAGTTATCCATAAGGATAAAACAATGGTAGGGGATAGCAAAAAGCGGTGAGCATAAAGTCTTGAGAGTACATCGAAGAGTATCTTCGAAATCCTTCGGTGAACCAAGCAATCATCTGGAGTGAGGGACTCTCCGGGAGGAAGTAAGTACGAGAACCTAGAGTTAGTGTTGCTAAAATCATTAACCCTAATAGAGGAGAGATCAGAATCCCAGAGTATATATGAGGAATAAAAGATCCTAATACCACCCAATTGGCGACGTGGGCCCATGGGTCTCACAGTCAAGTTAGTAAAACAATTTTCATCGACTAGACTCAACTTCGGCCAAGGAGTTGGAAAGGGGGATTCCTACAGGCAGTCGGCTCTGATACCAACTTGTGACGCCCCCGATTCAATCATACACTAATCATACATGCAAACGTGTACGATCAAGATCAGGGACTCACGGGAAGATATCACAACACAACTCTAAAAATAAAATAAGTCATACAAGCATCATAATATAAGCCACGGGCCTCGAGGGCTCGAATACAAGTGCTCGATCATAGACAAGTCAGCGAAAGCAACAATATCTGAGTACAGACATAAGTTAAACAAGTTTGCCTTAAGAAGGCTAGCACAAACTGGGATACAGATCGAAAGAGGCGCATGCCTCCTGCCTGGGATCCTCCTAAACTACTCCTTGTCATCGTCAACGGCCTGCACGTAGTAGTAGGCACCTCCAGTGTAGTAAGAGTCGTCGTCGACGGTCGCGTCTGGCTTCTGGGCTCCGGTATCAGGTTGCGAAAACCAGGTAGAAGGGAAAGGGGGAAAAGAGAGAGAAAAGCAACCGTGAGTACTCATCCAAAGTACTCGCAAGCAAGGAGCTACACTACATATGCATGGGTATATGTGTAAAAAGGCAATATTGGTGGACTGAACAGCAGAATGCCAGAATAAGAGGGGGATAGCTAGTCCTATCGAAGACTACGCTTCTGGCAGCCTCCGTCTTGCAGCATGTAGAAGAGAGTAGACTATAGTCCTCCAAGTAGCATCGCATAGCATAATCCTACCCGGCGATCCTCCCCTCATCGCGCTGTGCAAAAGCAATCATTGGGTTGTATGTGGAACTTGTCTGGGTATCTTTTATTAAATATCCGGTTCTTGTTGTCATAAGGTCAAGGTACAACTCCGGGTCGTCCTTTACCGAGGGACATGGCTATTCAAATAGATAAACTTCCCTGCAAGGGTGCACCACATAACCCAACACGCTCGATCCCATTTGGCCGGACACACTTTCCTGGGTCATGCCCGGCCTCGGAAGATCAACATGTTGCAGCCCTACCTAGGCACAACAGAGAGGTCAGCACGCTGGTCTAAATCTTATGGCGCAGGGGACTGGGCCCATCGCCCATTGCACACCTGCACGTTGCGAGGGCGGCCGGAAGCAGAACTAGCCCCCTTAATACAAGAGCAGGCTTATGTTCCAATCCGGCGCGCGTTGCTCAGTCGCTGACGTCACGAAGGCTTCGCCTGATACCACGACGTCGAGTGCCCATATCTTTCCCACGTAGTTGGTTAGTGCGTATAGACCAAATGGCGAGACTGAGATCAAATACCAAGATCTCGTTAAGTGTGTTAATTGATGTAACCGCGGACACCGACCAGGGCCAGGCCCACCTCTCACCTAGGCGGTCTCAACCTGCCATGTCGCTCAGCCACAAAGATCCACACAGAGGGCCGTCGGGACAAAGGTCCTTTCAGCCCCCAATCCGTGAATCACTCGTGGGCACTCAACGAGCCGAACCGACTTTAGTCACCATCTGTATAGTATGTATATATGTATAGTATATACCCGTGATCAGCTCCCGAGTGATCACGGCCCAATAGTATAGCAAGGTAGACTGACAAGAATGTAGGGCCAATGATGATAAACTAGCATCCTATACTAAGCATTTAGGATTGCGGGTAAGGTATCAATGACTGTAGCAACAATGACAGGCTATGCAACAGAATAGGAGTAACCGAACAGTAACATGCTACACTACTCGAATGCAAGCAGTATAGAGAAGAATACGCGATATCTGGTGATCAAGGGGGGGGGCTTGCCTAGTTGCTCTGGCAAGAAGGAGGGGTTGTCAACTCCGTAGTCGAACTGGGGTCACCGGCAGTCTCGGGGTCTACCGGAAAGAAGTAATGGAGGGGGAACACAAATAAATAATAGAGCAAACAAAGCAATACAAAGCGTAACGTGGCAATACGCGGTGCTAGGTGTGCCCCAACGTGGTAGTAGGTGATACCGGCGAAGGGGGAAAACATCCGGGAAAGTATCCCCGGTGTTTCGCATTTTCGGACAGATGAACCAGAGGTGAAATGTTGCAGGGTCAATATGCTAGGGACGCGTGGCGGATGAACAGGCTGTGTACCGGATTTGTCTCGTCGTTCGGAGCAACTTTCATGTACAAAGTTTTTCCATCTGATAAATGGTTTAATTTATATTATTTATCAAAGTTTTAATTCAATTTTTATAATTAACAGAATTAAATTAATTATAAAATGTTATTAAGATGTCAGCGTGATGTCAACATGATGTCATCAGGCAACCGTCTGTTGACTGGGTCAACAGACGTTTGGGTCCCGTTCGCCATAGACTCAGAGTAATTAAACATGGTTAATTAGTTTTAACTAAATGATTAGGTTATCTAATTTCACTCAGCTTAGTTAAACAAAACTAATTAACTAAACAGATTAATTAAGTTAATTAACTAATTAATTAATTAGTATTAATATTTTTATTATATATTTTTATTCCTTTTTTCTAAACGTTCTGGAGGGCAAGGGGCCCCAAGGTCAGTGGCTCAGGGGGAGCCCTAGCGGGCGAACGGTTGCGGGTCTCGGCCGCAGTTGTAGGCGCCCGATGGGGCGAGGGCCGAGCAGCGGCCGACGGGCGTCGGCGTCGGGCGACGAGCCGGGCCATGGCGAGGCTGGCCGGCAATGGCACCGGTGTGGCCGGCCGAGTGCCGGACCGCAGCAAAGGACGGCGGGGTCGCGCGAGGGGGAGGTGGAGGCGGCTACAGGGCAGGGCGGCAGGGGAGCCGCTGGACGGCACAGCGGCGGCCACAGGGTGCAATAGTATGGGAGGACCGGGGCCGGTGCAGCCGGCGTGCATGACGACGATGGCGAGTAGCCGAGGTGGGGTCGGGAAACGACAACGCGGCCGGCGCGGGACTGAGCACGTGGGCATGGCGACGTGGCAGGTGAGCGGGGCGAGGGAGAGAGGAGGACCGGGGTTCTCACCGGGGGCTGTAGGGGTTCGGGAAGCGGTGCTCGGGGAGGAGGTCGACGGGGACGACGGGAGCGACGACGGGGACAAGTAGGCGACGGAGAGGACGACGGGGAGGCAGTCCGGCGATGGCGATCCGGGCAGCAGCGATGAGGTCAGGGAGGCGACGAGCAACAGCGTCGAGGCGGCTCCAGGGCATGGTGGCGCGATGATGGCGAGGTCCGGCGACAGAGACGAGGTGGCGGGGCGCGCGGGGAAGTTCGGCGAGGTGTGGGGCTCCAGGCGGTGGCGTCGCTGGCGGCGGTGATTCGATCCGAGCGGTGGTGGTGCTCCGGCGACGGAGTGGTGGGGCGAGGCAGCCCGGC
>NC_041389.1:213220901-213240878 GCF_002162155.2 Triticum dicoccoides | reverse complement strand
CCCGATCCGGTCGGGGGGGGGGGAGAGTGGGAGGAGTGATAGGGGATCATGGGGTTAGGGTTTGCGGGGTGGTGAGGGGATAAGGGGGCGTGGACGGGCCGGTTGGGCCGGCCGGCAGCTGGGCCGGAGCCCAGTGGGGGGGGTTCTTTTTCTGTTTTCTCTTTTGTTTTGTTCTCTTGCTTTATTCCTTTTCTTTTATTTATTTTCCCTTTTCTATTTAAATTTTATTTCCCAAATTGTTTAGTTTTGCAAAATATTCATTTAGCCCCTAAAATAGCAACATTAATTATACCACTGCCACAATAACTTTGGCACCTAGCGAAAATAGTTTATTATTTTATAAAATATAATAGGGGTATAATTATTTGTTTTGCTCCTGTTTTAATCACTTTAGGGTATTATTTATTTTATAAAGATGTTGTTTCTCCACCAATATTATCCAAGATTTATTTGTCACATTAAGAAAATTTTAGTTTGGCTTTTGAAAACTGTAATTGTTTGACCGATTTTGAATTTGAATTCGAATCGGTTCCGATCTAACGCGAGGTTAGCAACAGTAACCGAGGTGACGTGGCATCGTTAACGCGAGATTACTGTAGCCTAATTATCCGGGCGTCACAGTCAAGCCGCAAGATGATTAAGTGGCAGTCATTCGCCACATGGCAGCCGTTCCCTACAGAAGAAACCCACAGGTGACACCCGTCCTGCGACGTGTCAAGGGAACAAGCACGGAGCTGGCAAGATAGCCCGGCAAGCCTCGCCAGGCGACTAGTGATGTGACACTAAGCGGTGCATTTAATACACCCTGTCAGCCCGCAGAGTTAGGTATGATAGCACTTTTCGCTATCATATCAATGGATAATGGCCACTTTGCCATTGTGGTGACCCCTTAATCTATAAAAGGAGGCCCATGACACTCGTAGGAAGGGTTGGAAAGTTGATGAACCCAAGCCACCACACGCGCGTAGTCGCAGCGGCACCGAACAAACCCTGCCGGGCATGTGTACTATGCACCACCATGCTCATTCCACCATCAATCCATCAAAGCAGGAGTAGGGTCTTACGCCTCGCGGTGGCCCGAACCTGGGTAAATTGCTTGTGTGCTCTCTGCCATGCTGTCGTGCGCTAATCTGCTCTTTGTGCAACGCAACGTCCCCGTGCCGAACCAGCAAGGGGCCACCCGGTCCCATAGGTGGATGCAGATATCCCACGACATCTTTGGCGCGCCAGGTAGGGGGGTCACTTTCCCGAACTTGAAAGCATGTGCAGCGCGTCATCTTCATCACCATCTTCATCCTCGATGGCGCCATCGACCATGGAGCCCAAGAAGAAATCTGGTGCCTCGGCTCATCCATGCACCTCGAAGGCTCCACCGCCCACAGCCTCTAACGCCACAGGGAATACGGGGGTGCGCGAGGACATGGACACTGCTGGGGATGTGGTTGGAGCAGGTGGCACCATTACCACCTCCCCCGCGGCTGACACGGGGGCCGGAGCCACTGGAGAAAAGCAACATCAGCAACGTCTCGACGGTCGGGCTCTACCAGGTGTGGGCGAGGGGGTCACTCTGTCCGCGCCCCATCCTCCCACCGACGAGCACAACCACAGCAATGGCGCTCGGTCTGGGGCGAGCCATCGCCCTGCGGTCGCCCCCACCACGGAAGCGACCGTGGCGCATGCGCCTCCTCCCGGACGCGCCAAGCCGACCGCTACGCTCAATAGAGCCACTGATCTTCGAGCACCACCGACGTGCGACCCAGCTGCCCAGGTGGTCGTCCCACTGCAGCGTGGGCGCGGCGCCACCGCCGCCGCTGACACCGTCAGGAGCTAGGGGATGGTGCGGTCGACGTCATCGACATCCATGCCAAGCAGAGCCACAAAGGCTATGGCACGAGCTCAGCTATTACTGAGGTTCCTGCCAGCAGCCGAGCAGATGGATGAATGGTGCGCCACCATCCAAAGCCTGCTCGATATTACCGAAGCTGGGGGCTCACGACGAGCTTGACCATTGCAACCTCCCCAAGCGACAGCCACAGCCCGCACTACTAGTCGTAGGGAGGGGGTCGTCCCTGGGGTTCAGTCCCCACCACGGCAGCCGACAAGGGCGCAGTAGGATCAGGACCCCGACGATGTCTTGATGGCCTCTTCTGACCCTCGAGAAGGTCCAGGCCAATGTCGAACCCCAAAAGACAGGCGGCGGGGAGACACGCGCGTCATCACCGAACAGCGCTGCAACGACCCCCACGAGACCGACGGGTGCGACGGCCTCCACGTTGATGAGCCTGCGCCAGGTGTTGGCGGGTGCCTACCTTTCGAGGTCGGCTGCCCTTCCTTTACACGTGAGCTGTGTTGACCCACAAGTATAGGGGATCTATCGTAGTCCTTTCGATAAGTAAGAGTGTCGAACCCAACGAGGAGCAGAAGGAAATGGCAAGCGGTTTTCCGTAAGGTATTCTCTGCAAGCACTGAAATTGTAGGTAACACATAGTTTTGTGATAAGATAATTTGTAATGGGTAACAAGCAATGAAAGTAAATAAAGTGCAGCAAGGTGGACCAACCCTTTTTGTACTAAAGGACAAGCCTAGACAATTTCTTATAATGAGAAAAGCGCTCCCGAGGACACATGGGAATTATCGTCAAGATAGTTTTCATCACGCTCATATCATTCGCGTTCGGTACTTTGATAATTTGATATGTGGGTGGACCGGTGCTTGGGTGCTGCCCTTTCTTGGACAAGCATCCCACTTATGATTAAGCCCTATTGCAAGCATCTGCAACTACAAAAGAAGTATTAAGGTAAACCTAACCATAGCATGAAACTAGTGGATCCAAATCAGCCCCTTACGAAGCAACGCATAAACTAGGGTTTAAGCTTCTGTCACTCTAGCAACCCATCATCTACTTATTACTTCCCAATGCCTTCCTCTAGGCCCAAATAATGGTGAAGTGTCATGTAGTCGACGTTCACATAACACCACTAGAGGAGAGACAACATACATCTCATCAAAATATCAAACGAATACCAAATTCACATGACTACTAATAGCAAGACTTCACCCATGTCCTCAGGAACAAAAGTAACTACTCAGAAAGCATATTCATGTTCATGATTACAGGAGTATTAATATGCATTAAGGATTTGAACATATGATCTTCCACCAAGTAAACGAATTAGCATCAACTACAAGGAGTAATCAACACTACTAGCAACCCACAAGTACCAATTTGTGGTTTTGATACAAGATTGGATACAAGAGATGAACTAGGGTGAGGGAGTCCTGGACTAGGGAGTGTCCGGACAGCCGGACTATCATTGTCTGCCGGACTCCAAGACTACGAAGATACAAGATTGAAGACTCCGTCCCGTGTCCGGATGGGACTTTCCTTGGCGTGGAAGGCAAGCTTGGCGATACGGATATGTAGATCTCCTACCAATGTAACCGACTCTGTGTAACCCTAGCCTTCTCCGGTGTCTATATAAACCGGAGGGCTTTAGTCTGTAGGACACAACATACATTACAACAATCATACCATAGGCTAGCTTTAGGGTTTAGCCTCCTTGATCTTGTGGTAGATCCACTCTTGTACTACCCATATCATCAATATTAATCAAGCAGGACGTAGGGTTTTACCTCCATCAAGAGGGCCCGAACCTGGGTAAAACATCGTGTCCCTTGTCTCCTGTTACCATCCGCCTAGACGCACAGTTCGGGACCCCCTACCCGAGATCCGCCGGTTTTGACACCGACATTGGTGCTTTCATTGAGAGTTCCTTTGTGCCGTCACCGATAGGAAGGATGCCTTCTCCCGTCTTCAAAGACGGTATTTTTGCCAAAGGAGCTTTGGCCGCCAGCCAAACTATACGGCTAGGTGGTTTTCTTATGGCCGCCTGTCCGGCCACCGCTTCGACAATGACTTCTCAAGTCGTCGAAAGCAATCTTCACGTCAGCTCGGAATTTACCGAGCGGCTGGATCCAATAGAGATCTTGTCTGTCAACGAACTCTTGGATCGCATCGCCGCCCTGGGAGTCGCTACGGACTACAATCAGATTGGGCTTAAAACCAATCTGAGAGAGATTAACTCTCCCCAGGCCACCCACCACGTTGCAGTGGTAGAGGAACAATGCGGCGACTCTTCTCCTGTATTGAAAACTATCCATGTCCGGGCTCCCGAACCCTCCATGCCGGATTCCCGCGAAGGGACGGACTCCGATCGAGCACTGAACCTAAAGTCAGGCATCGTTCCGGACTTGTTGGACAACGTCCAGCAATCCAAGTTTCCAAATTCGGAAACTTCCCGGCCTTCGAGCCTCGAGACGGGTAGGGTTCCGGACTTAATTCCACCCACCCGCCCAGACATATGCGATCTATCTCTAATCCGGCAAGAGCCCACTGAAACAGTACATCACTACTGGGCCAGATTCCTCCTGGTTATGGACAGGATAAAAGACTGCTGAGAAGAAAACGCAATCTCAATTTTTTGCAATAATTGCACGGACGAGGGAATCCGGAACGCCGTCAGCCGTCGTGAAATCACACGCTTCCCCGACCTGGCGTCCATAGTACGAAAGTGCTGTGCGATGGAGAGTTTCCGGAAGACCGAAAATAAATTTTGGGATAATCCGGCCCCGAATATAACCCCAGTCCGCAATAAGAGGGTGCATCATACTCAGGCACCTGTCACCAAAATCAAAAAGCAAAAACCCCATAGAGGGCACGGAACCGTACTGGAGGGATGGCTCAGCGGACCCTGTAAGCTTCATAGTACAGACTGCGCCGTCCCAACGCATAGCCTTCGAGCATGTTGGATATTACGGCAGGTGGCCAAAAGTGGCGAGAAGCTTCTAGCCCCGGAAAACCACTCCAACAATACCGGTACGGTATCAACAGTCTTCGAGACCTTCGCATCAAATAATATGCGAAAACGAACAATCCGCGGCCTTGCCAAAGTCTACCAAGTAGCAACTGCAAATCCATGGAGCGACATAGCCATCACCTTCAACGCCAGCGACGAACCTAAATTCCGAACAGCCCGAGCACCAGCCGCACTGGTGCTCAGTCCCATAGTGGACGGCTTTCGACTTACAAAGGTCCTCATGGATGGCGGCAGCGGGCTAAACCTAATCTACGAGGAAACTCTTCAAAAAATGGAAATAGACTGGAGCAGTATTGAGCGAAGCAGCACAACCTTCAGAGGAATAATCCCTAGCCGGGAAGCACCCTGCACCGGAAAAATCACACTCGATGTGGTGTTCGGCTCACCGGACAATTACAGATCCGAAGAAGTCACGTTCCAAGTGGCCCCGTTCAACAACGGATATCACGCTATATTAGGATGAGAGGCATTAACAACTTTTCAAGCCATACCCCATTACGGGTACATGAAGCTCAAAATGCCTGGGCCCGGCGGAATAATCATTCTCGCTAGTGATCCGAACATAGCACTCCACGCCGAAAACAAGACAGCCGCACTAGCCCTGGAGGCACTATCCGAAGCCCTAGCGGCAGAAGAACTCACCGCGCTGCGCTCTATGGTGAACAGGGACGATGTGATACTCGATAAAAGATCCAAGTCCACCTCCTTCAAACCAGCAGATGAAATAGTAAAATTCCAGGTCCATCCAACGGACCCAACAAAGACGGCCTCCATTGGGGCACAATTGAACCCCGAAGTAGACGCCGCACTGCGCGAATTCCTTCGGGAAAATTGGGACATTTTCTCCTGGCATCCTTCGGATATGCCTGGAATCCCACGCAGGTTGGCAGAACACAGCCTAAACATCCTAAAAGGATTCAAGCCAGTCAAACAGGCTCTTCGACGATTTTCCGAACCCAAAAGACAGGCAATGGGAGAAGGGCTAGCCAAACTATTGGAAGCCGTATTCATCAGAGATATCAAACATCCGGATTGGCTAGCAAATCTGGTAATGGTACCAAAGAAGGACAAATCCTGGCGCCTATGCATCAACTTTAAAGACCTCAATAAGGCTTGCCCAAAGGATCCCTTCCCCCTCCCCCGCATCGACCAAATTATCGATGCTACCGCAGGGCACGATTCGTTGTGCTTCCTCGACGCATACTCCGGCTATCATCAAATCAAGATGGCGGAAGCAGATCAAGCCGCAACGCCATTCATCACTCCATATGGACCATTCTGCTTCAACACGATGCCCTTCGGACTTAAAAACGCCGGCGCAACATATCAGCGCATGATTCAAACATGTCTGGCCACCCAGATTGGCAAGACAGTCGAGGCATACGTAGACGACGTGGTCGTCAAAACCAAACACGTCGAAACTCTAGTAGACGACTTGAGGCTCACATTCGACAACCTCAGAGCATATGACATCAAGCTGAATCCGGAAAAATGCGTTTTCGGCGTACCAGCCAGAAAGCTGCTGGGCTTCATTGTATCCGGTAGAGGAATTGAAGCAAACTCGGCCAAATCCGAGCTCTGTCACAGTTGGATATTCCAAAAGATCTCAAGAAGATACAAAAATTGACCGGATGCGTGGCAGCTCTAAGCCGTTTTATCTCCCGCTTGGGAGAAAAGGCACTGCCCCTTTATCGCCTCCTTAGGCGCACCGAACACTTCAAGTGGACGGATGCTGCCACTACCGGACTCGAAGAAATAAAGGCCATATTGGCAACAAATCCGGTCCTAGCCGCGCCAAACCTAGGCGAACCCGTGTTGTTATACATCGCAGCAACACATCAAGTTGTAAGCGCGGTACTCGTCGTTGAACGAGAGACAGAATGGCATAAATTCCCTCTTCAAAAACCAGTGTACTACGTATCCACTGTGTTAACCCCCTGCAAGTCCCGTTACCCGCACTATCAAAAGATAGCGTATGCGGTGTTCATGGCATCCCGGAAGCTCCGACACTACTTTCAAGAGTGTTCGATAACAGTGGCCTCTGAAGTACCACTCAATGACATTATAAACAACCGCGATGCAACGGGCAGGATTGCAAAATGGGCCATCACCATTTGACATAACCTACAAGCCTCGGCGAGCTATAAAGTCACAAGTTTTGGCTGACTTTGTCGCTGAATGGACCGAAGCCGTACTCCCTAAAGAGTACGGCGCATACTCCAATTGGATTATGCACTTCAACGGCTCTAAAATGTTGGCCGGACTGGGGGCTGGCATCATATTGACGTCCCCGACCGGGGACATAGTCCAATACGTACTTCAAATAATGTACACGAACTCCAACAACGCAGCCGAATACGAGGCCCTTTTACACGGTCTCCGGATGGCAATCTCCATGGGCATTCAACGCCTAGAGGTGCGCGGGGATTCAAACCTTGCAATATCCCAAATAAATGGAGATTTTGACGCCAAGGATCCGAAAATGGTGGCATATCGCAATGCTGTCCTAAAAATGTCAGCTCGGTTTGAAGGACTCGAATTTCATCACGTAGCCCGAGATAATAACCAAGCAGCCGAAGTACTGGCATGCATCGGCGCAAAACGCGACGCTGTCCCTCCAAATATCTTCCTGGAACGGCTCTTCAAGTAATCCGTACAATGGGAAGAGGAGTCCGGAAACGACAGACCGGGAATAACTGCGCCAACCGGCGATCCAGCCGACGACAAAACACCTTTAGCCCACGACATAATGGCAATAATCGCCCGGTGGACAGAACCATTCCTAGCCTACTTGCTTAGGCAGGAACTTCCCGAAGACCAAAATGAGGCCCGCTGCATAGTCCGGCGATCTAAAGCCTACAAGGTCCATGAGGGAGAACTTTACAAGAAAAGCACAACCGAAGTCCTTCAAAGGTGTATCTCCGCAGAAGAAGGGCGAAACCTCCTGGCTGAAATTCATGCCGGACTAGGCGGACACCACGCCGCAACTCGGGCCCTTGTAGGAAAGGCATTCCGTATAGGATTTTATTGGCGACGGCCCGGGCAGATGCTCAGGACTTAGTCCAAATATGCGTCGGTTGTCAGCTCTTTGCTAATCAGAGCCATATGCCACCCACCGCCCTCAAAACTATACCCATTACCTGGCCGTTCGCGGTCTGGGGGCTTGACATGGTTGGACCCCTTAAAGGGGGAACCCACAAGCAAAGGTACCTATTGGTCATGGTGGACAAGTTCACCAAATGGATAGAGGCCAAACCAGTTCAAACGGCAGAGTCAGGACCAGTGATAGACTTTATATCCGGGGTAGTACACCGTTATGGTGTCCCCCACAGCATCATCACCGATAACGGCACGAACTTCACGGTCGACGAGGTTAAATCATGGTGCAAAAACATGGGCATTAAGCTCGATTACGCTTCAGTCTATCATCCTCAAACCAACGGTCAAGTGGAACGAGCAAATGGTCTCATAATGAGCGGCATTAAACCCAGACTAGTGCGGTCACTTACAAAACCCAACATGCACTGGGTACAGGAGCTCGGCTCCGTACTCTGGGGGCTGCGGACAACGCCCAACCGTACTACCAGATTCACACCATTTTTTATGGTAAATGGCGCGGAAGCAGTTTTGCCCTGTGACATTATTCATGACTCACCTCGAGTGCGCATGTATGAAGAAAGAGAGGCCGAGCTGGATCGGCAGGACAGCTTGGACGCATTGGAGGAAGAACGCGACGTCGCCAAGGCTCGTTCCGCATTCTATCAGCAGCAGGCTCGAAGATATCAAAGCAGAGAAGTACGGGCCAAGACTTATAACGTTGGCGAACTAGTTCTATGCCTGCCAGACAAGAAAAAGGACAAGCTCAAGCCCAAATGGGAGGGCCCCTTCATCATCGACCAAGTCCTAACCGGCGGGGCGTACCGTCTGTGAAATGCATCGGACAACCGACTCGAGCCGAACCCATGGAACGCAGCCCGCCTCCGAAGATTCTACGCCTAGCGCCGGACTAAGAGTTCGTCCCCTTCCCCCATCCAAATCTTTTACACTTTAGCTGCATTCCGTCTCTCTTTCTTCTCTTAACCTTTCTTAATAAAAAGCCCTTAAGGGCCCATGTCGGTGTCAAAACCGGCGGATCTCGGGTAGGGGGTCCCGAACTGTGCGTCTTAGGATCAATGGTAACAGGAGACAAGGGACACGATGTTTTACCCAGGTTCGGGCCCTCTTGATGGAGGTAAAACCCTACATCCTGCTTGATTGATATTGATGATGTGGGTATTACAAGAGTAGATCTACCACGAGATCAAGGAGGCTAAACCCTAGAAGCTAGCCTATGGTATGATTGTTGTTTTTTCTATCGACTAGCCTGGCCTTGGTTTATATAATGCACCAGAGGCCTAGGATAACAAGAGTCCTAGCCGAATACGCTAGTGGGGGAGGAGTCCTTGTCTTGATCGCCAAGTCTTGTGGAATCTTCCTTGTATGCGGCAACTGTCCGGACTGGCCCATGAGTATATGTCCATGGGGATCCTCGGCCCAATCCAACTGATCGGGAGACGACGTGGTGAGTACCCCCTAGTCCAGGACACCGTCAGTAGCCCCCTGAACCGGTCTTCAAGCTGGGGACGCTCCTTGATTCTTCCGAACTGTTCTTCATCTTCGGTCGTCGGTCTTGAAAACTGGTTCAACAAATCTTCTCATCTTCGATCTTGAGGATCGCCGAAATGCATTCGACGAGTTTATACGTCGGGTATCTGAGGAGCCCCTTTAAGTTTCCGGCCTTTATCAATGCCTTGCTAGTTTTATGCCACACCTCGGGTTTGAAGTTGTTCCCGGGCGGCAATGTCCTCTTGCATCCGAGCTCCAACGCCGGACTGCATTCGAGGTATCTTTTGCAGCCGAGCACCAACGCCGGACTACTTCCCAGCTCTAACGCCGGACTATGTATCTGAGCTCGAACGCCGGACTGTATCCGAGGTGTCATAGATCACCTTCGTTCAAAGAAGTTTGAAGGAGTTTAGCCGAGCTTAATGCCGGAAATGCCCTCTAGGGAGCCAGCCACTAGCACCCGAGCTTTATGCCGGATTGCTTTCGAGGTGGTTAAGCACCTCGGTCATGGGCTGATTTTTGGTCAACGTTTTTTATTGATGCAATTTATTCTCTGACGAGATATATAGCCAGTAGCCCTCAAGGTGGGTATCGGTCTAAAACCCGAGATGCACATGAAGGATGACATAAGACCGCTGATCCCCGTAGCCGCTGAGACTCAGGTTGATTTGCAAAATCGGTCTGAGGATCAAGTCCTAGCTCGGCAGAATACTTCAGGACACAAAAAGCGGCGTGCTTAGTCCTCGAGACTCGGGTTGGGTGCGGCCGACCAACCTGAGGATCAAACTCTCCTCGGAAACTGTATTGCACTTAAATTTTTTTGCATAGAACAGGCAATGCAGTAGCCCCCGAGACACTGGTCAGGTGGCAACACCAGATCAGGGGATTGATGTGCCCCTTTAATATTTGTAAATAATAAGCCCGAAGCCCAGTAGCCCCCGAGCCTTAATGCGGGCGCGGGAGGCCGAATAAGGATCGATATCCATAGTAAAATCACAAATTATGTGTAATGACTCTATGTATCCAAGTACTTTACGTCATTAATGCTCGGATCCGCATTGTACAAAACTTTGTTGACTGACCATCAGCTTCCACCTCCTCGCCCAATAGCCGAGGAGTGTTTGTCCTACTTTATAAAGCCTTTATGAGGGCAAAGATTTACAACAAACAAGGCAATCTGGCCATACGGTTTTATAAACAAAGGTACGCGGAGAGACATGTTATATTTACTGTTTAACAGAAGAAATGTCTTCCAGAGAAAATAGTCCCGCTATCGGTTCCTTTCTTTGGGTTGTCATGCTAAGCATGATCATGAAACCTCTGCTCCAATGTAAGAGCAAAATATCGAGGATTTAGTTTGGGAGGCCAGTTAATAGCCCCCAATAGTGTTCGGCGACAGTCGAGGTCAAGCCGGAAACACTTCGGCCAATGAATGGCCCGTCATTTAATATAGTCATCGGATCGCTGACCAGTTTACACCTATTGTGACCGTCAGTTTTCGGCTTTCTCCACTGAGGTGCTTGACCATGCGAGCTGGAAGCACAATTGCAATGGTTCTCCCTTTGCACACCTTGCCGAACAAAGCGGAATGTAGGAGGCAAGTGCGGGAGCCGGGCAACCCAACTATTGACCGAAGACACAATTCGAAACTGATGCATATATAGCAATATCCAAGAATGTTTTTGCCGAATCTCAGAAGGTGTCTGGCGTTGCACTGCGAGACTTGTGCTGAAAACACACAAATAGTTTAAAAGTGCCATGGGCTCGAAAAGCCAAAAAACTTATTCAAAAGATTAATGTCCGAACTAGATCAAGTGTTCGGTGCCAATCCGAAAATTGGACTTTAGAAAAAAAAAGGTGCTTCTGCCGTGCTTTAACATGACACATCCTATCTAAAAACTTCAAGCAGGTCAGCCTATGGCTAGGCCAGTTTAGCAAACTAAACTCTAGCGGCTTAGAGAGAGAAATTAGGCTCCCCGGCTAGTGATCGCACACTTGTGTGAAAAAAGGAGTGATAAATAATAATAAAAACTTTGCAACGGCTAGGAAGAGAAACACTTAGTATGAAACGGCTCAAATAAACATAAGAGCCCCCAAGTGACTTGGGTAAAAGTTGACTATATAATGTAAGGTGACATGTAGAATGCCTTCTAGCCGGATTGTAGATCGTTTGTCGTAGTGGACCTTTTCGCTTCAACCTCTGGACCCAATAGTCTGGAGTGTGTCCGAATACCCTCGCGGTTATAAAAACCGGGGCATGCATGGAGACCAGGCGTAGGGGTCATTGGTGCTTTATCAGACAAGTGCCCAACTAGTTATGTTATATTACATGGTTAGTAAGAAACACCTTCCAGGGAGAATAGTTCCGTTAGGGGTTCCTTTCCCTGGGAGGCATGCCCTAAAGTGCATGTCCGGACTGCGAAAAGAGCAGAAAAACATCTGGGGGCAGGTAAATAAATAGGTAAGAAATCATCTTTTAGTTCACTGACCGAGTATTCCCTTAAGAACGCTAGCTTTCAGCTTCACCCAGTCTGAGGTACACATCCGGCTGACCCGGCAGTAACAATCGCAGAGGTTCTCCCTTTACCACCTAGCCGAACAATCGGGAACGTAGGGGTAAGTACAGGAGCCAGGCAACCCAGCTTGGCCAAAACTTAAGTCATATCGATGCATGTAATGGTGAATAAAAGGTACATGCGGAAGTGTGACACGTGTACTGGGCATAAAGCCCGAATTAATAAACTTCTGTTAAAGAAGCCCCCAGGTATAATGAGCACAGGTAGCGCGTCAAGTGTGTGCGAACAAAGTTTCGACAAGGAAGATTTTTACAAGCAACTTTTTCCGAGAAGGTATAATGCTTGGTCGAACCGAACACAAGTTAGAAACTTTAAAACTTTGAGCATGAAGGCAACTTAGCTGGTTAATGTGTTCGGTATTGACGATGCGGTCCGAGCTTGATGCGGGACAAGGTTCTATCCCCCAAGCCAGTCCCGAGGTGGCGGAGCAAAGAGCTCGGCACTGTGAAGTGGTGACATAGCATGGTCCATGCAGGACGGCAGAGTGATGCCGAAGTCCCTGGCATGGGGTAATGAAGTGTTGACGAAGCCCCCCGTCCAGCTGAGGTGACGTCAAAGGATATAGCCCGGTTGGATCATTTTTCTGTTCACAAAAAATAGTGCAAACCAGAGATAATAGTAAAAAAAATCGTTGCATAATAAATAATTTATGCAAAGTGGGTAACAAAAGAAATATGGCCTAGCAGGCCGTCGGCGTAATGCAATAAAGGCATGGCAAAGCCTGGATTCACAGGTCGGTCCGAGTTCCGGATGCGGCGTTCGCCGCACTATGTACGGAAACTGACCGAACCATCATGCGACCGTCGATAATGCGACCACTATTTGATAGACCTGTGTACATATGGTGGACAAACCAGAGTAATATTTCCTTGGGAAAAATTAACCCAAACAAGCAAAAAGAAATACTAGGATTAATAGCACCTGGTTTATTTGTTGTAGCAATCCGAAGGAAGGTGATTCCAAAAATTGGGACTCAATCCGCGCACCCATGCCTGGTCGGCTAGTGACGCCGAAGTGTCCGGAGTAGGTTGATGAAGGGACGGCGAAGCCCCCGGTCCAGCCGAGATATCGAAGTAGGTCGGCGTGATGGACACCAGCTTGAAGAAGCAATAGTGCGGCCCTGCCGATGCAGGTCGTAACGTGGTCGATGCCGGCTTGATGAAGCGACCGTGCGGCGATGCCGGTATGCCCGCTCCGTGTAATCCGTGGGGCGGCAATGTTGGTGATGATTTATCCTTCGCGATGCCGGACTCTTGTTCGGCTTGCCAAGATGATGATCCGAAGAAGTTGAGCCTGGCTCAACAAACTGACGACGTGTCTAGCGCAGGTCGGCAGCCGTGGAGCAATATTGCCGGACTGGTTTGACACCAGCATGATGTTGAAGATCATGTTCAAGAGATCTTAAAGTTAGTGGGATGTGTTCGGGAACAAAAGACAATACCCCATACAAAAACTTCCTTCAAAAAGGATGTCCGAAATCCCGTTCATTAAAAAGACGAACTCGGGTCGGATTCGTTTCCGCGCAGAAAACAGATCCAAAAAGTGATGCACTAATCCGAAGTTTCCCGGAGTTTGGACGGTCGGATCGAGCTGAATTTTTGGCAGGTGGTAGATAAGGGAATTCCGCAGCAAATCAACAGTTGGATCCTCCAAAGGACATCCAAGCTAGACGCTGGATACCACGCCCTAAACTCGTCCGGATTCTCGTCCAGATTCAACAGGGCTCCGGTATATCGGAAATTGCCGGAGCTTCCTCCATCGGAACTCGACGAAATTTTCGCAAGGCTGTTGTAGACTTAATTCCTCATAATTCCACAAAAGTAATTGTTTAGACAACACTCGACGAGGCGGTGGCGGCGGATACAAGTTTGTTGTCCAGAAAAACAGCACGGTCGCCTGAGGGCAATGTTGACGTTGAGCCCCCGAGCTCCATGGATGACTCCTCCATGATCTTGATAGAGATCGGAGTTGGTGTTGATAAAGGCCTTCATCCGAACATGACAATCAGAGGTAGCCCGCAGTCCTCGGTCAAGCCAAGGTGACCAGTCGAGCTGGTGACGAAGAAGCCAACATCGCAGTTGACCTGCAGTCGAGCCATTGATCCTTTCGCCGATGACACAGCGAAACTCTCAATGAAAGCACCAATGTCGGTGTCAAAACCGGCGGATCTCTGGTAGGGGGTCCCGAAACTGTGCGTCTTAGGATCAATGGTAACAGGAGACAAGGGACACGATGTTTTACCCAGGTTCGTCCCTCTTGATGGAGGTAAAACCCTACGTCCTGCTTGATTGATATTGATGATGTGGGTATTAAAAGAGTAGATCTACCACGAGATCAAGGAGGCTAAAACCCTAGAAGCTAGTCTATGGTATGATTGTTGTTTTTTCTATCGACTAGCCTGGCCTTGGTTTATATAATGCACCAGAGGCCTAGGATAACAAGAGTCCTAGCCGAATACGCCGGTGGGGGAGGAGTCCTTGTCTTGATCGCCAAGTCTTGTGGAATCTTCCTTGTATGCGGCAACTGTCCGGACTGGCCCATGAGTATATGTCCATGGGGACCTCGGTGCAATCCGACTGATCGGGAGACGACGTGGTGAGTACCCCCTAATATAGGACACCGTCAGCCCACTTGCGCATTGTTCGCACACACTTGATGTGCCATCCGCACTCATTATACCTGGGGGCTTCTTTTCAAGAAGCTCAATTGCAAGGGCTTCACGCCTAGCACATGTGTCAAGCTTCCACATGTACCCTTTACTCACCATTATATGCATCGATATGACTTAAGTTTTGGCCAAGCTGGGTTGCCTGGCTCCTGTGCTTACCCCTACGTTCCCGATTGTTCGGCTAGGAGGTAAAGGGAGCACCTCTGCGATTGTTACTGCCGGGTCAGCCGGATGTGTACCTCAGACTGGGTGAAGCCGAAAGCTAGCGTTCTTAAGGGAATATTCGGCCGGTGACTTGAAAGATGATTTTTTACCTATCTGCTTATCTGCCCCCAGATGTTTTCCTGCTTTTTCGCAGTCCGGACATGCACTTTAGGGCATGCCTCCCAGGGAAAGGAACCCTTAACGGAACTATTATCCCTGGAAGATGTTTCTTACTAACCATGTAATATAACATAACTAGTCGGGCACTTGTCTGATAAAGCACTAATGACCCCTACGCCTGGTCTCCATGCATACCCCGGTTGTTTCTTAACCAAAAAAGGTATTCGGACACACTCCGGACTCTAGGGTCCCGAGGTCGAAGCGAAAAGGTCGGCAAAGACAAACGATCTACAATCCGGCTAGAAGGCATTTCACATGTCATTTTAAAATACATTGTCAAATCTACTGACTGTATTCCTCCTCAATCCCGTCTAACAGGCTGTCTAATTTACAGTCCCGTTGGGAAAACTTAGCGGCCAACTCTACTTGGCCGTATACTAAACTCACAGGGATCTCCTTCCCATCGGGCCCCACAGGTCCGACCTTGGCCATGTGGTTGGGATCCGCCTTCTTGTAACGCGTCTTCACCATGGCCCAAGCCTCCCTGGCACCTTGGCGGCAGGCAGAAATCTACCACAAACGGAAGCGCTGCCACACTCCCTGCAGCTTCTCTGCAAGCTCCCCAAGGCCTTCGGGTAGGGAGAAGGCTGGCCATAAAGCCTGGACGACGCCGCTCATTGCCTGCCGAACTTGCTCGAGCAGCTGCAATAGCTCGGGAAGTTGATCACCCGTTGATACGGGCATCTCCTCCGCAGGGCGACCTGTGACGATACCTACAAGACATATTTTGTCAATTGGCTTCCTTGCCGAACTCTTCTTTTCAAAGGAGTTCGTCTAAGAACTTACTATAGATGCCGCGACGAAGCCGCTGATTCTCCTTTACGGAGCCAGACAGCGCGGCCCGAGCGCCTTTCAGCTCTTCCCCGAGCTTGGCGTGGGCATCCTGGAGCTTGTTCCTCTCTTGCTGCACCCTATTCAGCACCCTCTCGCCGGCCTTCAGCTAGCGCAATAATTCTTGCCTATCCGGATCTTGTCCGGCGGCACCTGCAATGTCATTATTAGACTTGCGCGCATGCTGCACTGCGCTTATACTTATCAATAAAAATGTGTTACCAGGAGGTGCCTCGGTGTTTCCTCCTGCGGCAGCAAGTGCGGCCTCAAGCTGGGCCTTGCACTCTTGCAGCTCCTAAGACAGTTGGGTATTCTTCTCGGTAAGATCCTGCGTTTCAAATGATCCTTAAATCAGTTAGCATAACTACTTTAAGTCTTGGGGGCTACTGGCATATATAACTATTAAATTCTCTTACCCGTATGTCTCTTACATATTGCTCCATGGCTCTGGTAAATCCATCTTGAGCAGCACGGAGGTGCGCGTCCCCCGCGTTAAAGGCATTTAACACCTTAGGGGAGAAGCACGCGTCATGAAATACTGTCCGGCGGCGTCTATGGTTCATAGCACTCTCCACCTCAGACTTGGTGGCGGACAGTCTGTCGGCATCCTCTGTCGGAGAAGTGTCCGGCTCGCGCCTTGCGCTCGCCTCCCCTCTAGTCCAGGTGCTGGAACCTGGTTGGTAGAGGTTGGATTAGCAACCTCCACGCCCACAGTCTGGCAGGCGCGTTTTCTCCTACAAAAGTCATGAGCACTCAAACACTTCCTAGGAACGTTGCTCCAAGTAGTGAACTGTGAGCTATACCTTTGCGGTGATGTTTCAGTCCGCACCGCGCTCCTCTTCCGCCTACTGGATCGGACTGACCTTTGTTGGTCAGCCGCCGCAGGCTCGCCTTCCCGCCCTGAAGGCTCCTCCTGCGCAGTGCCATCGTATACGGTGGTTAGAAATAGACAGCGAAGGAGTAATAGTGTCAGGACTTCGGTCACAATCACCTGGGAAGCCGGATACAGTCCGGGGTAGTCAGCCGTAATGGCGACTAAAGCATTATCCATGTTGAGCTGGTAGAACATCCCGTCAATTAACTCCACCTTTATGTCCGGATCCTCTACGGAGGTCGGATCCCGGGATCTCTCCGGATCCTCGGGTTGTGGGGCTGGACTTATCATGTCCTCCATAGTCCGGCGCAGTTCCTGCACCGAAAACACAGTATGAGAAGCTTAAACTTCGAAAGCACGGGTCGGACCCTTAAAGTGTTCACTTACCCAGCTCCGAGGGTTACTCATGTAGAACCCATTCAAGGGGTTCGTCTGAAGGAAGTCCTCCTTCTCCCCCTTGTACAGGCCGGACAGGATCTGAACCAGATCCTCGGCTGAATCCGGTCCTTTGCGGCCGTGACGGGTGGCATCGTCTTCCCCATTGAAATCCCACATGGGGTGGCCCCTGTACTGCAGTGGCTGTACCCCTCGCGTAATGCATGTTGCCATGACTCCAATCATGGTCAACCCGGAGTGGGCCAGTAATCTTATTCGGCCCATCAGATAATGGACGCTCTTGTCTTCCTCCAGTTGGGGGCTCCTCGGGCGCCAACTAAGGCGTTTCTTCAAGGGAGCAGCGTTGAACTCCGGGAGGCTGATCCGAACAGGGTCTGGCAGCGGAGCATCCTCTATATAAAACCATTCCGAAGGCCAGTCTTCGGACGCCTTCTTAGGGGTTCCGGATGGATATCCGGTCCCGGCAATGCGCCATATTTCGGCACCGCCCACTTGATATATGGACCCCTCATAAGAACGGGGCACAAGACAGAATAACCTCTTCCACAGTGCTTAATGGGGCTCGATGCCCAGAAATAGCTCGCAAAGAGCTACATAGCCCGCGATATGAAGGATGGACGCGGGCGTAAGGTGATGGAGCTGGAGTCCATAGAACTCCAGGAGTCCGTGGAGGAACGGATGTATAGGAAATCCGATTCCCCTTATCAAATAAGGGACGAAACATACCCGCTCCCCTTTGTTGGGACTTGGGGTAGCTTCCGCTTGTTTTCCACCTTGATAGGTGGCCAGCCCGGCTCGGACCGGGACCATGAAGGCCGGAGGGAGATATCCCCCCGCTTGGAGCTTCACCAGCTCGTTGTGCGGAACAAAGCACCTCCTCCAGTCTCCTGGCAGAGGGCTGGAAGCGCGAGAAGAGGAGCCGCGTCGACGATCCATGATGGAACGGATTCTTGGTCAGGAGCGCTCCGATGAGTATTCGCGGAAGGAGGATGGTCTGATTTGGATTTGGATTCTTGCCTCTCTTATAGGCAGATTATTGGCACAGCCAAGGGGTAAAACATAACAGATACCCTGGCTTTTCGCATTCGTGCGACGCGTGGAAGAAAGCCGTTATTGGGCGCGTAAGCCATGAAGCACAACATTAATGAGGAAGCCGGACACTATTCGACAGGTACATGGAACTTGAAGGAGAACCCGCCTTGCAACGCCGAAGACTACATACGCACTGAACTTATCGTCATTGAAGCCTGGTTCGGGGGCTACTGAGGGAGTCCTGGACTAGGGGGTGTCCGGACAGCCGGACTATCATCGTCCGCCGGACTCCAAGACTATGAAGATACAAGATTGAAGACTCCGTCCCGTGTCCGGATGGGACTTTCCTTGGCGTGGAAGGCAAGCTTGGCGATACGGATATGTAGATCTCCTACCAATGTAACCGACTCTGTGTAACCCTAGCCTTCTCCGGTGTCTATATAAACCGGAGGGCTTTAGTCCGTAGGACACAACATACATTACAACAATCATACCATAGGCTAGCTTTAGGGTTTAGCCTCCTTGATCTCGTGGTAGATCCACTCTTGTACTACCCATATCATCAATATTAATCAAGAAGGATGTAGGATTTTACCTCCATCAAGAGGGCCCGAACCTGGGTAAAACATCGTGTCCCTTGTCTCCTGTTACCATCCGCCTAGACGCACAGTTCGGGACCCCCTACCCGAGATCCGCCGGTTTTGACACCGACATAGGGTTTTCAGAGGAGATGGTGATGGTGAAGATGTTGATGGAGATTGACCCCCTCCCGATGAGAGGATCATTGGTGATGACGATGGTGATGATTTCCCCCTCCCGGAGGGAAGTTTTCCCGGCAAAACAGCTCCGCCGGAGCCCTAGATTGGTTCCGCCAAGGTTCCGCCTCGTGGCTGTGGAATTTCGTCCCGTAAGCTTGCTTATGATTTTTTCCAGCATAAAAGCCTTCATATAGCAGAAGATGGGCACCGGAGGGCCACCAGGGGGCCCAGGAGACAGGGGCGTGCCCAGTAGGGGTGGGCGCGCCCCCACCCTCGTGGCCAGGGTGTGGGCCCCCTCTAGTGTTTTCTTCGCTCAATAATTCATATTAATTCCAAAATTGACTTCTGTGGAGTTTCAGGATTTTTGGAGCTGTGCAGAATAGGTTTCCAATATTTGCTCCTTTTCAGCCAGAATTCCAGCTGCCGGCATTCCCCCTCTTCATGGTAAACCTTGTAAAATAAGAGAGAATAGCCATAAGTATTGTGACATAATGTGTAATAACAGCCCATAATGCAATAAATATTGATATAAAAGCATGATGCAAAATGGATTTATCAACTCCCCCCAAGCTTAGACCTCGCTTGTCCTCAAGCGGAAGCCGAAATCAAAAAATATGTCCACATGTTTAGAGATAGAGGTGTCGATAAAAATAAAATACGTACATGAGGGCATCATTATCATTCTTATAACAACAACATATATAGATTTTGTCATATGATTTCTTATGATCAAGTGACAATCGATTCACAATGTCAAGTATGGTTCATAAACTTCATTGGGAACTAACAAACTATAATCTCAGTCATTGAAGCAATTGCAATTTACCATAACATCAGAAAGAGTCAAGAATAGATCTTTTCAGCAAGTCCACATACTCAACTATCATATAGTCATCTACAATTTCTAACACTCACGCAATACTTGTGGTTATGGAGTTTCAATCGGACATTGAGAAAGATAGGGGCTTATAATGTT
>NC_041389.1:213095518-213220677 GCF_002162155.2 Triticum dicoccoides | reverse complement strand
TTTCCAACACGAGGTGTTTGCCAAAGGATAAAATGAAAAAGGGAAAGGTGAAGATCACCTTGACTCTTGCATAAAGTAAAGACATAAAGTAAAAGATAGGCCCTTCGCAGAGGGAAGCAGAGGTTGTCATGTGCTTTTAGGGTGGATTCACAAAATCTTAATGCAAAAGAACGTCACTTTATATTGCCACTTGTGATATGAACCTTTATTATGCAGTCCGTCGCTTTTTTTACTTCCATATCACACGATCGTATAAAGCTTATTTTCTCCGCACTAATAAGTCATACATATTTAGAGAGCTATTATTATTGCTTGCAACATGACAACTTACTTGAAGGATCTTACTCAATCCATAGGTAGGTATGGTGGACTCTCATGGCAAAACTGGGTTTAAGGATATTTGGAAGCACAAGTAGTATCTCTACTTGGTGCAAGGAATTTTTGGCTAGCATGCGGGGGAAAGGCAAGCTCAATATGTTGGGAAGATCAATGACAATATACTTTAACTGAGATGTGAGAAAACATAAACCATTACATTGTCTTCCTTGTCCAACATCAACTATTTAGCATGTCATACTTAATGAGTGCTCACAATCATAAAAGATGTCCAAGATAGTATATTTATATGTGAAAACCTCTCTTTCCTTATTACTTCCTAATAATTGCAACGATGACCAAAACTACGTTTGTCAACTCGCAACAACTTTTATGCCTCATACTTTTTATATGTGAAGTCATTACTATCCATAAGATCAATATGTACTCTTTTATTTCTTTTTATTCTTCTACTTTCTCAAGATCATAGCAAGATAGCAAAGCCCTTGACTCAACACTACTCTTTATTATAGATAGCTCACGGACTCGATTACATAAAGAGACCACAAAGCAAAACTCAAAACTACTTGATACCAAAATTTCAATCTACTAGATCAAGATATTACTAAAAGGATCGAACTAAGTAAAACGGTAAAGATAGGAGTGTGATGGTGATACGATACCGGGGCACCTGCCCCAAGCTTGGGAGTTGCCAAGGGGAGTGCCCATACCCATGCAATTATGTCTCCTTCTTCATAGTTGGTGGTGTGATCTTCTTGGTGATGATGCCCCTCAGGATACGATTCTCCTCCTCGAGCTTATTGACTTGTTGTTTGAGGTCCATATTTTCCTTGCAGAGCTTGCCCGTGACGGCTAAAGCTCCTTTTACCCAAGGATGTTGCATAGCTTCTGGAGAACAAGTGCCACTCTTTTTCATATTTTCATAAGAAAGAAATTTAACATTGGAAGGGATTACCGAATTTGGAATAGCCGAGCTTTGTAGTTCCCCCATCATGAATCCTGCTTGGAAGCGGGAGGTAACTTCTTGATCCTCCTCCATGGCATCTATCCTTTTCAAGTTGGCCTCCATCTCATCCTCCGTTGATGGCCCAAAGTGATAAGCATCACTATTTTCTCCTGGACCTGGCGTCGGGTGAGACACCCGGCTCTCCCCGACTGACTCTTGAGAAGACATCTTGCCCTAAATCTGCGATAGAAACAGCTCAAAACGAAAACAGAGGATATTTGTGTGATACGTTGGTTAAAACCTTCGGGAGATTATATAATGATTTTTTTACCGATGAAAATACGTAAAGTGCAAGAAAACGGAGTCCGGGAGGCACACGAGGTGCCCACGAGACAGGAGGGCGCCCCCAGTAAGGGTGGGCGCGCCCTCCACCCTCGTGGAGGCCTCGTGTCCTTCCCGGATTACTTCTTTCTTTACAAAATTCTTAAATATTCCAAAATGGAGAAAAATTGCCATTAGAATTGTTTTGGAGTCGGTTCACTTACCGTACCACATACCTATTCCTTTTTGGAGTCTGAAACGTTCTAGAAAGTGTCCCTTATGTATTCTTCCGGGGTTACGGTCTCAATAATATTAGTTTCAACATTGATAGGATTACTTGAGATACATTGGTTGATTCTTTGACCGTTCACCACCCTCGGACTTGTGCCTTCGAAGTTGTTGATTTTTATGGCACCAAAACAATAGACCTCCTCGATAACGTAAGGACCTTCCCATTTAGAGAAAAGTTTTCCTGCAAAAAATCTTAAACGAAAGTTGAATAGCAACACATAATCGCCTATGTTAAACTCACGCTTTTGTATTCTTTTGTCATGCCATCTTTTAACTTTTTGTTTGAACAGCTTGGCATTCTCATAGGCTCGGGTTCAACATTCATCAAGTGAGCTAATGTCAAATAACCTCTTCTCACCGGAAAGTTTGAAGTCATAGTTGAGCTCTTTAATAGCCCAATATGCTATGTGTTCAAGTTCAAGAGGTAAGTGACATGCTTTACCATAAACCATCTTATACAGAGACATACCCATAGGCTTTTTATATGCAGCTCTATAGGCCCATAATGCATCATCCAGTTCCTTGGACCAATTCACAGTATTTTGCAAAATTAATTTGAGCTCTCTATTGCTCAACTCTACTTGACCACTAGACTGCGGGTGATAAGGAGATGCAATTCTATGGTTAACATCGTACTTAGCAAGCATCGTACGGAAAGAACCATGAATAAAATGTGAACCACCATCAGTCATAAGATATCTAGGGACTCTAAACCTCAGAAAAATAACTTCTTTATGCATCTTAATAGAGGTGTTATGATCAGCACTACTAGTTGGAATAGCTTCTACCCACTTAGTAACGTAATCAACAGCAACTAAAATATGTGTGTAACCATTAGAGGTAGGAAAAGGTCCCATATAATCAAAGCACCAAACATCAAATGGTTCAATAACAAGAGAATAATTCATAGGCATTTCTTGACGTCTACTAATATTACCAAATCTTTGACATTCATCACAAGACAAGAAAAACTTACGAGCATCTTTGAAGAGAGTAGGCCAATAAAAACTGGATTGCAATACCTTATGTGCAGTTCTATCTCCAGCGTGGTGTCCTCCATATGGTTCAGAGTGACACTTGCGCAGGATTTGTTCCTGTCATGCTCAGGTACACAACGTCTAATAACACCATCTACTCCTTCTTTATAAAGGTTTGGGTCATCCCTGAAGTAATGTCTGAAATCATAAAAGATCTTTTTCTTTTGCTGGTATGTGAAACTAGGTGGTATAAATTTAGCAACAATGTAATTAGCATAATCAGCATACCAAGGAGCAGTACGAGAAGCATTAATGACCGCTAATTGTTCATCAGGAAAGCTATCATCAATAGGTAGTGGGTCATCAAGAACATTCTCTAGCCTAGACAAGTTGTCTGCAATGGGGTTCTCAGCTCCCTTTCTATCAATAATACGCAATTCAAATTCTTGGAGCAAGAGAACCCATCTAATAAGTCTAGGCTTAGCATCTTTCTTTTCCATAAGATATTTAATAGCATCATGATCAGTGTGAATAGTAACTTTGGAATCAACAATGTAAGGTCTGAACTTATCACATGCAAATACGACTGCTAAGAATTATTTTTCAGTAGTAGCATAATTTCTCTGGGCAGTATCAACAGTTTTACTAGCATATTGGATAACATTCACTTTCTTATCAAGTCTTTGCCCTAGAACAGCACCTACAGCATAATCACTAGCATCACACATAATTTCAAAGTGTAAATTCCAATCAGGTGGCTGAACAATAGCTGTAGTGATCAAAGCTTTCTTAAGTATTTCAAATGCTTCTACACAATCATCATCAAAGACAAAACGAATATCTTTTTGCAATAAATTAGTCAGAGGGCTAGAGATTTTAGAAAAGTCTTTAATGAACCTCCTATAAAAACTGGCATTACCAAGGAAACTTCTTATACCTTTTATGTCCTTGGGACATGGAATCTTTTCAATAGCATCACCTTTAGCTTTATCAACTTCAATACCTCTCTCGGAAATCTTATGCCCCAAGACAATGCCTCCATTAACCATAAAGTGGCACTTTTCCCAATTCAAGATGAGACTAGTGTCTTCACATCTCTGCAAATCTCGATCAAGGTTGCTCAAGCAATCATCAAAAGAGGATCCATAAACAGAGAAGTCATCCATGAATACCTATTGATAACCCACAAGTGTAGGGGATCGCAATAGTTTTCGGTAAGTAAGAGTGTCGAACCCAACGAGGAGCTAAAGGTAGAATAAATATTCCATCAAGTTCTATCGACCACCGATACAACTCTACGCACGCTTGATGTTCGCTTTACCTAGAACAAGTATGAAACTAGAAGTACTTAGGTGTGATAGGATAGGTTTGCAAGATAATAAAGATCACATAAACATAAACTAGGGGCTGTTTAGATAAATATGCAATAAAGTAAATATAGCGAGTGTGGAAAAGTGGCGGTAGGAGTTGTGGAATTGTCCCTAAGCAATTGGCAATGTTACTAGACCGGTAATCACTATTGCAATTCTATTTGAGGGAGAGGCATAAGCTAACATACTTTCTCTACTTGGATCATATGCACTTATGATTGGAACTCTAGCAAGCATCCGCAAATACTAAAGATTCATTAAGGTATAACCCAACCATAGCATTAAAGTATCAAGTCCCCTTTATCCCATACGCAAACAACCTACTTACTCGCGTCTGTGCTTCTGTCACTCACGCCACCTACCATAATAAAATCATAAAAATATTGCAAAACCTACAGCGGGAATCCCTCACGCTTGCGCGACACGGAGGGCACAATAGGACAGCACCAATAATAAAACATGCAACTCAAACCAATCACAACAATTCATCAATCACCGATAGGACAACAAAAATCTACTCAGACATCATAGGATGGCAACACATCATTGGAAAATAATATGAAGCATAAAGCACCATGTTCAAGTAGAGGGTACAGCGGGTTGCGGGAGAGTGGACTGCTGGATATAGATGGGGGAAGGTGATGGATATGTTGGTGAAGATGACGGCGGTGTTGGTGAAGATCGCGGTGATGATGATGGCCCCCGGCGGCGCTCCGGCGCCACCGGAAGCAAGGGGGAGAGCCCCCCTTCTTCTTCTTCTTCCTTGACCTTCTCCCTAGATGGGAGAAGGGTTTCCCCTTTGGTCCTTGGATCCCATGGCGTGGGAGGGGCGAGAGCCCCTCCGATATTGGATCTATCTCTATGTTTCTGCGTTCTCAGATTCTACCCCTTCACCATTTCTTTAATATCCGGAAATCCGTAACTCCGATTGGGGTGAATCTTTCGCCCAGATCTTTCTCATGAAATTATCTTTCTTGCGGAAAAATAAGAGTGGCAATCGCCTTACGGGGGGTCCAGGAGAGTCCAGGGCACGCCTGCCTCCCTGGGGCGCGCCCCCCTATCTCCTGGACCCCTTGGGCACCGTCTCGCATTGATTTTACTTCCCAAAAATCACAAATATTCCAAATTAATTCTCCGTCCGTTTTTATCCCGTTTGGACTCCGTTTGATATTGGGTTTTTGCGAAACAAAAAACATGCAACTGACAGGAACTGGCACTGGGCACTGGATCAATATGTTAGTCCCAAAAATAATGTAAAAAGTTGCCAAAAGTATATGAAAGTTGAATAATATTGGCATGGAACAATCAGAAATTATAGATACGATGGAGACGTATCAGCATCCCCAATCTTAATTCCTGCTCGTCCTCGAGTAGGTAAATGATAAAAAAGAATAATTTTTGATGTGGAATGCTACCTAGCGTAATCTTGATCATATGTCTAATCATGGCATGAATATTAAGACACGAGTGATTCAAAGCAATAGTCTATCATTTGACATAAAAACAATAATACTTCGAGCATACCAATAAAGCAATCATGTCTTTTCAAAACAACAAGGCCAAAGCAAGCTTATCCCTACAAAATCATATAGTTTGGCCATGCTTCATTTTCGTCACACAAAATGCCCCCATCATGCACAACCCCGATGACAAGCCGAGGAATTGGTTCATACTTTTTAACGCGCTTCAGCTTTTTCAACCCTCATGCAATACATGAGCGCAAGCCATGGATATAGCACTATAGGTGGAATAGAATATAATGATGGAGGTTATGTGGAGAAGACAAAAAAGAGAGAAAGTCTCACATCGACGCGGCTAATCAACGGGCTATGGAGATGCCCATCAATTGATGTCAATGCGAGGAGTAGGGATTGCCATGCAACGGATACACTAAGAGCTATAAGTGTATGAAAGCTCAACAAAAGAAACTAAGTGGGTGTGCATCCAACTTGCTTGCTCATGAAGACCTAGGGCATTTGAGGAAGCCCATCGTTGGAATATACAAGCCAAGTTCTATTATGAAAATTCCCACTAGTGTATGAAAGTGACAATATAGGAGACTCACTATATGAAGAACATGGTGCTACTTTGAAGGACAAGTGGAAAAAGGATAGTAACATTGCCCCTTTTCTTTTCTTTTTTTCTTTTTTTTCCTTTTTTTTCTTTTTCGGTGGGCTTCTTTGGCCCCCTTTTTATTTAGGCTTCTTTGGACTTTCCTTTTTTTTTTCTTTTTTTATGGGGCAATGTTCTATAATGATGATCATCACACTTTTATTTACTTGCAACTCGATATTACAACTCGATACTGGAACAAATATATGACTCTATATGAATGCTTCGGGCGGTGTACCGGGATGTGCAATGATCTAGCATAGCAATGACATCAAAAAACGGACAAGCCATGAAAACATCATGGTAGCTATCTTACGATCATGCAAAGCTGAAAGATCGAGGATGTCGCCTAGAGGGGGGGGGGGTGAATAGGCGCTTTAAAATAATTACGGTTTAGGCTTGAACAAAAGCGGAATAAACCTAACGGTTAATTTGTCAAGCACAAAACCTAAAATAACTAGGCTCACCTATGTGCACCAACAACTTATGCTAAGCAAGATAAGCAACTATGTGATAGCAAGATATATGACAAAGAACAATATGGCTATCACAAAGTAAAGGGCTCGGGTAAGAGATAACCGAGGCACGCGGAGACGACGATGTATCCCGAAGTTCACACCCTTGCGGATGCTAATCTCCGTTTGGAGCGGTGTGGAGGCACAATGCTCCCCAAGAAGCCACTAGGGCCACTGTAATCTCCTCATTCCCTCGCACAATGCAAGATGCCGTGATTCCACTAAGGGACCCTTGAGGGCGGTCACCTAACCCGTACAAATGGCAACCCTTGGGGGCGGTCACCGAACCCGTACACTTTGGCAACCCTTGGGGGCGGTCACCAGAACCCGTCAAATTGCTTGGGGCGATCTCCACAACCTAATTGGAGACCCCGATGCTTGCCCGGAGCTTTACACCATAATGATTGAGCTCCGAACACCACCAACCGTCTAGGGCGCCCAAGCACCCAAGAGGAACAAGCTCAAGGGCACCAAGCACCCAAGAGTAATAAGCTTCTCAAACTTCACTTCCACGTATCACCGTGGAGAACTCAAACCGATGCACCAAATGCAATGGCAAGGGCACACGGAGTTCCCAAGTCCTTCTCTCCCAAATCCCACCAAAGCAACTAATGCTAGGGAGGAAAATGAGAGGAAGAACAAAAGAAGAACACGAAGAACTCCAAGATCTAGATCCAAAGGGTTCCCCTCACAAAAAGGAGAAAGTGATTGGTGGGAATGTGGATCTAGATCTCCTCTCTCTTTTCCCTCAAAAACTAGCAAGAATCCATGGAGGGATTGAGAGTTAGCAAGCTCGAAGAAGGTCAACAATGGGGGAAGAACACGAGCTCAAAGGATAAGGTTCAATGGGGAAGAAGACCCCCTTTTATAGGACCTCCCGAATCCAACCGTTATGTGCTCAAGTCGTGCACATAACAGCTCTAGAGCGGTATGTACTGCTCAACCATTATGTACTACCGCTTAGCACGCTCAAAACAGCCCAAACGAGAGAGAAAACATGAGTTTTTGGTCCGGGGCGGTACTACCGCTTAGGAGCCACGGTAGTACTGCTCTGGAGCGGTACTACCGCTCAGGAGCCGCGGTAGTACCGCTCTAGAGCGGTAGTAAAAATTTACATCCGCTCTAGTCGCGGTAGTACCGCTGCAGCCTTCACCAAAACAGCCACAACTTTTGCAAACGGACTCCGAATTCGATGAAACCAAGTTTGTTGGAAAGCTAGCGACAAGGGCTAACACAATCTTGAAAGAAATATCAATAAGAAGCAACTTAGAAAATGACCATAAGAAAATGGTGAGAACCCTTCCTCGGATAAGACCGGTAAAACCTCCAACACCGAAAACATCATAGAAGACGCATGCGAACTCCGTTTTCGATGAACTCAAGCTTGTCATCAAGATGACCATAAGCTCTAAGACTCACAAAGAGAATCAAACAAGAACCAAGAAACATGATTCAAGGATGCAATGGTTTGAGCTCTCTACGAATGATACGATCAAGCAACTCATTGAGAGCCCCTCTTGATAGTACGGCAATCGATCCTATAACCCGGTCTCCCACAACTACCATGAGACCGGTAAAATAGAAAACCTATCAAGGGCAAACCTTTGCCTTGCACATGTTCCACTTGAGCTAGATGATGACGATCTTCACTCCCTCAAGTTGGACCACCTTTCTTGATTGTGTTGGCTCGATGAAGACTAGATGATTGCTCCCCCGTAGTCCACTATGGGTGATTCACTCTTCGGCTCATCTTCACAAGTCCATTGACACCACAATGGATGGAAAGATTCAAGCACTTGATCTCTTCGTGATGCTCCACTTGAACTTGCACACGGCAATCTTGATAACGATCACCACTTGATGTCATCCTTTCCATGGGTTGTATGATATCTCCCTCTTGATGCAAGCCCATGGATACGTACCTAACCCCACATAGAACTTTCACATAGACCATGGGTTAGTACACAAAGTGCAATGGACAATGCTTACCATACCATGGGATCACTTGATCCCTCTCGGTACATCTTCTACTCTTTGTGAGTTAATCAACTTGATTCACTATTGACTTAGTCTTGATCAACCTTGAATCTTTGAAACTCTCTTCATTTGGATGATGTATTGAAGGTAAACATGAATGATCACACAACCTTCTTCTTCAAGACATGCTTGCAATAAGCTCAACACTAGCATGACCAATCTTTGGATAATTCCTTAATAGCACCTTGGTCAACTCCTAAACTCCTTGAAACCAACACATGGACTTCAAAAAAAGCCTATGGACAAATCCTTCAAATATAACTCAAGACAACCATTAGTCCATAGAGATTGTCATCAATTACCAAAACCAAACATGGGGGCACCGCATGTTCTTTCAAAAGCAATATGACAATGAATGCTCAAGTCATGCATATGATGATGATGAAAGTTGCATGGCTATCTCGGAATGGCTATGGAAATGCCATGATAGGTAGGTATGGTGGCTGTTTTGAGGAAGATATAAGGAGGCTTATGTGTGATAGAGCGTATCATATCACGGGGTTTGGATGCACCGGCGAAGTTTGCACCAACTATCGAGGTGAGAAAGGGCAATGCACGGTACCGAAGAGGCTAGCAATGATGGAAAGGTAAAAGTGTGTATAATCCATGGACTCACATTAGTCATAAAGAACTCATATACTTATTGCAAAAGTTTATTAGCCCTCGAAGCAAAGTACTACTGCGCATGCCCCTAGGGGGATAGATTGCTAGGAAAAGACCATCGCTCGTCCCCGACCGCCACTCATAAGGAAGACAATCAAAGAAACACCCCATGCTTCAAATTTGTCACACAATGGTTACCATACGTGCATGCTACGGGACTTGCAAACCTCAACACAAGTGTCTCTACAATCCACAACCACCCACTAGCATGACTCTAATATCACCATCTTTATATCGCAAAACTATTGCAAGGAATCAAACATATCATATTCAGCGATCTACAAGTTTATGTAGGATTTTATGACTAACCATGTGAATGACCAATTCCTGTCATCTCTCCAAATAAATATAAGTGAAGCAAGAGAGTTTAGATCTTTCTACAAAAGATATGCCCATGCTCTAACAAATATAAGTGAATAAAAAGAGCATTCTAAAAATGGCAGTTTTCTATGTAAAGGGAGACAGGCAATCCAAACTTCAAATGATATAAGTGAAGCACATGAAGCATTCTATAAAGCCACACTCGAAACATATAAGTGAAGTGCAATGAGCATTCTATAAATCAACCAAGGACTCTCTCATACCAGCATGGTGCATAAAGAAAAATGAAAACTAAATGCAAAAGACGCTCCAAGACTTGCACATATCGCACGAACGAAACGAATACGAAAACATACTGATACTTGTTGAAGAAAGAGGGGATGCCTTCCGGGGCATACCCAAGCTTAGATGCTTGAGTCTCCTTGAATATTTACTTGGAGTGCCTCGGGCATCCCCAAGCTTTAGCTCTTGCCTCTCTTCCTTTTCCTCATATCAAGACCTCCTCGTTTAGACACTTCATCCACACAAAACTTCAACAGAAAACTCGGTAAGATCCGTTAGTATAATAAAGCAAATCACTACTCTAAGTACTGTAGAAAACCAATTAATATTTGTTTTTGCATTGTGTCTATTATAATATAACTTTTCCATGGCTTAATCCACTAATATAAATTGATAGATTCATCAAAACAAGCAAACTATGCATCAAAAACAGAATCTGTCAAAAACAGAACAGTCTATAGCAATCTGAACAACCACCATACTTATGTACCCCAAAAATTATACCACAATTAGGAAAAATAAACAAGTTGTATAGAAAGATAGTGCAAAACGAATCAGAACCATTTGACGTTCCAGTTAAAAATGTAAAATCGTGCACTACAGCCAAAGTTTTTGTCCTGCACCGTACAAACCAACAAGCATCGTAAACATCCTAAAGGCAAACCTTATCAAATTATTTTTATAATACAATGGAATTATGCAAGGGGATAATTATTTTTGTTGAAAAGTTTCTGTAATCAAGATTCACAAAGTTTCCGTGAGCATGAACAAAGTTCAAGGCTAGCTCCCACTTCAACAATGCTTGTCTTTCTCACTTTCACTTTCCTTTTTGAAAAGTTTTTAGGTTCCCCTCTTTATTTTTTTTGTTCTTAAACTATATAAAAGCACTAAATAGAAATAAATGACTCTCATAAACTTCCGGGTTGTCTCCCTGGTAGCGCTTTCTTTAAAGCCATTAAGCTAGGCATTTAGTGCTCAAGTAATTAATCCACCCGGATCCCAAGGTATATCAAAGCCAATTTTAATTAACAATGATTTGTAATTTAGTAGTGAGCACAAAGTAACATATATCATGCAACAACGAAGTCTAACTCTCTTACTATGCATCGGCATGTCATAAAAGAATAATTCATGCACACAAAGTAAAGGCCAATGCATAGTATAAGCAGTTTCTTGCAATTCGATCGTGTTGGAAACATAAAGAGGCGGAGAAGTAGTTCCTCTCTCATAATAATTGCAAGTAGGAGCATAAAGCACATGCATATTATATCTATTAAAATCATCATGTAAAGTAGTAAAACGCAACCCATCAATACAATCCTTAATAAGCACAGACTTCTCCGATATAGTGTAGTTTGGAGAATTCAAAAAGATAATAGGACTATCATGCGTGGGTGCAATAGCAACAATTTCATGTTTATCATAAGGAACTGTAGCAAGTTCATCTCCATAAGCATAATTCATATTGGCATCTTAGCCACAAGCATAGCAAGCATCATCAAAAATGGATATTTCAAACAAATCCAAGGGATCATAGCAATCATCATAGCAATCATCCTTCGGTAAGCACGAAGGGGAATTAAACAATGTATGAGTTGAAGAGTTACTCTCATTAGAAGGTGGGCACGGGTGATCAATCCGCTCTTCCTCCTTTTGTTCTTCGCTCTCCTCATCATCTTTTCCATCCAATAAGCTCACAGTTTCATCAATTTCTTCTTCCATAGCTTCCTGCAAGATATTAGTCTCTTCTTGGACAGCGGAGACTTTCTCAATAAATGCATTAATATAGTAATTGTATTCATCATTTTCATAGCAATATCTGAGTATAGCAAGATTTTCAGGCCTATAAACATCATCATCAAAAGCTTTATACTTTTCAAACGAAGATTCAATTTCATAAGCAGCCTTAAAAGCAACAAATTCTTCTATTTGTTCCACATCATAGTAATCATATATACCATTAGCATAAGAAGCTAAGGTTTCATTATCATTAAATTTGCATGAAAAGGAAAGGTGTGGAGCCTTCATCCTAGAGCAACAAGTAATATCATATCTCAAGCAAAGATCCCGGGCATACCAACGCAACATAATAAATTGATCCCATAATAGTTACCCTTTTTGTGTCAAGCGATAATCCCTAAAGTATTCACGTTGATCCAACGTGTCTCCCATTATAAAGTTGAATGGGGTTTTCTCAGGATTGTCAAAGTAGTACATAATATCTTTCACATAATGAGAATCGGGGGTTTTAGGAGTTACCCCATCTCTATGAGTAGCAAGTACACCTATTTTTTTGGTATTTTGTGTTCCATATCCATAACTAAAGATAGAGAACAACTTAGAACAGCAAATAAAAATTACTTAGTGATAAAGCAAACAAGCACACACGAGAATATTCACCCCACGCTATGACTCCCCGGCAACGGCGCCAAAAAAAGGTCTTGATAACCCACAAGTGTAGGGGATCGCAATAGTTTTTGATAAGTAAGAGTGTCGAACCCAACGACGAGCGAAAGGTAGAATAAATATTCCCTCAAGTTCTATCGACCACCGATACAACTCTATGCACGCTTGACATTCCCTTTACCTAGAACAAGTATGAAACTAGAAGTACTTTGTAGGTGTGATAGGATAGGTTTGCAAGATAATAAAGAGCACTTAAACATAAACTAGGGGCTGTTTAGATAAAGATCCCATAAAGTAAATATAGCGAGTGTGGAATAGTGGTGGTAGGAGTTGTGGAATTGTCCCTAAGCAATTGACTATGTTACAAGACCGGTAATCACTATTGCAATTCTATTTTGAGGGAGAGGCATAAGCTAACATACTTTCTCTACTTGGATCATATGCACTTATGATTGGAACTCTAGCAAGCATCCGCAAATACTAAAGATTCATTAAGGTAAAACCCAACCATAGCATTAAAGTATCAAGTCCCCTTTATCCCATACGCAAACAACCTACTTACTTGGGTCTGTGCTTCTGTCACTCACGCCACCCACCATAAGAAAATCATAAACATATTGCAAACCCTACAGCGGGAATCCCTCACGCTTGCACGACACGGAGGGCATAATAGGACAGCACCAATATTAAAACATGCAACTCAAACCAATCATAGCAATTCATCAATCACCGATAGAACATCGAAAATCTACTCAGACATCATAGGATGGCAACACATCATTGGAAAATAATATGAATCATAAAGCACCATGTTCAAGTAGAGGGTACAACGGGTTGCGGGAGAGTGGACCGCTGGATATAGATGGGGAAAGGTGATGGAGATGTTGGTGAAGATGACAGCGGTGTTGGTGAAGATCGCGGTGATGATGATGGCCCCTGGCGGCGCTCCGGCGCCACCAGAAGCAAGGGGGAGAGAGCCCCCCTTCTTCCTCTTGTTCCTTGACCTTCTCCCTAGATGGGAGAAGGGTTTCCCCTCTGGTCCTTTGTTCCCATGGCGTGGGACGGGCGAGAGCCCCCTCCGAGATTGGATCTATCTCTCTGTTTCTGCGTTCTCAGATTCTGCCCCTTCACATTTTCTTTAATATCCGGAGATCCGTAACTCCGATTGTGGTGAATCTTTCGCCCAGATCTTTCTCATAAAATTAGCTTTCTTGTGGAAAAAGAAGAGCATTAACTGCCTTACAGGGGGCCCAGGAGAGTCCAGGGTGCGCCCCTATCTCTTGGCCCCCTCGGGCACCGTCTCGCGTTGATTTTACTTCCCAAAAATCACAAATATTCCAAAATAATTCTCCGTCCGTTTTCATCCCATTTGGACTCTGTTTGATATTGGGTTTCTGTGAAACAAAAAAGTTGCCAAAGGTATACGAAAGTTGAATAATATTGGCATGGAGCAATCAAAAATTATAGATACGACGGAGACGTATCAATACCTCACAAATCTTTTCACAAAAGTCAGATAATATAGCCATCATGCATCTTTGAAAGGTAGCAGGTGCATTACATAAACCAAAAGGCATACGTCTATAAGCGAAAGTACCAAAAGGGCATGTAAAAGTAGTTTTTGATTGATCCTCCGCTGAGACAGGTATTTGAGAGAAACCAGAATAACCATCTAGAAAGCAGAAATGTGTGTGTTTTGATAGTCTTTCTAGCATTTGATCAATAAAAGGTAAAGGGTAATGATCTTTCTTAGTAGCTTTATTTAATTTACGGAAATCAATTACCACCCTATAACCTGTAATAATTCTATGCGGGATCAATTCATCTTTATCATTAGGAACGACAGTAATACCTCCCTTTTTAGGAACACAATGGACATGACTTACCCATTCACTATCAGCACCGGGATAAATTATACCTGCCTCAAGGAGCTTTAGTATCTCCTTTCTCACCACTTCTTTCATCTTAGGATTTAATCGTCGTTGAGGATCTCTAACTGGTTTGGCATCTTTCTCCACTTTAATTTTGTGTTGGCATAGAGTGGGACTAATGCCCTTCAGATCATCCAGAGTATATCCAATAGCAGCACGGTGCTTCTTCAGAGTTTTCAATAATCTTTCTTCTTCTTGCTCTGAAAGGTTAGCACTAATAATAACATGATATATTTTCTTTTCATCAAGATAAGCATACTTAAGATTATTAGGTAATGGTTTGAGCTCAAACACGGGATCACCCTTGGGTGGAGGGGGATCCCCTAGAATTTCAACAGGAAACTTGTGTTTCAGAATAGGACCCTATTGAAGGAACACTTCATCTATTTCCCTTCTTTCATTCATAAACATATCATTTTCATGGTCTAGCAAATATTGTTCTAAAGGATCAGTAGGAGGCACGGCAATAGAAGCAAGACTAATAATCTCATCCTTACTAGGTGATTCTTTATCACGGGGTTGTCTACGAAACTTAGCAAAATTAAACTCATGAGACATATCCCCTAAGCCAATTGTAACAACATCCTTTTTGCAATCAATCCTAGCATTAACAGTATTCAAGAAGGGTCTACCGAAAATAATGGGACAAAAGTCATCTTGTGGGCAACCAAGAACAAGATAATCAGCAGGATATTTAACCTTCCTACACAACACTTCAACATCTCTAACAATCCCAGATGGCTTAATGGTGTCCCTATTGGCAAGTTTAATAGTAACATCAATATCTTCTATTTCAGCAGGTGCAATATCATGCATAATTTCTGTATATAAGTCAAAGGGTATTGCACTAGCACTAGCACCCATATCACATAATCCATGATAACAATGATCTCCTATTTTAACAGAAATAGCAGGCATGCGTACAACAGGTCTATGTATCTTAGCATCTGGTCTAGCAATATTAGCAGCCTGTTCACTGAAATAAATAATATGCCCATCTAAATTATCATCCAAGAGATCTTTAACCATAGCAATACTAGGTTCAACTTTGATTTGCTCAGGAGGTGTATAAGTTCTAGTATTACATTTACGAACAACAGTTGAAGTTTTAGCATGATCCTTCATCCTAACATGAAAAGGTGGTTTCTCAACATAACTAGTAGGGACAATAGTATTATTATAAGTGATAGTCTTTTCTTCAACTGTAATAGGTGCAACTACTTTTACTTCAATGGGAGGATTATATTTAAACCACTTCTCGTTAGGGAGATCAACGTGAGTAGCAAAAGATTGACAAAAAGCTGCTACTATCTTAGAGTCAAGTCCATACTTAGCGCTAAATCCATGAAAAGCATCGGTATCCATAAAAGATTTGACACAATCAAACTTAGGTGTTATACCTGACTACTTACCATCGTTGGAACCCCAATCTTCAGAGTTTCGTTTAATTCTTTCCAATAAGTCCCACTTGAATTCAGTAGTCTTCAGCATATATGTCTGTGGGAAACGACACCTATGGGATCACAAGAATCCCTACTACGATTGCGGGGTGCGGGGTTGTGAGAAGAGCAGGATTAGCAATTGGTACGAGGATTGTTTACCGAGGTTCAGGCCGCGAGGATGCGTAAAACCCTAGTCCTGCTTGGTGGATGTATTGAGTGTTCTTGAGCTCTCGAGCTAGCTACGGGTGTTGTGTGGTTCGAAAGAGCCGAATCCTTTTCCTGTCTGCCTTGGGCCTCCTTTTATAGGCGAAAGGGGCTGCCACAGTGGCACACAAGAGGTGGAAAGGCCTACAGTGCCGTGAGCTTATCGCTCGTATTACAGGACAAGACACATTTAGTGCGTGGCTTAGGTGTCCCTTCACTTTATCGGGGACAGGAGCGAGGCCTGTCCCGTCCGTCGCCGCTCCTCCTCGCTTTGACACGCGCCCTGGCCAGCGATGTATGCGGTGCCATGTAGGCAGGCAAGCAGCTGAGGTGGCGCGGTGGTGGAGCCTCCATGAAGATCTGCATGCCGCCATGCAGGTGTGCGCTGAGTTGGCCTGGAAGCTGCATGTTTGTCACGCAGGTGCCTGCCCAGCTGGTTGGGCTGGCAGCTGCATGCGAACGACGGCGGGGAGTTGGTTGGTGCGGGCCTCACAGTGGCATTGCTGTTGCCTCTGGCAAGGGTCTTGTCGGGTGGCCCGGCAATGGTCTTGTCGGGTGGCCCGGCAAGGGTCCTGCCGTGGCGCGCTAGTGTCCCCAGCAAGGACCTTGCCAGGGGTCTTGTGGGTTTCTTTGGCAAGGATCTTGACGGGGAGTGTTGCCCTCCAATCCTCATCTGATCTTGGGTATTCTTTGTCTTCACAAAGATCTGCATGCCACCATGGGGGTGCCTCCTGAGCCCTGGTCCAACGTGGTTGTTGATATTGGAAACCGTGGGCTCCAGGGTGGCTTGCTCCACTGGTGTGGCCGATTTGCCTCGGCGGGAAACCTGCTTCGCCCGTCTGCATTTTGTGGCCTTGGTCCTTGAGGGAGTCCTGGACTAGGGGGTGTCCGGACAGCCGGACTATCATCGTCCGCCGGACTCCAAGACTACGAAGATACAAGATTGAAGACTCCGTCCCGTGTCCGGATGGGACTTTCCTTGGCGTGGTAGGCAAGCTTGGCAATACGGATATGTAGATCTCCTACCATTGTAACCGACTCTGTGTAACCCTAGCCTTCTCCGGTGTCTATATAAACCGGAGGGCTTTAGTCCGTAGGACACAACATACATTACAACAATCATACCATAGGCTAGCTTTAGGGTTTAGCCTCCTTGATGAGGACATGACTACCTTGGATATGACCAAAAATATTGCATATATGCATATTTGTCAGGTGATTTCTAGTGCAAACTATTCAATAATCTATTTATGTTATCCAGAACAAAAATACTTCACACACTTTTGTGTTTTGTCTAATTGCAGGTGTATGGGACATTTGTACAATCCACATATGAAGATAAGGAAGAAAGAGATGTTTATTTGCTGTCCAAAAAGTTCTCTCACGTCACTTTTGGCCCAAGAGAAGATAGAGTCCAAGTCTCTCACGTTCTGGATTCAGATTCGGACTGCACAGACAAACCTGACTCAAAACGCACACAAGTTTTTCATACGGACTCCGAATTGGGTGATTCTTTTTTTGTTGGAAACTAGATTTCGTGCACTTTCCAACCCAATTGGAATCACCTTCAAATTCGTCCGGAGCGTTGAGTTGTGGACGAAACAATCTGATGTTGCAGCAGAATCCGAGTCAAACTACAAGTCCAAAGGTGTTACATCACCTCCACTTGGGCCCATTGGCCTTGTACGACCTAGATTTAGTTTTAGGCTGCCTTGGGACATCCTCCCACCTCCTTGGCCGCCACCCCTTGCTCCTATATAAGTAGATCCATCTAGTAGCTTTTCCTTGGGATTTGTTTAGTTAAAAGTTAGCCATTACAACTTCGTGTACTTCGTTTGTGTCCAACGACCAGACCAAGACCGCTTCCGGATCCCCACCATTATCAATACCTCATATATATTTGCAATATTCAGATTGCTTTATCATATTCTTGCTCGTTCTTCGATTGCTTGCAGGAATAGACCTTCGTGGTCAGGCTGACCGTGCTTCCGGCATCGTCAGTAATCTCAGGAGATTGGTTTAGCGATTGCTAAGGCGCAACGTCGTGCACGTTTGTAGTAGGATCGTCAAAGTCGTCTCCACCAAATCGATAGTTATCATCTCATCGAAAGATCGGGACCCTCGCCTCTATCAAGTGGTATCAGTTTTCAGGTTGCTCGGTGAGAATTTCCAGTTTTCCTAGATTAGATTTATTTTCTTACCTATTGTCCAAGAAAAATCCACAAAAAAGAGTTAGATCTATTCATCCTTTGTCCAAGCCAGTCTGAGCCTTTGCAATTTTCTTTTCATTGCTTGCATAGTTGAATTATCGGTTGCATCGTCGTGTCGAGTTGCTGGTCTTAGTGTCTAGGTCGTTTAGAGTTTCGAGTTCTGTTCACATTAGTCACGTCGCCGCTGCATCATTATCCCTTCCGCTGTCCACCACCCATCCATCAATTTCCTCCACGTGCTACCCATCGTTCATTGTCATAATCATAATTGAGATCGTTCCCATCTTCGCTTGATCCAATCTACATCTTATCTAGTTTGTTTTGGAAAGAGGGAGAGAGAAAAAAAAGATAGAGAAAAAAAACGAGAGAAAAAAAAGTAAAAAAAAAAGTCAGAAAAAAAACAAAGGAAAAGAAAAAAAAAGAGGAGAAAAAAAAACAAAATTCGGATCTATCTAGACTCAATCTCGTAGTTGAATTCGGATTGGAATCTGTTTTGTGCACTGTTCAGTAAAACAGGCATAACTTCTTCATACGATGTCAGTTTTGGCTCTGTGAGTACTCAAATTGAAGATAGCGACGAGCCGCATCTAAATAGTTGCAGAAGCTTATTCAATATTTGACACCTCAAAATCGGCTTCTAAATAGGTCTTTTTGCCCTCCGAAGTTCGTGAACACAACTTGTTCCAATTTTTCAGGCCAGTTTTAGAATTCTTTGACTCCTCATATCAACTCGGAATTGAGTGATTCTTTTTGCATTGGAAAGCTTGAGTTAGTAGCATTCTTTGAAAGAATTTATCAGAAAATTGTCTCAAACTTTTCAAGAGGAAAGTTGGAGAGAGAGTTGTTGTATATCCTGCTTGGCAGTTGTTTTTCATCATTATCTTCAGTGCCGTTGTGATCTTCACTTATATCTTGCTGTCAAGAGCTACTTAGTATCCTTCATTGATGCTAGTTGTGCTACGCCGTGACCTCATTAGTGTTCTAGGCTCGCGTCTCTAGTCCGGTCTAGCCTAGGACCAGCACAGTACCGTCGTTGAGCGTTTATTCAACATTGCATCTTTGAATTGATTATTGCTAATCTTTTGCTACCATATATAGCCAACCCAGCTCCACATATTTCTACACCGTGTATACGTACGCTCCCCTGGCAATCGCTTTACTCAATATTCGGAGTTACTTGACAACGCTGGTTGCCGATCACCGCCTGCTGCATGGTAATAACTTGTAAGACATTGATATTTGCTTTACTGTGAGCGTTTTACCACCACATCCTAGTAGTTATAGGAACATTATTTTTGGGTTTTGTTTCTTGTTCTACTAATCATGACAGGATCCAGAGTCAATTCATGAGCTTTGTCGATCGCGGGAGACGTGCCACCACCTTTGCAAATACCACAACCGTCACGAGAGGTGCACAAACATCCAAATGCACATGATCAGGTTAATGTATCTATACCACCATTTAATGGCCGTTTTAAACCTGCTTTATATATTGAATGGGAGTTTGACATAAAAAATATATTTGCTTCCCATAATTTCGATGAACATAAAAAGGTTAAGGTTGCGGTTGGTTCTTTCACTGGTTATGCTTTGGTTTGGTGGAGTGAATATTGTCGGTTACACCCTGATTATATACCTACTACTTGGGATGATTTGAAACTTGCCATGCGACATACTTTCGTCCCTGCTTATTATACTCGTGACATGACTAAGAAGTTGCAACACTTAAAACAAGGTAGTGAAACTGTAACAAAATATTATGATGATTTACAAACTACCTTGTTGCATTCCTCTTTAGAAGAAAGTGAAGATGATTTTATGGATAGATTTTGGGGAGGATTAAACCGTGATATTCAAGAGATACTAATTCATGAAGAGTGTTATCCTATGGACCATTTGTTTCATCTTGCTTGCAAAGCTGAACAGGAAATAAAACGATGTGTTGGCGACGAGGAGAACAAGCGCACGGTGCACATTCCAAGAGTTGATATGATTGTTCCTTCAACTACTAGGCATACTATGACAACCACATCCGTTGTTGTCAGGACTACATCACCTCCACCATGTGACACATCGCCCCCGAGAGTGGCTACATCATCTGAGTTGATCATAAGAGGTAATGACAAAAGTACTAATCTTCCATCTCTACATGAGAATGATGAATGCCTTGTCAATTTGAATGCACCATCTGATGAGCTACCCACTACTTTGATCACACCACCTATTTTAGAGCACTACGTTGATAATTTGACTTTGCCATGTGATCAATCAACTGAAATACCAACAATTTTGAGTGCACCCATTGAATTAACTATTGATGCAAAAGAACCAATGTTTAATCATTTTGATATGACCTCTAATCTTGGTGATGATTCTGTGTTGAATGACTTATTGCATGTTGGCTTATTTAAGCATGTTGTAGCATGTAAATTTGATACAAGTAAGGTTTATTCACCAATGTTGGGATGGTTTAATGATGAACATTGTCAATCTTTTGAAATGAATAAGAGATTCACTTATATGTGCAAACTGAGTTGCAATATTTTCATGCATTCTACTTCTTGTGCTAATTTTTTGGCTTTAGATTTTATGAACTATGCAAGTTACTCATCTATTCATGTGTCATATATGCAAAAATCAAGGGAAGTAAAATTGGATGACATATACATATACAACATGTACACCTTGTCTCTTTTGTTAGCCACATTTCAGATTAAGCAACGCCGAGGACGGCTTTATTTTCAAGAAGGGGAGGATGATGAGGACATGACTACCTTGGATATGACCAAAAATATTGCATATATGCATATTTGTCAGGTGATTTCTACTGCAAACTATTCAATAATTTATTTATGTTATCCAGAACAAAAATACTTCACACACTTTTGTGTTTTGTCTAATTGCAGGTGTATGGGACATTTGTACAATCCACATATGAAGATAAGGAAGAAAGAGATGTTTATTTGCTGTCCAAAAAGTTCTCTCACGTCACTTTTGGCCCAAGAGAAGATAGAGTCCAAGTCTCTCACGTTCTGGATTCAGATTCGGACTGCACAGACACACCTGACTCAAAACGCACACAAGTTTTTCATACGGACTCCTAATTGGGTGATTCTTTTTTTGTTGGAAACTAGATTTCGTGCACTTTCCAACCCAATTGGAATCACCTTCAAATTCGTCCGGAGCGTTGAGTTGTGGACGAAACAATCTGATGCTGCAGCAGAATCCGAGTCAAACTACAAGTCCAAAGGTGTTACATCACCTCCACTTGGGCCCATTGGCCTTGTACGACCTAGATTTAGTTTTAGGCTGCCTTGGGACGTCCTCCCACCTCCTTGGCCGCCACCCCTTGCTCCTATATAAGTAGATCCATCTAGTAGCTTTTCCTTGGGATTTGTTTAGTTAAAAGTTAGCCATTGCAACTTCGTGTACTTCGTTTGTGTCCAACGACCAGACCAAGACCGCTTCCGGATCTCCACCATTATCAATACCTCATATATATTTGCAATATTCAGATTGCTTTATCATATTCTTGCTCGTTCTTCGATTGCTTGCAGGAATAGACCTTCGTGGTCAGGCTGACCGTGCTTCCGGCATCGTCAGTAACCTCAGGAGATTGGTTTAGCGATTGCTAAGGCGCAACGTCGTGCACGTTTGTAGTCGGATCATCAAAGTCGTCTCCACCAAATCGATAGTTATCATCTCATCGAAAGATCGGGACCCTCGCCTCTATCACTCCTTGATCTCATGGTAGATCCACTCTTGTACTACCCATATCATCAATATTAATCAAGCAGGACGTAGGGTTTTACCTCCATCAAGAGGGCCCGAACCTGGGTAAAACATCGTGTCCCTTGTCTCCTGTTACCATCCGCCTAGACGCACAGCTCGGGACCCCCTACCCGAGATCCGCCGGTTTTGACACCGACATTGGTGCTTTCATTGAGAGTTCCTCTGTGTCGTCACCAATAGGCTCGATGGCTTCTTCAATCAACAACGCTGTCCAGGGTGAGACTTTTCTCCCCGGACAGATCTTCGTATTCAGCGGCTTCGCAGTGCGGGCTAATTCACTTGGCCATCTGGAGCAGATCGAAAGCTACGCCCCTGGCCGTCAGGTCAGGTTCGGAAGCCTAAACTTCACGGCCGACATCCGCGGGGACTTGATCTTCGACGGGCTCGAGCCACAGCCAAGCGTGCCGCACTGTTACGATGGGCATGATCTAGCTCTGCCGCCGAACAGCGCCTTGGTAGCCGCACAAGAATCCGCTGCGGTCCTTAGTCCGGAGCCGATTGCCCAGATCGAGGACTGGTGGTTGGACACCGCCTCGGGGGCTTCAACTTCCACGACGATGGAGCCGAACACTAACCTTATCCCTTGCGAAGCTCGTGACTTCGAGGTGCTGGACTCCCTGCCGGACTCCGGACCGCCCGCGCCCCTGCCAATCAAATCCGATCGGACGCCGGTTATGGAACTCACCGCCACGGACATCTTCCAACACTCGCCCTTGGGCGACATCCTAAATTCGTTAAAACACCTCTCGCTATCCGGAGAGACCTAGCCGGACTACGTCTAGGACGGTTGGGATTTGGACAACGAAGAAACTCAAAGCCCACCCACCACCCACTTTGTAGCCACTGTCGACGATTTAACCGACATGCTAAACTATGACTCCGAAGACATCAACGGTATGGACGACGATGCCGGAGATGAACAAGAACTAGCGCCTACAGGGCACGGGAAGACCACCTCGTCATATGACGTATACATGGTGGATACCCCAAAAGGAAACGATAACGAGGACCAACGGGGCGCGGCAGAAGATAATCCCGCCGACAAACAACCAAAACGGCGACGCAGACGCCGCCCTAAATCCCACCTCGACAACAACAGCGCTCCTAATGACCCAGCAATGCAGCGGGGCAAACCAGTGGACGACGAACACGCCGACAAGCAACCGCCCGAACAGGACGAGTCAGATAATCAGTCCAGGCCCGGCAAAAACAACAGTCCAGACGACCTCACGCTGGACACTCCGCCGGAGAATAAAAACCTTCGGAAAAGACTCGTCGCCACCGCAAGAAGTTTGAAAAAGGAAAAACGGAAGCTCAAAACAGCGCAAGATACACTCAGAATGAGGTGGAGCAAAGTGCTCAAGACCGCAGACAAATACGGCAATGGCCATCAATCAAAGAGCTACCCGAAGCGCAAGCTGCTGCTAGAATTTAACGAGGAGGCCATAGAGCCCCCACAGTCAAAAAACAAAGAGGCTGCCTGGTTGGATAGACGGCCAGATGATAGGCCAAAATCTGAAAGCGGCGCCGCACATAAACTGACTAATGACCCTGGAAAGACAGATGGCCCAGCCAGGTCCATTTACGGGCCAAAGAAGAGGGCCCCAGGAAGCAATGCAACACACCAAGTGTCCAAAGACAGCGGTACACCCAAATACAGGGGTGCCGCACACCCACTATGTTTCACCAATGAGGTGCTGGATCATGAATTCCCAACAGGATTTAAACCCATAAACATAGAGGCCTACGACGGAACAACAGACCCTGGAGTCTGGATAGAAGATTATATACTACACATACACATGGCTAGAGGAGATGATCTCCACGCCATAAAATACCTCCCCCTCAAGCTCAAAGGGCCAGCCCGTCATTGGCTCAAAAGCCTCCCAGAAAACACTGTTGCAAGTTGGGAAGAGCTCGAGGATGCTTTTAGAGCAAACTTTCAAGGAACTTATGTCCGCCCTCCGGATGCAGATGATCTAAGTCATATAACTCAACAGCCCGGAGAGTCAGCGCGCAAATTCTGGAACAGGTTCCTCACCAAAAAGAACCAAATAGTCGACTATTCGGACGACGAAGCCTTAGAAGCTTTTAAACACAACGTCCGAGATGAATGGCTCGCCAGACACCTCGGCCAAGAGAAGCCGAGGACAATGTCCACGCTAACAAGCCTCATGACCTGCTTTTGCGCGGGAGAGGATAGCTGGCTAGCAAAATGTAGCACCAGCGACCCAAGTACATCCGAGATCAGAGATGGAAACGGAAAATCACGACGCAGAAAAGACCAGCGCCGGAATAAAGAGAAAAGCCCAAAGAGCACGGTGGTCAACGCCGGATTCAAAAGCTCGCGGCCAAACAACAAAACACCGCCTCTTAAGGATAACAGCGATGAGCTATCCAACTTAAACAAGATTTTGGGTCGGATATGTCAAATCCACAGTACCCCTAGAAGGCCTGCAAACCACACCCATCAAGATTGTTGGGTTTTCAAACAGTCCGGCCGATTAAACGCCGAACACAAGGGGCTCGACACGTCAAGCGAAGATGATGATAAACCCCACCAGCAGAGCACCGAAAAACAAAAGACTTTCCCAGAAGAGGTCAAAGCAGTAAATTCACTTCATGTGATAATACGGAAAAACAGTGCGGCACCCATTAAAATGGGTCTCGCACGGTCCAACCCAGCGGAACATAGAGATTGGACATCAAAACCAATCACTTTCGACCACCTGGATTATTCCAGAAGCGTTCGAAATGCAGGATGGATTGCCCTGATATTGGATCCTATAATCAACGGACTGCAATTTACACAAGTCCTGATGGACGGAGGCAGTGACTTAAACCTGCTATATCCAAACACAATCCGCAAGTTGGGGATAGACCTTACTAAAATTCGACACAGCCGCACTTCCTTTAAAGGAGTGACGCCAGGCCCTTACGCCAAGTGCACAGGCTCCTTATTACTAGAAGTCATGTTCGGGTCACCGAACAACTTTCGACGCGAAAAACTAATCTTTCATATCGTCCCATTTAAAAGTAGCTATCAAGCACTCTTGGGACGAGAAGCTTTTGTCCGCTTCAACGCCATACCACATTACGCGTCTCTCACACTTAAGATGCCCGGTCCACGTGGCATCATTTCAGTGCGAGGGTCATTTAAAGACCCCGGACACAGTCAGACGAGTCCGGCATAAATAAGCTAGGGGCTCCCTAGCCGCACATCCCTTCACAAGGGGCTGCGCGCACAAGCAACAGCGAGTTCATACAGACTCCGCCTTACTTATTTATATTTCTTCCTTCGTATATATTTTTCGCACGATTTCCTTCCAAACTAAGTTCCTCTCTTTTTACAGATGAACAACGCGCACACCCGTCCAGGATAACGGCACAACGGAGACACAGGCGCAGACGTGCAGTAGGGACCCGTCGCAAGGATTCTTTTCAGATTAAGACCCTGCGTAAACCTTTTTTACTGTCTCTTGTTGTCATAATCCCTTGGTTTCTCATTATAACCAAAGTGGAGCCTGACGTTTTGGCATCGGCCGCGTCAGAGGACCATGCCCGTACCTAGACACTAAGGGCTTAGGGCATTGTTCTGCCCATTATCATAAAGACCAAACACTTTAGGGAGTGTTCGGCGTCTCGAGTTAGGCCTTATATGCATCAGCTCCGAATCATTGTCTTTGGTCAAATGTTGGGTTTGCCTGGCTCCTGTGTTTTGCTGCCTTACGTTCCGTATCATCGGCTAAGGCGGCACTAGGAGAACTACTGCGATTGTGCCCCAGTTCGGCTGAGCGAGCACCTCAGTAGAGAAAGCCGAAAACTGACTGTCATGATACAGCGAGAGACTGGTCAACCACTCGATCGACTACCGGAATGTTTAGAATTCCCCGCTTTGACGAAGGACCGTTTCCCGGTCAGGCACACACGCGCCCCGAATCCGGAGAAGCGCGGTGCCCCCAGGGGCTATATCGTAGCCCCACCCTCGAACTCTAATGGCTAAGTGAAAGTGATAAAGCATCATAGTCCGGATTGCCTCGTTTGCTACGCTACCACCTCCTTAACAGGACCGAGACGTCGGATTAAGTGTGAAAACGCGCTATTTTTTGCAAACACACCCGCACCTTGTGCGTGGGGGCTGAAGCCGAAGACTGCCATCTTTCAGGTTATACAAATGTATACATAAACGGCCGCATAGGAGATATTTTAATACTTGGAACGCACAAGTATAAAAAGCGGTTACATCATAATCATTGTCTTACAAGATAAAACGTTCATTTGAACGTGACATTTTTCAAGCACTGCAACTCTATTACACGAGCGCCACACATAACTTCCCAAAAATAGTGCTCGGCGGGTAACCGGCTTTCGTCCGAACCCTGGGCTGCAATAGCGGTGGCATCCATCTCTGTCCAATGTGTCTTCACACGGGCAAGGGCCATCCGCGCGCCTTCTATGCAGGCCGACCGCTTCATCTCCTTGATATGCGGCACCGCTCCAAGAAATTGCTGTAATAAGCCAAAATAGCTCGTCGCCTTGGGCCTCTCTGGCCAGACATGAGCCACGATATCAGTCATGGCAAGTACGGACAACCTGTTCAGCTCAGCCCATTCGGTCAACCAAACGGTCAATGGAAGTGAACGATCCGGACTATGGAATTGAGACCAAAATAGCTCTTCCGTCTTGTGATCCTCCTGACTCCGGAAGTGCACAGTGGCATCCACCGCACTTGCCGCTAAGTCCATATATGGATCCTCCGGACCCCACAGCTGGCCAAGTTGGGCATACTTTGGATCCGTAAACCGGCGACGCACCAGAAAAGGCCTGCCAGCCACAATATCTCCGGCTTGGCGCAGCTCCTCCTTCATAGCCCGCATTGCAGAACGGGCATCCTTGGCCTCGGCGGTGGCCTTCCCCAGGACTTCTCGCTCCGACAGGCGCTCCTTTTCAAGAGCCTCATTGCGGTCGATAGCATCCTTCAATTTCACAGCCAATTCGGCCATCTTTTCCCTGCTTAGGCAGTGTGCAGCCTTTTCGGCTTTCAACTCCTCGGCCGCCCTCGAGGCAGCCGCATCACTCCTTCGGGCTTGCTCCTTAGCTTGAGCAAGCTCGGCCCGAAGGCTCTCCATAGCAGCAGCACCGTCTGTATCACAGCATATATATTGTCAGAGGCGGGCTTTGGCTCCCTTAAATAAGTGACTGCGGAGAATTCATTTACCTTGCGACTCGTCAAGTCGCCGGTTGACAAGCGCGATGTCTGCATCCGCCACATCAAGTTGCTGCATTAACTCGACAACTCCACTAGTCCGGCTAGCCCCTGGACTATCCGCCACCTGCATAGGAAGGGCGACATTCAATACCTGCAATTTTGATCCTCGGCACGCTGTCGCTTTCGACAACCTACCGAGTCTCACGGGCTACTATCTATACAGGGCGCACTTCTATGTGCAAAACTGTCAAAAAGGTGCATCGTTCTTGCGTACCTCAAATCCCGCCAGCAAACTCCTGACGGCATTATGCAATCCGCTTTCGGCGGATGAACCTTCCAATCACCAAACTCATCAAAGCACGGTGATCTTCTGAGATGGACGCCCTCTCAAGCAGATTCTTCAGCTCCCCCGGCCGGACACTAGTCGGCGCCGAACTCTCCGGCTCCACCGGGCTCTGGGATACCCTCCGTGATGATACTTCAGGCTCGTCTGCCCTGTCCGACGGCGCAATAGACGGAGGCGTTTCGCTCTCCATCCTCTCCGGACGAAGATCCCCCAAAGACAAACTCATCTGAGAAGTCCGCAGATCCGAACTGTAAAGCAAAAATTTCGGTTATCCACAGAAGCACAAATAGGGGTATTTTCTTATTAATGAACTCCCCTTTTCCTACTCACGGCTCGCTGGAGGGCTGATCCTTTAGAGACGATTGCACGTCCGGGTTCTCCCCGGACGCAGGACCCTCCGGTGAAGATTTCTTCCCCCGCTTAGGGGCTTTGGCCTCCGGGTCTTCGGAGGCGGTCCTCTTCTCCCCCTGGGAGGAGGGATTTTCGATCCCCCCTCTTCAGGCGCCCCCTTGGGCGAGGTAATAGCTCTTCTATTTTCCCCATCGCCCCCTTCTACGGGCGTGACCTCCAACATTCTGACCAGCACGGGCTCCGGTGCGGTCTCTGGGAGGGGAGCCGGACACCTTATCAGCTTCGATCGCGCTACCCACTCCTGATGAAGAATAATGGGTTAGGAGGCGAATTTTGGAAAAGCAAATAAACGGAACGTCCGGACTCTGAGCTACTTACCTGAGTATCCGGGCGATTGCAGCTTAGGCCTGCGTCCTCGGTCAATTCCGGACACGCCACCTGCGGTCCGAAGAACAACTTGTACATCTCCACGGGTGTCATACCCATGAAGTGTTGGAGAATTCGTGGTCCCTCCGGATTGAACTCCCATAACCGGAGAGGACGGCGTTTGCAGGGCAAAAGACGCCTGATTAGCATGACCTGCATCACCACAACCAGATTGATCTCCCTCGCCTGGAGGTCTCGAATCCGGCCCTGCAATAAGGGCACGTCTTCGGACGGCCCCCAATTGAGCCCTTGGTTGACCCACGACATCAACCGGCGTGGAGGTCCCCGGCGGAATGAAGGCGGCGGCTTTTGCTTGCTGCCCTTCGGAGCGGTGATATAGAACCACTCCCGCTGCCACAAGCCGAGCTCCTCTTGGAAGGAGCCCTCGGGCCACGGGGCATCGGCCCTCCTGCTTATGGCCGCCCCGCCGCACTCCGCTTGACGCCCCCCGATCATCTTCGGCTACACATTGAAGGTCTTTAGCCACAGGCCGAAGTGGGGGGTGACGCGGAGGAAGGCTTCGTAGACAATAACGAATGCGGAGATATGGAGGATGGACTCCGGAGCCAAGTCGTGAAAATCCAGCCCATAGTAGAACATGAGCCCTCTCACGAAGGGGTCCGTCGAGAAGCCTAAACCCCGACGGAGGTGGGATGTGAAGATGACGTACTCACCGGGCTCGGGAGTGGGTACGGCCTGCCCTTGGGCGGGCAACCTGTGCGAAATCTCGTAAGACAGGTACTTGGCCTCACGCAGCTTTAGCACGTCCTCCTCCGTGACGGAGGAGGGCATCCACCGACCCTGAAGGTCGGAGCCGGACATTGTTGAAGGTCCAAAGCGCTCGAATCTGGGGCTCTGGGTGTTGGAACTTGGAGCAAGGAGAGGATTCGATGGAAGGTTGAAGAAAAGAAACGAGCCTTGGTCCTCTTATAAAGGGGGAAAATACCAAGAGCCATCTCCATGACCGTTCGGAATTCACCTTCGATAGAGGAGGCGTGGCGACGGGCGCGGTTGGGTTACCCACGCTCGTATTGATGAGAATCCCGAAATAAGGGGAACACGATCTCTGCTTCGACAAGACGTGCCCAGGAAACCGCTTCGCTAAACGTGATGAGGTGGTATAATAAAAAACAATTCAAGTAAAGGCTTGGTAGTGGCGTGACGACATGCCGCAAAATACGTCGGCAGATTGGACTTGTGGACATTTTATTCTCTCTACGGTGGAATGTGGAATTTATTTTGCAGAGCCGGACACTATCCTGGTGTTCATGATCTTCTCTGGATTATTCAAAGGAGGAACTCGCCTTGCAATGCCGAACATTATGTGCGCCGGACTTATCATCATTGAAGCCTGGTTCAGGGGCTACTGAGGGAGTCCTGGACTAGGGGGTGTCCGGACAGCCAGACTATCATCGTCCGCCGGACTCCAAGACTACGAAGATACAAGATTGAAGACTCCATCCCGTGTCCGGATGGGACTTTCCTTGGCGTGGAAGGCAAGCTTGGCGATACGGATATGTAGATCTCCTACCATTGTAACCGACTCTGTGTAACCCTAGCCTTCTCCGATGTCTATATAAACCGGAGGGCTTTAGTCCATAGGACACAACGTACATTACAACAATCATACCATAGGCTAGCTTTAGGGTTTAGCCTCCTTGATCTCGTGGTAGATCCACTCTTGTACTACCCATATCATCAATATTAGTCAAGCAGGACGTAGGGTTTTACCTCCATCAAGAGGGCCCGAACCTGGGTAAAACATCGTGTCCCTTGTCTCCTGTTACCATATGCCTAGACGCACAGTTCGGGACCCCCTACCCGAGATCCGCCGGTTTTGACACCGACAGTCCTTGATGTTGCCTTGTTTATCTCGAGCCTTCGACTTCCTTCTGGCTTCCCTCCTCTGCCCTGCCATGTGCGGTTGTGGCGCGTGGCTCCGACTGCCCGTGCACAAGTAAAGGGGTCAAAAGGATAGCCCCTACTTTTGTACACCGACAGGAACCCCCGGGCCTGGGCCATACATAAGCGCAACACGTTATTGGGCCAGGCCCAGAATGCTGCGCAGGCAGGCGGGGCAGATTTTACCATGGTAACTATTCTGTCTACTGCGTTTCCCCATGAGCCGCGTTGAACGCCCGACGTGGGGGTCACGCGCGCGTGCGTGACGGAAGCATGCTGGCGTCATCTTGTGGTGGACAGTAAAGAGGCGACTTGCATGTCTCTCTGAGACCGCAGGGCCGCTGATCATTTACTACCCTCACTTGGGAACTGTTGCTCCACGCGTCCTACTGCACCCATTCCTCGAGCCATGTTCGCTGCATGCACGATGCAGAGCGAATGACAGGCGCGCGGGATGCGGGAAGACGCGCGCGTGTGGGTTGGTTCGCACGCACCTTCAATGGAGCGGGGAGGGCGGTCGACGGCCCCGCTTGCTGTCACTTCGACGGGCCGGATTGGCTGAGAGGGGGCGGCCGTGCCTCGCCCCCGCCCCTTTATAAAGAGGTTAGCGGGAGGAACATCGCCTCTCAATTCTTCGTCATCTGCCTCTCCCCATTCCCGCTTCCTCCTTTCTTCTGTCATGGCGAGGGGGCATGGCGACGCTTCATCGGTGGCGACGAGGGTCTCGGCTAGACAACACACCGCTCCCCCCAAGAGCTCGTAGCGGTGGAGCCTGCCGTTAGAGGGAGGGGGAGGGGGTGAGGTCGAGGCCATCATGGCGCTCGAGGGAGAGGAGGACTGGGCGGCAGATCGGCCTCGCCTCCGCCAGCGGCCCTCCTCCGGTAGAGGGCCACGGCGGGGACAACCCTTGCGGATTCTTCATCAGGCTGCGCCAGCCGCCGCGCCATCGTCTTCGCCTCCCGACTCCATTTGCGTGGGAGATGGAGCTGGATCCGCCGGAGGCGTTGCGGCTGCATATGTGGGGTTGTGGAACAGCGGCACATGGTCCGACGTCGAGTTCCCCGCCCCTCATGTCATGTATCTTTGTTGAGGGTGGAAAAATTTCGCTCGCATCCACAGCTTGATGGAGGGGCTCACTCTCAATTTTGAACTAATGGAGAGTGGCCTCCTCTCCGTCAAGATCTTCGGGCACTTCGGGACTCGCGTAAGGTGCTGCGTGGAGAGCTCTTCTGACGATGAAGATTCCTCCTCGAGCGAGAGTGGCGAGGAAGACAACGGCAGCGACGACGAGGGTAGTGGGCGGCAGGATGACGGGTCCGACTAGGCGTTGGGTGCCTCTCTGGGCGGCACCGGCGACACCATCATCCGTGTCGCCGGCTCCTTGAACTTCTCGGGGTCGTCTCCTTGGGCGACTGGCGTCGGGAGGCTGCGGAAGAGGAAGAGGGCGGGCGGCAAGGCCGTCAAGTCGAAGTACGCGGGCACCGACGCCTTCGTCGCGTGTTGACGTCCTGCCGCATCGTCTTCGAGCTCTTCCTCCGGTGCCGCCATCACCATCCAGCCTTTGGACGTCCACCGAGATCGGTGCATTCTGCCGCTCGTAGCTCGCCTAGGCGCTCCTTTTTCCCTTCTTCTTTCTCGTTTCATTTCCTGAGAAGAGGGACTAGAAAGGGGTTACGGGCACCTTATCTATTTTTAGTCTTGTAAGCTTTCGGGCCTTCGTTAACTTTAGAACTTGTAATCCCCTTGCTCATGTTTTTCATTTCGTATGAACTGTACCTGTAGGAGATGTTTTTTTAATGAAAAAGGGATGTTTGCTGGGGTTTTCATTCGCGGGTGGAACCCACGACAACGAGCGAATCCTTGTTAATTTTTTAAGATAAACGTTTTCTTGCCCAGTAACAGGCCTTGCCGTCCCCCCACTACGGTTGACCTTTCTCACGCCCTTGGCGGAGGCAGGGATGAGGTGGGCTTAGGCTCCTTGTTTCATTTCCTTGCTGTCGCGACTACGACCAGATTCGGCCCCAGGAGATAGTCCTAGGGTATCGAAAGAGGGGAGCACGGTAGCCTAGGGATAAAACAAGGTTTCACATATCCCAGTCCACAACGAAATGCATGATAGAGGATAGAAGACTTATCTGGGTCTGCAGCCCCCTGCAACCTTGGCTTGCCGCGGATGGATCCTTGTTCTTGCAGCCCCGGCAACTTTGGCTTGCCGGGGCCCGGACGCCGGTCCGTCCCCTTTCTTCCAAAATAGCTCAGCAAGAATACTTATGTGCCCTGTGAACCAAAGAAGACAGAGAAGAACAGAGAGACGCAAACTCGACCTCTAAGCTAGGGGTTAGCCACCACCAAGCACTATCAACCCTAACCGAGGAAGAGATTCGACCTCGCATGCATGCTATGACTTAGGGCGCCAGCGCTTCGTTTATTTATGCTCAGGGTTTGCGCCTGGCTCTGTACAAAGGGTTACATGCCTTGCCGGCGAGGCTTCTACAAAAGGGTGGCTTACCGGGAGGCCCGGCAGCCGCGCCTTATGGGTAAAACTTGCGGAGATGCTCGATGTTCCAGGACTTGCTCACTGGAATGGCATCTTCAGTCTCCAGCCGGACTGCACCAGGCCTGGTGACTCGTGTTACCCGATAAGGGCCTTCCCACTTCGGTGTCAACTTGTTGGAATTCTTGGCCAACTGAACGTGCCGAAGAACAAGGTCGCCTTACTCAAGGCTCCGGGCATGAACCTTGCGGCTATGGTAGCGGCACAAGGCTTGCTGGTAGCTTGCTGCTCTCACAGCCACCTAGAGACGATCTTCCTCAAGGAGCGTTGTGTCATCTTGCCGCAATCGCTCTTGCTCAAGCTCATCATAAGCGAGCACTCGAGGTGACCCGTATATGAGTTCTGTGGGGAGAACTGCTTCTGCCCTGTAGACCAGGGCAAAGGGTGTCTGGCCGGTGGCTCGATTTGGCGTCGTTTTGATCGACCAAAGAACCGCCGGCAACTCATCAATCCAGTGTCTTCCACTCTTGCGCAACCTATCAAAAGTCTTTGTTCTTAAGCCTCGCAGAACTTCAGCATTTGCTCTCTCCGCCTGGCCGTTGCTCCGTGGATGTGCCACGGAAGCAAAACAGACCCTGGTGCCGAGATCCTCAATGTATTGCATGAAGGCATGGCTTGTGAACTATGTGCCATTGTCGGTGATGATCCTATTGGGTACCCCAAAACGGCACACTAGTCCCTTGAAGAATTTGATGGCTGACTGCGCCGTCACCTTCCTCACTGCTTCCAGCTCTGGCCACTTTGTGAACTTGTCGATTGCAACGTACAAGTACTCAAAGCCCCCGACAGCACGGGGGAAGGGGCCCAATATGTCGACCTCCCAGACCGAGAAGGGCCAGGAGAGAGGGATAGTTTGAAGGGCTTGAGCTGGTTGATATAGCTTCTTCGAATGGAACTGGCACACTTCACACTTGGTTACTAGTGCCGTCGCATCCTGGAGGGCGGTGGGCCTGAAGAAACCTTGCCGGAAAGCCTTGCCGGCAAGAGCCCTCGACCCTATGTGGGAGCCACATATGCCTCCATGTATCTCTGCCAACAACTTTAGTCCTTCCTCCCGGGAGATGCACTTCAATTTCACCCCATTTGGTCTTTTTCTGTACAATAAGTTATCAATGAATTGGTACAGAGCAGACCGGCGGGCTACTCTTTCTGCCTCTTCCTGCTCCTCAGGAAGCTCTCCTTTTTGGAGGAATCAAACGGTGTGCTGCGCCCATGCCGGAGCCTGTGGCTCGGCGACAAGGACCAAAGGCATCTCTTCTACCACAAGAGCGGTTGTCTCTATGGCCATGACCGGAGGCCCTGCCGGAGTCGGTTGCCCCACGGCAGGACTGGCATCCACGGCAATATCTTCGCCAGCGGCTCTAGGGAGCTCGGTGGGGAAGTACTTGCCGGAGCCTAGCTTCCTCCGCTTATTCTGCCCGGTTGACGGTTCGACGGATGATTGAGTTAACTGAAGCACAAAAGTACCTGGTTCCACAGGTAGCTTGAGGGTAGCGCGCTTTGACAGGTAGTCGGCAATGTCGTTCTCCGTCCGCGGGACGTGCTCTGCTTGTATACCGTCAAAGCGCTCTTCTAGTTTCCTCACTTCATCCACGTAAGCTTCTATCAACGGGCTTTGCTAATCTTTCTTGATTTGCCTGATGACGAGCTGCGAGTCGCCCCTGACGATGAGCTTTTTAACTCCAAGGTCCGCCGCGATCCTGAGACCGTAAGCAAACCCTCGTACTCGGCGGTGTTGTTGGTTGACATCTCCCGGGGAAAGTGCATTTGGATGACATACTTGAGGCGCTCTCCGGTGGGTGCGACAAGCAGCACACCGGCACCGGCGCCTTGCAGTGAGAAAGCCCCATCAAAGTACATGATCCAATTGCGGCCTGTTTCCTTGCCGGGGAGAGTAGTCTCCTGTTCCTCTTCATCGGGATTCGCAGTCCATTCTGCAACAAACTCCACCAAGACTCTGCTCTGAATCGTTGAGGTACTTTCAAACTTTAAACCGAAACTTGACAGCTCCAGGGCCCATTCCACGATCCTCCCCGTTGCATCTGGGTTACGCAGTATCCGTTGCAACGGGAGGTGGGTGACCACAGTGATTTCGTGCGCTTGGAAGTAATGACGCAGCTTCCTCGAGGCCATAAGGAGGCCGAAGAGCAGCTTCTGCACACCCGAGTACCTCGACCTAGCCCCCTGCAAGAGGGAGCTGACGAAGTAAACTGGGTGCTGCACTATTTCCTTCTTCTGTGCCTCTTCACCCGGTCACGTGAGCCCTGTCGCACTGGCGTCAGCCTCTGCCGAGGACTCAGTCTTGCCGGGATCGAGCCCTGCTGTAGAGGGTTCCGGCTTGCCATCTGTTGACTCTGCCGCCGCCGCTGCCTCCTCGTCGACCTCTCTCTGCGCCACTAGTGCGGCGCTAACCACCTGATTTGTTGCCGCTAGATACAACAGCAACGGTTCTTGTGGTTTGGGTGCAACCAGCACTAGGGTAGAGGAGAGGTATTTCTTCAAATCCTGCAGCGCTGCCTCAGCCTCCGGGGTCCACTCCACTGGCCCCGTTTTCTTCAAGATCTTGAAAAAAGGAAGGGCATGCTCCACGGACTTGGAGATGAATCGGCTCATGGCGGCAACGTAGCCAGTGAGCCGACGCACGTCCTTGATCCGTTTGGGTGCATCAATCTACTCAATGGCCTTGATCTTATCTGGGTTTGCTTCAATCCCGCGCTGGGACACAAAGAATCCGAGAAGCTTGCCAGACGGGACACCGAAGACACACTTCTCAGGGTTCAATTTGAGGTTGATCTTGCGAAGGTTTGCAAATGTTTCCTCCAGATCTTGCACAAGTGTTGCTTTGTCCTTGGTTTTGACCACTATGTCATCCATATAAGCTTCCATATTTCTATGTAGCTGGGGCTCAAAACCAATTTCGGCAGCTCTTGCAAAGGTTGAGCCAGCACTCTTCAACCCGAAAGGCATCCGTAAAAAGCAATACGTACCACATGGGGTGATGAATGTTGTCTTCTCCTCGTCCTCTTTCGTCATGAAGATCTGGTGGTATCCCGAGTAGGCATCAAGGAATGATAACAGGTCACACCCAGCCGTGTAGTCAACAATCTGGTCAGTGCGCGGTAACGGGAAGGGATCCTTTGGACAAGCCTTATTGATATCTATGTAATCAATACACAGTCTCCACTTCCCGTTTGCCTTGCGCACCACTACCGGATTGGCCAACCACGTCAGATGGAGTACTCCTCTTACCAAGCCTGCCGCCTCTAGTTTTCTGATCTCCTTCGTGATGAACTCTTGCCTTTCCAGAGCTTGTTTCCTGACCTTCTGCTTGATGGGTCGTGCATGAGGACAGATAGCAAGATGGTGCTCAATCACTTCCCTGGGAACGCCGGGGATGTCAGAGGCTTGCCATGCAAACACATCGACATTTTCCCGTAGGAAAGTGATGAGCTCGCTTTCCAATTTGCTATCGAGGGTGGAGCTTATGGTAAAATCTCCCCCCGTGCCGTCCTCCCTGACGGGCACCTTCTTGGTCTCTGGTGGTGCAGCTCTGGACTTCTTGCTCTTGCCGGCGGAGCTCTCTGGCACGTCCTCAACGGGAGCGCAACACCCCGAAGAGGTGCGCTTGCCGGAGTAGGTGCGAGGGGTCTCGCCGTCCTTCTTCCCTCCCGGGGCTCCGTCAGCAGGAGCAGGTGCCTTGGTGGCAGCTGCTGCAACTGCTTCCCGGTAGAGTTGTTCGGCACAATTCAATGCATCTTTCTTGTCGGAGGGGACGGTGATGATGTTCATCGGCCCGGGCATCTTCAGCATGTTGTAGGCGTAATGTGAAGCCGCCATGAACTTGGCTAGTGCCGGGCGGCCAGGATCCCGTTGTAGGGCAAGGGGATCTCGGCTACATTGAAGATAATGCTCTCCGTCCTGTGGTTCAGCTCACCTTCGAACGTCACGGGCAGCGTGATCTTTCCTTTCGGCTGGCTCCTCCCTGGGTTGACCCCTTGGAACGTGCCCGTCTCCTTGAGGTCTCCATCAGGGATTTGCAGCCTTTTAATCACAATGGGCAAGATCAAGTTCAGACCAGCCCCGCCATCAACCAGCATCTTCGTTACCTTGAAGTTGCGGATTGTTGGTGAGACCAACAACGGCAAGCACCCGACCGCAGTAATGCGGTCAGGGTGGTCCTCGGTGTCGATGATGATAGGCCTGCTGGACCACCTCAGCGGCTTCCGTGCATCGACCGACGGCTCCACCACTGTGATCTCACGCGTCCACTGCTTGAGCTAGCGGTGGGATGTGTGCAGCGAGGTGCCACCGTGGACGCAAATGGCTTCTGTGGCTTTCCGAAACTCGTGGTCGCCGGACTCATCGTCTTCCTGCTTCTTGTCGCGGCCCCGGGCGGGCCTCTCCTCCTGACTGTCCTTGCCGCGGTGGCCCCCTTGGCCGCCACGTTTCTTGCTGGATCCTCCAGTACCCTCCTGGACTTTCTCCTTGTCCCGCCGTTCGTACTCGGCTTTCTGCTTCTCAGTGAGTAGCTCTACTTGCCGGCAGTTCTGGAGATCGTGGCCTTTGGTGCGGTGGATCTTGCAATATTACTTGTCGGAGCCCCCTAGCTTATCGGCAGCCGCCAAGGCCTGGCAAGCAGCACACCCGGCAACCTCCTTGCCGGGGTCACTTGCCTTGGGTTTCTTGGTGGCGCCGGTATCGTCGGACCCCTCGACGGCAAGCACGGTCTTGCTCCTGCACTTCCTGTTCTGGCGCCGACCCTTCTTCACCGGGGTGGCGGTATCATCCGTGGAGTCGGTTTCCGCGCCGGCGTCTTCGCCGGGGTACTTCCTCCCCTCTTCAGCGCGAGTGCACCGATCGGCCAGAACATAAACTTTGGCTACATCCTGACCTTGTTCATCGCCAGCTCTTCACGCATCTTACGATTACGCACATTCTGATGGAATGCACTTATCACGGCGGCAGGGTGAACGTCGGGGATGTTGTACTGCACTCGGCTGAACCTTTGGATGTACTTGCGCAAGTTTTCTCCTTCCTTCTGGGGGATGATATGCAGATCACTCGCTTGGCCATGAGCTTGGTGGCCTCTGGTAAAGGCGCCAACAAACTCATGACACAGATCCGCACAGGAAAAAATGGAGTCTACCGGCAAGATCATCAACCATGACATAACATTGGGCTTGGTGCCAACGGAAAGTAATTAGCAAGCACCTTGTCGTCACGGGCCCCAGCAGCTTGCATTGCGATGGTGTAGATGCTGAGGAACTCCAACGGGTGAGTCTTGTCGTTGTACTTTTCACCAACGTCGGGCTTGAACATGCGGTGGGAGGGCCACTAGAACTGCCGCAGCTCGCGGGTGAAGGCCGGGCAACCTACCTCGTAAGGTAGGCCACCGTAGCCTCCCGGTGCTGGGTGGTCCATAGTGGGCCCTGCCCGCCTGTCCGACTGGTGGCGCGCGTCACGCCGGCGCTCGATGGTGGTTCGAGCGTCTTCATGAACTCGCTCCCGAAGAACCTGGCGTTGGTTGCGGTGGGTTCGCGGGTCGGACGATGCTATGGAGATATCATCACGAGCGTCGTCGCGACGCATCGACACCCGCGGTGGTTGGGATGGAGGAGGGGAGTGCACCATGGCCGCATCGCCTCCGGCCCGGCCTCCGCTGGCACGTGGTGGCCCGACGGAGCGACGGCCTACAGGTCCTGCCGGCCGCAACTCATAGTTGTTGGCGATGCCGATGAGACCCCGGACGGTGGCCCTCCATTGGTCGAGCTTCTCCGTAGCAGTAGGAAAATAGAGGAGCAGCTGCGCGCGTGCTAGGGCTTCTGCTGGCGTGGGTGGCGGCGAAAGCTGTGTGGACCGCGACACGCCTCGACTTCTAACCGCGTTAGAAGGAGCCGCGTCACGGCCCCGCAGCCGTTCGCCATCTCCGTCAGCACCTCTGCGTGCATGTTGGCCTTCCTCATCATATGAAGGGCGCATGGGACTCTTCCCAGGACGGCGCTGCTCGTCACGCACAACCTAAGAAGGGTGCACCGCGGGTGCTGGTGTTGGCGTCTTGGAGGCCACGCGTAGCCGTTTGGCGGGATGATGGCGCCCCTGGAGGGCCCCGCGCCGCCTGCGGGCGGCAATCCGGTCCCGAACAAACCGATCGCCGTGGTCATCTTCTTCTTAGGAGCCATGGCGATGAAGAACATCTAAGTCAACTGCTAGATTGGATTCTCACAATTGCGCCCCCTACCTAGCACGCCAAAGATGTCGGTGGGAAACGACACCTTGGGATCACAAGAATCCCTACTACGGTTGCAGGGCGCGGGGCTATGAGAAGAGCAGGATTAGCAATTGGCACGAGGATCATTTACCCAGGTTCTGGCCGCGAGGATGCGTAAAACCCTAGTCCTGCTTGGTGGATGTATTGAGTGTTCTTGAGCTCACGAGCTAGCTACGGGTGCTGCGTGGTTCGAAAGAGCCGAATCCTTTTCCTGTCTGCCTTGGGCATCCTTTTATAGGCGAAAGGGGCTGCCACAGTGGCACACAGGAGGTGGAAAGGCCTACAGTGCCGCGAGCTTATCGCTCGTATTACAGGACAAGACGCATTTAATGCATGGCTTAGGTGTCCCTTCACTTTATCGGGGACGGGAGCGAGGCCCATCCTGTCCGTCGCTGCTCCTCCTTGCTTCGACACGCGCCCTGGCCAGCGATGCATGCGGTGCCATGTAGGCAGGCAAGCAGCTAAGGTGGCGCCGTGGTGGAGCCTCCATGAAGATCTGCATGCTGCCACGCAGGTGCGCGCTGAGTTGGCCTGGAAGCTGCATGTTGCCACGCAGGTGCCTGCCCAGCTGGTTGGGCTTGCAGCTGCATGCAAACGGCGGCGGGGAGTTGGTTGGTGCGGGCCTGGCAGTGGCCTTGCTGTTGCCTCTGGCAAGGGTCTTGTCGGGTGGCCCGACAAGGGTCTTGCCGGGTGGCCTAGCAAGGGTCCTGCCGTGGCGCGCTGGCGTCCCCAGCAAGGACCTTGCTGGGGGTCTTGTGGGTTTCTTCGGCAAGGATCTTGACGGGGAGTGTTGCCCTCCAATCCTCATCTGATCTTGGGTATTCTTTTTCTTCACAAAGATCTGCATGCGTCCATGGGGGTGCCTCCTGAGCCCTGGTACAACATGGTTGTTGATATTGGAAACCGTGGGATCGAGGGCGGCTCACTCCACTAGTGTGGGCGAGTTGCCCCGGCAAGGGGCTTGCCGGGGCTGCAGAGGCTGCCCCGGCAAGTGCCTTGCCGGGGAAACCAGCTTCGCCCGTCTGCACTTTGTGGCCTTGGTCCTTGATGTTGCCTTGTTTATCTCGAGCCTTCGGCTTCCTTCCGGCTTCCCTCATCTGCCCTGCCATGTGCGGCCATGGCTCTGACTTCCCGTGCACAAAGTAAAGGGGTCAAAAGGAGAGCCCCTACTTTTGTACACCGACAATATAAGAACCAGCACAGGAAGTATCAAGCATGGTGCGATCATTGGGAGAAAGCCGAGCATAAAAGTTTTGAATAATCATTTCTCTTGAGAGCTCATGATTGGGGCATGAATATAACATTTACTTAATCCTCCCCCAAGCTTGAGTGATGCTTTCTCCTTCGGGAGGCCAAAAATTATATATGTAATTACGATCACGATGAACAAGATGCATAGGATAGAACATCTGGTGAAAATCCAACTTCAATCGTTTATAATTCCAAGATCCCGTGTCATCACATAGCCTATACCATCACCTTCCTTTTGACAACATCATCGGGAATACCTGCAAGCTTAAATAATCCACAAACTTCATCCACAAAGATAAGGTGTAAATCAGGATGCAATGTTCCATCTCCTGCAAAGGGATTAGCTAGCAGTTTCTCTATCATACCCGAAGGAATCTAAAAGTAAACATTTACAGTAGGTTAAGTAGGTTGAGGATCAACTCTTTGCTCTACTGGTCGGGGCGAAGATACCCCGAACAAGCCCCTCAAAGGATTAGTTTCCATAGTAGCAAGTGACAGAAAATTTCAGCACGCTATATAAATGTTTCCTTACCAAGTTCCACTCACCAAAGGCGCTTCACTCCCCGACAACGGCACCAAAAAAGAGTCTTGATGACCCACAAGTGTAGGGGATCTATGATAGTACTTTTGATAAGTAAGAGTGTCGAACCCAACGAGGAGCAGAAGGAAATGACAAGCGGTTTTCAGTAAGGTATTCTCTGCAAGCACTGAAATTGTAGGTAACAGATAGTTTTGTGATAAGATAATTTGTAACGGGTAACAAGCAATGAAAGTAAATAAAGTGCAGCAAGGTGGCCCAATCCTTTTTGTAGCAAAGTACAAGCCTGGACAATTTCTTATAATGAGGAAAGCGCTCCCGAGGACACATGGGAATTATCGTCAAGCTAGTTTTCATCACGCTCATATCATTCGCGTTCGGTACTTTGATAATTTGATATGTGGGTGGACCGGTGCTTGGGTACTACCCTTTCTTGGACAAGCATCCCACTTATGATTAAGCCCTATTGCAAGCATCCGCAACTACAAAAGAAGTATTAAGGTAAACCTAACCATAGCATGAAACTAGTGGATCCAAATCAGCCCCTTACGAAGCAACGCATAAACTAGGGTTTAAGCTTCTGTCACTCTAGCATCCCATCATCTACTTATTACTTCCCAATGCCTTCCTCTAGGCCCAAATAATGGTGAAGTGTCACGATGTTCACATAACACCACTAGAGGAGATACAACATACATCACATCAAAATATCGAATGAATACCAAATTCACATGACTACTAATAGCAAGACTTCATACATGTCCTTAGGAACAAACGTAACTACTCACAAAGCATATTCATGTTCATGATCAGAGGAGTATTAATATGCATTAAGGATCTAAACATATCTTCTCCCACAAAGTAAACCAATTAGCATCAACTACAAGGATTAATCAACACTACTAGCAACCCACAGGTACCAATTTGTGGTTTTGATACAAGATTGGATACAAGAAAAGAACTAGGGTTTTGAGAGGAGATGGTGCTAGTGAAGATGTTGATGGAGATTGACCCCCTCCGGATGAGAGGATCATTGGTGATGATGATGGTGATGATTTCCCCCTCCCGAAGGGAAGTTTCCCCAGCAAAACAGCTCCGCCGGAGCCCTAGATTGGTTCCGCCAAGGTTCTGCCTCATGGTAGCGGAGTTTCGTCCCGTAAGCTTGCTTATGATTTTTTCCAGGGTAAAAGCCTTCATATAGCAAAATATGGGCACCGGAGGGCCACCAGGGGGCCCAGGGGACAAGAGGCGCACCCAGTAGGGGTGGGCGCGCCCCCACCCTCCTGGCCAGGGTGTGGGCTCCCTCTGGTGTTTTCTTCACTCAATAATTCTTATTAATCCCAAAAGTGACTTCCGTGGAGTTTCAGGATTTTTGGAGCTGTGCAGAATAGGTTTCCAATATTGCTCCTTTTCCAGCCAAAATTCCAGCTGCCGACATTCCCCCTCTTCATGGTAAACCTTGTAAAATAAGAGAGAATAGCCATAAGTATTGTGACATAATGTGTAATAAAAGCCCATAATGCAATAAATATTGATATAAAAGCATGACGCAAAATGGACGTATCAAGCTGCGGCAAGTCCGTTGGCCGTCCGTTCGCATGTTCAAGCCAGAGATACTTGAGAAGTATGATGGGAGGCTGAACCTGGCAGAGTTTCTGAGCATCTACACCATCGCTATTCGGGCTGCTGGGTGAAGAGACGAGAAGGTGTTCGCCAACTACTTCCCTTTGGTCCTCAAGTCCAATGTGAGGTCTTTGCTGATGCACCTACCGAAGAACTCCCTTTCGTCATGGGCGGACCTGTGCCATGAGTTCATCGGTGCCTTCACCGGTGGTCACCAAGAGGCCGGCAGGCCCAGCGACCTGCAGCTTCTCCAGCAGAACGAAGGAGAAACCCTCTGTAAGTATTTGCAGAGATTCAGTAAAGTTCATAGAAATATTCCAAATATCCATCCGGCAGCCGTTATAGCAGCTTTCTAGTCCAATGTGCGCAACCGCCGCATTCATTCCAGAATGAACATGCGGTTGCCCAAGACTGTGAAAAAACTATATACGCTGGTGGACAAATTTGCCCAGATGGAAGAAGGAAGGAAGTTGCCCGGAGAGAAAGACTGCATTAATGTTGATTCAGAAGATGAGGGTGAATCAGCTAGTCAGAAAAAGGGCAAGAAGCGCAATAAGAAGCCGAGGGATAAGGCAGTAATGACTATGGAAGGATTGGGCATGCCTACTACCGGCAAGAAGGCCAAGGTTGAGGCCCCGGGCAAGGAAGCTGCCGCATGCGCTGCCTGCCGGGAAGCCGCTGCCGCCGAACAAGTTGGGAAAGGTGATGGGCCGTACTGCAAGATCCACCGGACCAAAGGCCACGACCTTCAGGAGTGTTATCAGGTTGAGCAGCTTGTGAAGAAACAGAGGGCAGAGTATGATAAGCGTGATAAGGAAAAAGGTTAGAATGTTGCAGGTGGTAAGGGCCGGGGTGGTGAAGCAAATCAACCCGGCAGACCCTTTCGGAACCAAGGAAAGCCCGCTAGGGGCCAAGAGAAGGAAATATGTGATGATGCCAGTGATGGAGGGGATGAAGAGGAAACTAGTGAGCAGGAATTTCAGAAGGCCACTGACGCCCTATGAATTGATGGGGGTGCATCTTTGCACACCTCTCATCGCCAACTCAAGCGATGGGCACGGGAGGTCAATGTTGTGGAACCAGCGCCAGAGGCCTGGAAACAGCTCAAATGGTCCCGCACACCCATCATCTTTGACGAAGAGGATCACCCTGGTCAAACCACTGCGGTAGTGTGTTTGCTGTTATTGGTCTCCCCAACAATTCGTAACTTCAAGGTTACAAAGATGCTAGTGGACGGCAGGGCCGGGTTGAATCTGATTTCCCCAGCAGTTATCAGCAAGCTTCAAATAGGAGAAGAAGGGCTAGAGGTCACCGGCACGTTTCAAGGAGTTATTCCCGGCAGGAGCATTCCTAAGGGCAAGATTACATTGCCGGTGATGTTTGGGGGAGAACTGAACTATCGGACTGAGAAGATTGTGTTTGCTGTGGTTGATCTCCCCCCGCCATACAATGGGATTCTTGGACGACCAGACCTGGCCAAGTTCATGGAAGCATCTCACTATGCTTACAACACCTTGAAAATGCCTGGGCCACTTGGGTCCTCACTATCCCATCAGATGAGAAGGATGCAATTATTTGTGTGGACAAGATGTATCGGAATGCAGTTGCAGCAGAAGCGGCAACAACGACAGTTCCCACCAAGGAAAGTAGAGGAAAGAGGAAGGATTGTAGGACCTCCGGCAAGGAGTCCGGGAAGTGTGCCCCTCCGAGTGCACGACACCCGTTGACGACGTGCCGGAGTGTCCCAACAACAAGAGATCAAAGGTTACTGCACCCCAAGTGAAGAGGGTCCCGGCAGGGCTGACTGGCATTGACGGTACTTTCACTATCAGCGCCACCCTCGATGACAAATAGGAAAGAGCGCTTGTTGCCTTCCTGCGGGCAAATATCGATGTGTTTTCTTGGCAACCATCTGATATCCCCGGTATTACCAGGGAGGTAACTGATCACCACCTTGCTGTCTGCCGACACGCCCGACCTGTCAAGCAGAAAGTACAAAAGTATGCCTTGGAGAGGCAGCAATTCATTGCCAAAGAGATCAAGAAATTGGAGGCAGCTGGTTTGGTCAGAGGGTTACTGCATCCTACATGGTTGGCAAATCCAGTAGTGGTCTGGAAGGCTAATGGAAGTGGAGGCTTTGCATTGATTTCACAGACCTCAACGAGGCTTGCCCGAAGGACCCATTTCCCTTGCCACATATCGACCAGATCATGGATTCTACTTTAGGATGTGATTTGTTCTCCTTTTTGGACGCATGCTCCGGATATCATCAGATCTTCATGTCCAAGGAAGATGATGAGAATACATTGTTCATCACTCCGTGTGGTACCTTTTGCTTTGTTCGCATGCCTTTAGATTGAAGAGTGCCAGGTCCACTTTTGCAAGTGCAGTCCAGATTGGTTTTGAGCCATAGTTGCACAGAAATATAGAAGCCTATATGGATGATATCTTGGTCAAAACCAAGGATAAGGCCGCCCTTATCCAGGATTTGGAAGACACATTTGCTAATCTACACAAGATCAATATGAACCTCAATCCTGAGAAGTGTGTATTCGGTGTTCCCTCCGGCAAGCTACTTGGGTTCTTTGTGTCCCATTGGGGGATCGAAGCCAACCCCGACAAGATCAAGGCCATTGAGCACATCCAAGAGCCAAGGACAGTTAAGGACGTGAGGCGCTTGATGGGAAGCGTTGCTGCGCTAAGAAGATTCATCTCCAAGTCTGCCGAGCGTGCCCTGCCGTTCTTCAAGGTTTTGAACAAGGCAGGGCCTATGAAGTGGACCCCGGAAGCAGATGCAGCACTGCAAGAGTTAAAGGCATACCTATCATCCATACCCACCTTGGTTGCGCCCAAACCCCAAGAACCATTGTTGCTATACTTGGAGGCAACCAACCAGGTGGTCAGTGCAACCTTGGTAGCACAACGAGAGGTGGATGAGGCAGAAACTGGACAGAGAAAAGCAGAATCAGAGAAGGGTCAAGATAGCAATGAGCACTGCTACGAAAACAACCCCAGGGACATGGCAAGGAAGAAGATGGTGCAGCGCCCAGTGTACTTCGTCAGCTCCTTGTTACAGGGGGCTAGATCGAGGTACTATAGTGTGCAAAAGTTGATATTTGGTCTCATTATGGCCTCAAGGAAACTGCACCACTACTTCCATGCCCATGAGATCACGGTTGTTACTCGTTTTCGGTTACAAAGAATACTCCGAAACCCTGAGGCAACTGGCACGATAGTGGAATGGGATTTGGAGTTGTCCAACTTCGATTTGAAGTTTGAGAGCACTTCAACTATTTAGAGTAGGGCATTGGTAGAGTTTATTGCAGAATGGAAGCCAACCCCTGACGAGGAAATGGCAGAGACAACCATTCTCGGCAAGGAATCACCCCAACAATGGATCATGTATTTTGATGGTGCCTTTTCCCTACAAGGTGTAGGGGCTGTCGTACTTCTCGTTGCCCCCTCCGGGGAGCACTTGAACTACGTCATCCAGATGCACTTTGCCCGGGAGAAGCCACTAACAATACAACTAAGTATGAAGGGCTCCTTGTCGGGCTCAGGATTGCAGCAGAACTGGGAATTAAGAAGCTGATCATTCGAGGAGACTCACTGCTCATGGTGAGACAAGTCAACAAGGATTATCAAAGCCCATTGATGGAAGCATACGTCGAGGAAGTGAGGAGATTGGAGGAGCACTTTGACGGGTTGCAAACAGAGTAGATACCCCGTGCGGAAAACAACATAGCTGATCACCTGTGAAAGTGTATTGCGCAGAAGCATCCTATGGAACCAAGAAGTTTTGTTCTCCATCTCTCTCAACCCTCCATATCACCAGCCACAATGGCCCGTAAGAAGAGAAAGTTGGACTACGGTAAGCCTCTCTTGGCAGAGCCATCCGCTCCCGGCACAGACCATACCGGAAACAACTCCTCACAGCCTGCCGGACCACCCCCTCCAACCGGGCCTATGGATCCCGCAAACGAGGCTGGTGCTCCCACAGTGGAGGAGGTGCCGCTAGTCCTCGTTGTCGATCCCCAGGCTCCAACTTGGACAAGGCACATTGTCCACTTCCTCCAAACCGGAGAACTCCCCGGCAACCAAGATGAAGCTGAAAGAGTAGCCTGGAGGGCCAGTATGTATCAGTTTGTCGATGACACTCTATATAGAAGGAGGCCCAACGGTGTGAAATTGAAGTGTGTTTGCCGGCAGGATGGAAAGGAACTGCTAGCTGAGATTCACAGAGGAACGTGCGGCTCCCACATTGGATCAAGTGCATTAGTTGGTAAAGCATTCCGACAAGGATTCTATTGGCACACATCCCTCCAAGATGCGGTTGAGTTAGTCACGAAATGTGAAGCCTGCCAGTTCCATTCCAAGAAAATACACCTGCCTGCCCAAGCTCTTCAGACGATCCCTCTATCATGGCCATTTTCGGTCTAGGGGCTCGATATCCTTGGCCCGTTTCCCTCGAGCAATCGGGGGCTTTGAATTCTTGTTCGTTTCCATTGACAAGTTTACAAAGTGGCCGAAAGTGACTGCCGTGAGAAAGGTTACTGCTCAGTCAGCTATCAAGTTCTTGAAAGAATTGGTGTGTCATTTCGGAGTTCCGGCAAGGATCATCACTGACAACGGCACCGAGTTCACGAGCCACGCCTTCATGCAATATGTTCATACCCTCGGATGCAAGATCTCATCCGCTTCTGTGGCACACCCCGGAGCAATGGACAAGCTGAGAGGGCGAACGCCGAAGTGCTTCGTGGACTCAAGACACGAACTTTTGATACACTGCAGAAGCCCGGTAGGCGGTGGATCGAGGAGCTGCCGGTAGTTCTCTGGTCCCTCAGAATGACACCTAACCAAGCTATCGGGAAGACTCCCTTCTCCCTCGTCTACTTGGCAGAAGCAGTTATCCCCACGGAACTCATTTACGGGTCCCCTCGAGTGCTTGCTATGATGAAGTGGCACAAGATCAACACCGGGATGACGACGCCGTGCTACTCGAGGAAAACCTTCTCCGGGCTGCTACGCATGCTGCATGCTACCAGCAAGCCCTGCGTCGCTATCATAGCCGCAGGGTTCATGCCCGGTGTTTTGAGGAAGGTGACCTTGTCCTTAGGCGCATTTTGTCCGCCAAGGGTACAAACAAGCTGTCACCAAAATGGGAAGGCCCTTACCGGGTGGCACGAGTCACCATACCTGGTGCAGTCCGTGTGGAGACCGGGGATGGCACTCAGTTGCAAAACTAATGGAATATTGAGCATCTCCGTAAGTACTACCCGTAAGGTGCGAGGCTGTCGGGCACTACCCGACAGCCACCCTTTTGTACATGCCTTGCCTCAGTTGCATGTAACCCCTTGTACAAAGCCGGGGCGATGACCCCGTGCAAGAGAAAATAAAGAAGCACTGTGGGGGGACCCCAATCAAGATCACATGCATGCACGAGCACACCCAGATCACTGCATAAGCATTTCATGAGCATTTGCATATGCATGTAGATAGGATTGTATCCTGGAGTTCCAGGTTCCTGCCGTGAACCTGACTCCGACAAGGGACGAGAAGATTGCACAACGATCCCCGGTGAGCGAAAACAGATAAGTTCTACCTTTTATCCATTAATGTTCTGTAAGCTATAACCTGTGCATAGACAAACCTCGCCGCTCTGTTGGAACTAGGGTGCTCCCATCCTTGGCTCGAATGCTGCTTTGGCCTGAATGGCCGCAGTGGCCCTTGATGAAAAGGGAGTGGGCGGGGGGCTGGCACCTTAGTCTGTTCCCCTGTAGACATGGTTCTCCGGCAAACAAAAAGGGTGATGGCAGGATATCTTGTCAGGGAAAGCTCGTTTAATTATAATAAAGAGGCATTCCACCTCTGCATGGATATATACATGCACGGGTTCCCCGCAAGGTTTATCTCTTTCACTGACATGCAGATACAAGTACAAGCATTACAGAACACAAACATGGATGAAAGGGTTACATTATTTGACTTAAATTTGGCAAGTGCCGGTAGATTTAAGATTGAAAAGAGTTAAGTGCTCTGTAAACTCCTCTCCCAGTCCCTCTTATCCCAGGTATTACGGTGGGAAGAAAGGAGGACAAGCGGCACGCCGGCACAACGCCGCCCTGATCCTTATCAGGAGCTGGCAACCCCAGCCTGAAAAGAGCGGGAGTGGCGAGGCTGTGAAGGAGGAAGACGTGCAGAGCACCTCGACAGCCCCCTGGTCACCAGCCCCAAGACCTCCGGAGGGGCAATGTTGGGATTACCAACAATCTCCAGCCCCGCCTCCTGGTTGAGTCGTGAAGATACCAAAAGACTCGCCACGCCACGGACCAGGCTTACTCCCCGGGCATCACCGCCAGCATGAGGCAACAAATGCCCTGAGCCAGAGCCCTGGGGCTGGCCCCAGGCTTCCTTCTTCAACATGACCAATAGAAACAGAAGATGAGGAGAGGAGGACTACGAAGGTGCGTGACTCCACCCTCCTCCGCCCCTCCCTTTTATAGGCAGGGCAAGGAGAAGGGCTGCTCCATCAATAAGAGACCACCGCCCTCCTCCTCCAATTCAAGACGAACGGGCCCTTTCCAACATACTCTCCCATGCCACGCGCCTCCGCCACCTACCACGTGCGATGCATGCAGCATACGTGGCCAAGGATAAGGGCACACTGTGGGAAGAGTAAATTGGCAGTTTCTATCCTGTGCGTTAAAGTCATTCATGGGGCATCCCTAGAGCGGCCCCACCTGTCACACCCTGATTTTCATGGCACTACACTTAACCTAACAATCATGATAAAGTGTGGTTTGACAAAAACTTTTGAGTGTTTTGGACCTTGCCTTGATTGATTTTTTGTTGTTGTTTGCAAGTGCTCTAAAAATAAAATAAATCCTCCAACTCTTATACTCCTTCTCCTTGATCCAAAAAAACCTTTCCCAATGATCATGCCATGTGTATAGGACATAAAAATAATTTCTTGCAAAAATAATTTGGCCAAATAGTATTTTCAAAAATTAGTTTTTTTTTCAAAAACCCCTGAATTGAGGTTTGCACTGCAAGTACTTAATTAAAGGCAGTAAAAATCTTTCCAAATATATATTTGACTCCTATTAGATATAGGATACCCAGAAACCGCAAAAATATAATTTTAAAAGTTATTTTCCTATTTTATTTAAAAACTTTTTCTTAAGTCCAGAAATGGTCTTTAATAGGTTAAAATTATTTTAATGCTTTAAAAATATTTGGTGAAAACCTAGGGAAACTCAGTGGACATATATTGTCCATATATAAGAGTTTCAACACATGGTCATGTTCAAAATATTGGTCAAATCCCTCAAAAACCCTTTCTGGATATTTCAAGCTTTTGAAATGTTTACAAAGGAAATATTCTCCAAAAATTCCAAGAAAATTCTAGCATGTCACATATGACATATTGGATGATCTTGCCAAGCCTCATGTCTTGGAGAACAACATAACATCACCAAATCTCCTCAAAACCATTTCTCTCCATTTTGAAGTTTGAGCAACTCTACATTGCCAAACATGTCCAAATGTTCTCAAACTTGGTGCACATGCTCCAATGGTCTAATAATGCATCTAGACCAAATGGCACAAGTTGGAGAAAAGGATATCTTGATCAAAGTGCCTCAAAACCCTCTCTGTCCAGAATCAAATTTGAACAACTCTACATTGCCAAGTGTGTCCTTTTGATCTGAATTTTTGTGGACATGTTCAAATCCCCAAATGATGACACAACACCGAGTGGTGCATCAAGGAGAACTGATTTGCATGACTAAATCTTAGTAAAGCCATTTCTGCTAAATTCTAGGGTTTACCAAAGTTGCATTGTCAACTTCCTCCAAATGAGCTCCAACTTGGTGATCAACCTCAATTATGTGTGACACTTGATCCTGTTAATTCTAATGCCAAGTGGAGTTAATTTGCTTGCCCAAATTTGCATCAAACACCTTCTGTCACTTTTCAAAAATCACCATTTTGACCACTTACACTATTCTCCTTGAGCCCAACTTTTTACCAGAGCCTCTCCTAGTTCCCCTTTACCTCTAGTAAGTTTAGCATGGCCATGGCTCAATCATTGGTGGGTGAAACCCTCTCCTTCTCTCTCTGGACAAGCCCATTTCTCTCCCTTTCTCACCTCCCTCCTCACTCCAGTGGCCACCAGGGCATCCAATGCCCCTCCCCTCTTCTTTAATCTCTCCTAGAGCTACCAGACATTAGTGGCCGCGCCCACAAGGCATATAAAATGCCATGGCATGCCATTTGCACACTCTGGAGCGCGCTACAGTGCGCTCTAGCACTGTAGCCGCCCCCTGCCAACCACCTCCGGCCACCTCGGGCCTCCCGAGCATGCCCGATGATGCACCTCAACGTCCACATCACGGCAGTTTGTCGGCCCCCTCCTCCTTCTCCCTACTCTTGCCCCAGCTCGCACGCGCCCCGGCCGCCCGAGCACACCAGTGAGCACGCTCACACGCGCTGTGCCCCTGGCCCCCTGCTCTCTCTCTTTTCACTCCCCTCACCCTGGACCGACCCCACGAGCACCCCCGACACCTCGCTGCGAGCCCCCGTGGCATGCAGCGACAGAAACAGCCTCGCCAGCGCATGAGCTCACAGTGCACCTCACCCTCTTCCCTTAAAGGCCACCCCGAGCCCTCTTTGGCTTCCGATGGCTCTCTCTCCCTCCTGCACGTCATCCCAACAAGCTCACTCCTCTCCCCGCGCCCTCCATAGCCCTCCATGGCCGGAGCCATGTCGTCGGCCTCCTCCTAAATTCGCGCTCTGTGGCCTCTCCCCTCCCCTTTAGATTCCACCAGAGCATCACCAACCTCCCCAAGGACATCTCCCGAGCTCCATTTCTTCCTCTCCGCGGCTGCAGCGTCATGTCCCACCCTCACCATCACCGCCGTCCGCCGCGGGCGATGCGCTGCCCACATCCAACCACCCCTGCGGTCGTGGCGCACCTCGGAGGATGCGGCACACTCTCCTGAGCCCGCCTGTACGCCTGGCGTCGCCGGAGGTGGCCGGTACCGCCGGGGGAACGCCGGTGCCTGCTCGGCCTCGCCTCCCCTGCCTCTACTCTGTTCGAGCGGGAGGTAGGAGACGGCCTAAGCACCGGGCCCCGCTCGTCAGCGACCCGGTGGGCGAGGCCCGCCGTTTAAGTGGAAACGGCTTCGCCAAATCCGCCATCGACGTCGCCCCTGTCGCTCGCATGGCCGAGCCGCTGGGCCAGCCCAGTGGCGCCCTGCTGCTAAACATCGCCCAGCGCTGTGGGGACCCCGACTCATAAGTCGTGATCACCGAATGCACGTGTACAGTGATCCCAGAGATCAATGCTCACTGAACACACAGAAGCTGAATAACAAGAGTCTTACATCCATACATACCGTATTACACAAGTAAGACCATTATGGTCGATTCGTGAGTATAACATCGCAGCGGAAATCTTCGTCGATAACTTGGACCCATGCCATCTGCCTTAACCCTACACGCATTCTGACTGGGAAGCGTCCTAGCTCGCATGTTTGTCGCTGAAGTATTCTTCATCATATCCTGTTCTTTCAAGCCTGGCCAAGTAAATAGCCAGGGACAAGCCAGTGAGTACGTTTGAATGTACTCGCAAGCAACCAATGTTTTGGTTCAAGATATAACAATGCATGATATAGGTAAATTTTTCCAGAAAGCTAGTTTTACTCATGCAAGAATGATCAAAATTTATCAAGGGCATGTATGTGTCTGCAACAAGTATCAGGAGGTTTCAGACATCATCATCGAGAAAGAGTTATAAACAACTCATGCTCAAGCTCATCGTGACTTCCTCACGAGTCGCATCTTCAATATCACCAAACTGTGCTGTTTTTCAGAAACATATGGACGTAGCCCAAGAGCGGTTACCCAACTGTCCTTGACCGTGGACACGGCTATTCGAATAGTTTTACACTCTGCAGAGGTTGCACACTGTACCCACAAGATCCGGGGAACTTCCGTGTCAGCCACGACCCGCGGTACCTCAAGTACCCGGGGTAAGCACCCGATCACTACCTTTCCCTAGACGACACTAACATGGAGTCCACTCGATTGGCAGTAAACCCCGTGCCCAACATTTCACATAAAATTTTCGTGGAGCCTTTCTCCCATATTTATCACATAACACTGGCACGGGGTACCAACTGTGTGTCCGGTGCCCCATAAAAATGGTCATGGCCGCCCTACCTGGCATGACCCCGTCCCGAGAGAGCGCACCAACAACTCTCCCGTCACTAGTAATGCAGGCTCTAAGCTAGTATCGGTCTAGGTACTCAATAATGCCCTTTCCCATATAAGGGTAGAGTGGTTGCGCATGTAAGGTTGGAATAACGGTCGCAACTTAAACCAATTCATTTTGAAAACAACACACACACTTTCCTCGGTACACCACTTCATCATCAAGTGGTTACCCATCTCATCATCTCCCTCGGGTATAAGTGGCACCCGACGGGGTTTTCGAAAAGTCCTTTGAAAATACTTTGTCTCCATCACCATGCATATTCCCGTCCCTTTTTGCGTAGCACTACTTTAGCATCCTATCTACTCCCACCAGCATAACCCTCATAAGAAGGTAGGGTCATGCACAATGCAAGTATCAACGAGGAAGTACGGTGGAAAACCATCAAGGTTGTTACCACCTCATCATGATTCCATTGCAACAACAATATGGTGCTATATGACATGCATAAAAAGGGTTTCATAGACATGGTCAAAGGGCTGCTTGCCTGTTTTAACAGAGTCTTCGAGGTCTTCAAATATCCCTGGTCCAACTCCGAGCATTTCGTCTACTTCGTCAACTATCGTCGAAAGCAACCATAATAAGCAACACAACAAGGCAGGAAATAAAAGTGCTCTAAAAATATGAGTTGGACTTTTCTGGGATACCTCTGGTCATATGAGGGATGACCAAAGTGGTTTCATTAGGATTTGATCAATGGACATCTCTGAACATTTCAATATGATGGGATCAAGGGGTTTATGGATTTGCAAGAAGTGTACAGAAATATATTTTTGGAAAATGAGCAAAGATACCCATTTAACAAAGGATGATTTTAGAAGCATCTAGGATTTGGTTTCACTGGATTTGGAGTTCAAATGAATTTCTTATGAATTTGCAAAGTTGACAAATATGAAGAAATGGCTCATTATTTTATGTGGTACAGAAAGTATTAAGAAAAATGTTCATAAACTAAGTTATGAACTTGTAGACATCTAGGATTTTGAATCATGGGATTTGGATCAAAAATGGGCTCTTTGTGATTTTCTAAATTTCATCACAGAAATAGGAAAATGGGGATTTGATAAATATTTGTGAAGAAAAGGTCTCTGGAAAAATGTGCATGTTGCACCACCAGGTAGATCATGATTTATAGAGTCACTAGAAATTTGAATCATCAAATTTGGATTTAATTTGAATTGTTTATGGATTTTTTAAGTTGACTGGAAAAAGAAAAAGGAAAAAGGGCTTAACCTTATCATGAACGCAGGGCGAGAGATAGGCAGCGGGCTGGCCTAGCGGCTCGGCTGCACGCGCGCAGGGGCCACGTCGGAGGCGGCTTCCTGGAAATACGCCTTCGCGTGAGGGAGACGGCAAAGCCGGAAACTGTCTCCACTTAAACGGGTGGGGTCCGCCACCGGGTCACTGACGCGCGGGCCCGGGGCTCAGGCCGTCTCCTACCTCCCGCTCGAACAGAGCAGAGGCAGGGGAGGCGAGGCCGAGCGGTGCCGGCGCTCTCCCGGGCGGCACGGGCCACCTCCGGCGGCGCCCGGCACACCGGAGGACTCAGCGCGCCGCGGCGCACCCGTCCATGTGCTGCACGCCCGCGGGGGGGGGGAGAGGAGGGCTTTGGTGCGGCGGACCGGAGTTGACGGCGGCGGCGGTTACAGCGCTACGGTGCGTCCTCGGACGAGGGAAAGAGCGTGGGAGCTCCGCCTTGCTCAGGGGAGCCTGCTGGTGGAGAGAGGAGAGGGAGAAGAGCTCGGGCTGGGCCGAATTTAGGTGGAGGCCGGCGGCGGCTCTTCGGCCATGGAGGGCTATGGAGGGCGCGAGAGGAGGAGTGAGTTGATCCAGGGGGTCTCTGGGAGGGAGAGAGAGGCAAAGGAGTAGAGAGGAGGCTCGGGGGTGGCTTAAATAGCCGACCCATGGCTCACCGTGGACGCGGCGCACGGGTGGCCGCGGCAACGGCTCGGGAGGCCAGGAGAGAGGGCAAGGACTTGTTTGCGGAGTTAGTGGGGGTGAAGTAGGGTGCCAGGAAGAGAGAGAAGGAGCGGGGACGGGTCAGAGGCATCGCGCATGTGAGGCTGCCCATTGGATCCCTCGGGCGGCCGATGCGCGTGCGAGAGGAGGCAGCAGGAGGAAGAGAGAGGAGGGGGCCTGCTCGGTGGCGTGTTGCGGACGTCGAGGCACCTCGACTGGCGTGAGGGGGAGGCTCGAGGTGGACGGGAGTGCCGTGTCAACGGTCGGGAGCACGCTGACGTGCTCCAGAGCACGTCTTTGGCCGGCATGACATGCCTTTTTGCGGAATGGGCACGGCCACTTGTGTCTGGAAGCTGCAGGGGGGAGTAAACAATGGGAAAGTGGCATTGGATGCCCTGGAACATGCCAGGAGTGAGAGAGAGATGAGAAAGGGAGGGGGAAGTGGCTGCCCAGAGAGGAAAAATGGGTCTCTGCCCCCCTTCATCATTGCCTCTCGGGCAGGGAAGAACACCAGAGGTAAAGGGGGACTAGTAGGGGATGTGGTAAAAAGGAGAACTCATGGAGATTAGTGGAAGTGGCCAAAAATGGGATTTTGGTAAAGTGGCAGAAGGTGTTTGATGATGGTTTGGGCAAGTAGATTATTTGCATCTACCATGAGACTTCATAGGGTGAAATGACACATATAATTAGGGCCTTCCACCAATTTGGAGCTCATTTGAAGAAAGTTGACAATGCAACTTTGGTAAACCCTAGAAATCACCAGAAATGGACTTTCCAAGATTTAGCCATGCAAATCTATTCTCCTTGATGCACCACTTGGTCTAGTGTCATCATTTGAGTCTCTGAACATGTCCAAAAACGTTGAGATCAAAAGGAGAAAGCTTCCAATGTAGAGTTGCTCAAACTTGGTTCTGGACAGGAATGGTTTTGGGGCACTTGATCAAGTTAAATTGTTCTCCAACTTGTGCCACTTGGTCTAGATGAATAATTAGAACATTTGAGCATGTTCACAAGGTTTGAGAGCATTTGGACATGTTTGGTAGTGCAAAGTTGTTCAAACTTGGAAAAGGACATAAGTGGCTTTGAGAGGGTTTCATGGGGTTATACTGTTCCCCATGACATGAGACTTGGCAAGACCATCAAACATGTCATATGTGACATTCTGGAATTTTCTTGGAATTTTTGGAGAATATTTCCTTTGTAAATATTTCAAAAGCTTGAAATATCCAGAAAGGGTTTTTGAGGGGTTTGACCAATATTTTGAACATGACCATGTGTTGAAACTCTTATATAGGGAAAATATATGTCCACTGAGTTTCCCTAATTTTTGTCAAATATTTTTGAAACAATAGAATAATTTTTCCCTATTAAAGACCATTTCTGGCCTTAAGAAAAAGCTTTTAAATAAAATAGGAAAATAACATTTAAAATTATATTTTTGTGGTTTCTCGGTATCCTATATCTATTAGGAGTCAAATATATTATTAGAAATATTTTTACTGCCCTTAATTAAGTACTTACAGTGCAAACCTCAATTCAGGGGTTTTTGGAAAACTAATTTTTGAAAATACTTTTTGGCCAAATTATTTTTGTAAGAAATTATTTTTATGTCCTATACACATGGCATGATCATTGGGAAAAGTTTTTGGATCAAGGAGAAGGAGCATAAGAGTTGGAGGATTTATTTGATTTTTAGAGCACTTGCAAACAATAGTCAAACATTCAATCAAAGCAAGGACAAAACATTCAAAAGTTTTTGTCAAACCACATTTTAGCATGATTTATTGACTTAAGTGTTGTGGCATGAAAATCAGGGTGTGACAAGCGCGTGCCGCTGCCGCCCAGATCCAGCCCGTTTCGGTAAATCCTCTGTCTTTTTCTTTTTCCCAGTAGACTTCAAAAGCACGTAAATAAATCAAATCAACTCCAAATTTGATGATTCAAATTTCTAGGGGATCCACAAATCATAATCTATCACATGGTGCTATTGTCACATTTTTTCAGAAACTTTCTCTTCAGAAATATTTATCAAAACCCCATTTTCCATTTCTGTGATGAACTTTAGAAAATCACAGAGAGCTCAAAATTGATCCAAATGCCATGATTCAAATTCCTAGATGTTTCTAAGTTCATAACTTAGTTTATGAACATTTTTATTAATACTTTCTGTACCACATAAAATAATGAGCCATTTCTTCATATTTGTCAACTTTGCAAATTCATTTGAACTCCAAATCCAGTGAAACCAACTCCCAGGTGCTTCTAAAATCATGATTTGATAAATGGGTGCCTTTGATCATTTTCAAAAAATATATTTCTGTACACTTCTTGCAAATCCATAAAACCCTTGATTTCATCATATTGAAATGTTTAGAAATATTCACTAATCCAATTCCAATGAAACCACCCTGGTTATTTTTCATATGACCAGGGAAGTCCTAGAAAAGTCAAATCCATATGTTTAGAGCACTTTTATTTTATGCCTTGCTGTGTTTCTTATTATGATTGTCTCGACGTTAGTTGACGAAGTATACAAAGTACTTGGAGAAGGACCAGAAGATCTCAAGACTCTGATGAACCAGGCAAGCAGCCCTTTGACCATGTCTATGAAACCCTTTTTATGCATGTCATATAGCACCATATTGTTTTTGCAACGGAATCATGATTTGGTGGTAACCACTTTGATGGTTTGCCACCGTACTTCCTTGTTCATACTTGAATTGTGCATGACCCTACCTTCTTATGAGGGTTATGCCGGTGGGGGTAGATAGGATGCTAAAGTAGTGCTACGCAAAAAGGGACGGGAATATGCATGGTGATGGAGACAAAGTATTTCAAAAGACTTTTCGAAAAAAACCCTGGGTGCGACTTATGCCCGGGGGAGATGATGAGTTGGGTAGCCACTTGATGACGAAGTAGTGTACCGAGGCAAGTGTGTGTTGTTTTCAAAACGGATTGGTTTAAGTTGCGACCGTTATTCCAACCTTACATGCGCAACCACTCTACCCTTGTATGGGAAAGGGCATTATTGATTACGTAGGCTGATGCTAGCTTGGAGCCCGCATTACTAGTGACGGGGGAGAGTTGGTGCTCTCTCTCGGGACGGGGTCGTGCCAGGTAGGGCAGCCATGACTGTTTTCACAGGGCACCAGATACACTGTTGTGTCCCCTCTCGGATGTTACGATGTCGAGTGAGTCCTGTATGATGTACATCGTGAGGATACGGAACAACGAGCGGACTCCTTGTTAGTTTCATCTAGGGAAAGATAGTGATCGGGTGCTTACCCCAGTTACTTGAGGTATCGCGGGTCGTGGATGACACGGAAGTTCCCTGGATCTTGTGGGTAAAGTGTGCAGCCTCTGCAGAGTGTAAAACTATTCGAATAGCCGTGTCCACGGTCAAGGACAGTTGGGTAACCACTCTTGGCCTACGTCCACATGTTTACAAGCCAGTGTGTGTGTTTGGATAAGTGGGAAGATCTACTTGGGTCAAGTCAAAGGACTTGACATGATTGAGTTGGGTTGATGCCCACTCTATTTATGTTGATATCTGTAACATGTCCTCATGGCTAATTGAATTCTCCTGATGCATGTCTTACAAGTTGTTGAACATGTCATCGCACTCAAAACTAGCTTTCTACAAAAAATTACCTATATCATGCATTGTTGTATCTTGAACCAAAACATGGGTTGCTTGCGAGTACATTCAAAGTACTCATTGGCTTGCCACTGGTTATTTTATTGGCCAGGCATGAAAGAACAGGATATAATGAAGAGTACCTTGGTGACGAACATGCGAGCTAGGACGCTTCCCAGTCAGAATGCCTGTAGGGTTAAGGCAGATGGCATGGGTCCAAGTTGTTATTGAAGATTTCCGCTACGATGATACACTCAAGACTTGACCATAATGGTCCTACTTGTGTAAAACGGTATGTATGGATGTATGACTCTTGTTATTCAGCTTCTATGTGTTCAGTGAGCATTGATCTCTGGGATCACTGTACACGTGCATTCGGTGATCTCGACTTATGAGTCGGGGTCCCCACAGAGCTGGTATCAGAGCCATCCTAACTGTAGGAAGCCTTAGTTAGCATGGTCGTTAGTTAGGGTAAAACTATTTCCAAAACTACTACTAGTTTTCCAAAACTATCTATACTTCTCTTCCCTTCTTAGTTTTTGGAAAACTAAGGTATACTTTCCTTATTGATCTCTTCCCCTTCAAAACCTTTGGTCGCTAGAACCCTTATGCCCCTGACCACCAGATTCCTTGTAATCCTTGTGGATAACCTAGAAGGACGTCACCTTGCTAGACATTCACCCACGTCTTGGGAACACAAGTTTGGCGACACCACGACAGGACGATACCAATAGAAGATATCGTCTCGAGGAATGAGGACATCAGGACCCAGAAGATGGTGACACCCTCGACACTGCCCCAGGATGATGCAACCTTGGCCTACAATGACTAGGGTATAGGATATGCAAGATCATGATATACATCGCTAATAGAGCAATCATGTCCTTACCGTTGTTGTATCGGCAACCACCGGTGGATGAGAACCTCGCCATTTGGTCCGCCTCACCATAGTGAGTAGGAAAACGGTTCTCCTCATCCCCCGCTCTTGGTTTCGATGTTGTCATCAACGTAACCGACATGATGGACCTCTACTATGCCTTGTTAATATCCTTGCATAGAGGATTACAAACCTGGTACCATCGACGCCTTAGAAAGCAAAAGCGATCATCATGATTAAGAAGACAAGAGAAGACCAAGTCAAAGACAGCCACAAGGAGCCACCATCACCCCATCACCCCATCAGGCGAGAAGTTGTCGAAGATTCTTCAGGCTCAACCCAGATCATTTCATTAAACAAGAGACGTAACAACACCTGAGGAAAACTCAAAAGACCGCATGAGGCACAAGGCACGACTACTGAGTCCGAGAACCCCTAGGGTAGGATGAGTCGTGTACCCCCTATGCGCAGTTGAGTCCCTATGATGGTTCGAATGAAACCATATTGAGTGTTCCTTGTTCTTATCTGTTTGTGTTTTGATATAAGTTGCACTTTTGCCTTAGGCAGCATGTATGCGACTATATCACCTATCTTATCTTAATGAATGTGTGTGGCCTTCACGGCACTTGTTTACTTGCACTTGCACTATAGAACCCCCTTTAGGCATTCCCCTCCTCTATGCTACTTTTCCCTCTCATCTCTCTCCTCAACTGAAGGCCAGCAAGACAAGATGCACCAAGGATTCTACTTCAGCGATCAACTAGCACTGAAGACTTTTTCCTACAGCTTCCTCGACCTAGTGCAACCCCGTAGGGTTATGTTTACCCCTCATGACTGGAAGCCCATCCCTAGACTCTTCGAGACTTCACAAGATACCCCACCTCAAATCCTTCACCATGTGCTTAACCTGCAGTATTGCAAGAGAACCAGTTAAGCCTTCGTAACATTGCACGACGCTGGGTTCATTATGGAACTAGTGGACATAATGAACGAGCGCATTATCATCCTAAGATAGCACCAAAACCGACGATGCCATAGGGAAGACCAATTTGAGGATGTAGGAATAGAGGATAAATGACTTGATGAGTTTACATCAGTAACCGTGAGGGATTTATCTAAGACTATTTGGTGGATTATGAAGCTTTCATGTTGGTAGATGAACTTGGTGGGATCAGTTAATAGAGTAGCATGACTCTCATTGCCCCTGAGTAAATTGGACAATTATGATTGCAAGCTAAAATTCCTGGAAGTATAAGGATTTGACTTAGCCAGGGGATATTGATAGAAGATAGTTGACAATACGATAATGACTTGGAAGAATGGTAGGGATTCTCGCGGGGCATGAGATTTGGATTAAATAGGTTACCCTAGTGGAGTATGGATGCAGAGTAATTTTACATGGTTCGAAGTAAATTGGCTTTAGACTGAAGATCTCGAACATGAGACCATGTTTCTCGGTGGACGATAAACTAGGAGATTGGGTTAATTGTCGGGGTTTATTTAGGGAATCTGTATGAGCTTGACCTTGGATTTTACTTGACCATGACAATGGGAATCGGTGGACTGACTATAGCAAAAATAGCCCTTTCAAGTATTTGGGGATTATAGGACATTAGGAGATCATGTGGAACACCATAAACATGGGATTTGTAGAATTAATGGATTGTGTAGTGATTAATCGAAGTTAACGGGTTGTTGGAGTTGATTCATAGGAAGGAAACAAGATCTTGGAGTGGCATACGACGTGTTTCCTTAGGATAGAGATGCACTACCTTGGACCTTGGAAGAATGGGCTGAGCACTTGGATTGTCATGTTTAATTGAAGCTTAGTAGCTTGTATGCTCTATCCATTGATTTTAACATAGGGATAGCCATACATATGATTTTGGGGATCGTAGACATATATGATTTTGTGAGACCTCTCCTCGGGAGCCATGAGGATATAAATGGCATGAGTAATTATTAAAGTTGGTATATACGAGAGGATGCTTTTAGTGGTATAAGATTATTCATTTGGAGTACTAGATAGAGCTATTGGCATCTCAGAAACCGTGCTTAAGGATAAGATGATAAACGTTCACTCACACACTAGAACCCTTAAGCCCTACCAAGCCATAACAAGGCCAGATCATGACCACAGGCTTTGGCTCTAGATCAAGAAGATCGTGGCCAACACTCAACCATGACCACCACCAGTACCATAGCCTATTTTATGTACCCCGTGAGCAAGTCCTCCTAGAGTACTTGGACAAGCTGGTTTTCATCGTTATTTGGTGATATACTTGTCTACCCGAAGACGGAAGAAGAGTCATTCAACTGGTTAGGGAACATTTGAAGACCGCCATGTCAAAGCGGAAGAACTATACCAACCACCATCGTCAAGAAGTACACTTCTGCATCGAGGACCATGTGGATCTGCAAGCCACTCCCCTCTAAGGAACCAAGCATTTCCATGCCAAGGGAACCCACACCAAGATTCATCGGCCCCCTTCGAGATCACTCCAAGATTTGACAACCCCCTCTGAGATCACTATGAGACGAAGAGAAGATAGTTACCAGCTGGAGTTGCCACCTGAGTTACCTGATGTGCACAATGCTTCCCATGCATCACAACCCCTGAAGTGTTTCCAACTTCCTAAGTTTCCCGATCTCTATGAGGGCATTGACCACCAAGCCATCGACCCCTAGCCTAATCTAACCTACCGCGAGCTACCCATTAGCAACCTGGATCAAGAAGAGCGAAATACACGAAGTCACACCATCAAGTACTTCAAGCTCAATGGAGCACTACACGGAAGCAGAAGCAACATGAGGACTTGAAGACTACCCATGATCCAAGTTTCTGTATCCCTTTCCGCGCCTAGTTTGGGAATCTCGGGGAAGAGATTCTTGTAAGGGGGGTAGGTCTGTCATAGCCTGATTTTCATGGCACTACACTTAAGCTAACAATCATGATAAAGTGTGGTTTGACAAAAACTTTTGAGTGTTTTGGACCTTGCCTTGATTGATTTTTGTTTGTTGTTTGCAAGTGCTCTAAAATTAAAATAAATCCTCCAACTCTTATACTCCTTCTCCTTGATCCAAAAAAACCTTTCCCAATGATCATGCCATGTGTATAGGACATAAAAATAATTTCTTGCAAAAATAATTTGGCCAAATAGTATTTTCAAAAATTAGTTTTTTTTTCAAAAACCCCTGAATTGAAGTTTGCACTACAAGTACTTAATTAAGGGCAGTAAAAATCTTTCCAAAAATATATTTGACTCCTATTAGATATAGGATACCCAGAAACCACAAAAATATAATTTTAAAAGTTAGTTTCCTATTTTATTTAAAAACTTTTTCTTAAGTCCGGAAATGGTCTTTAATAGGTTAAAAAATTTAATTCTTTAAAAATATTTGGTAAGAACATAGGGAAACTCAGTGGACATATATTGTCTATATATAAGAGTTTCAACACATGGTCATGTTCAAAATATTGGTCAAATCCCTCAAAAACCCTTTCTGGATATTTCAAGCTTTTGAAATGTTTACAAAGGAACTATTCTCCAAAAATTCCAAGAAAATTCTAGCATGTCACATATGACATATTGGATGATCTTGCCAAGCCTCATGTCTTGGAGAACAACATAACATCACCAAATTTCTTCAAAACCATTTCTGTCCATTTGGAAGTTTGAGCAACTCTACATTGCCAAACATGTCCAAATGTTCTCAAACTTGGTGCACATGCTCCAATGGTCTAATAATGCATCTAGACCAAATGGCACAAGTTGGAGAAAAGGATATCTTGATCAAAGTGCCTCAAAACCCTCTCTGTCCAGAATCAAATTTGAACAACTCTACATTGCCAAGTGTGTCCTTTTGATCTGAATTTTTGTGGACATGTTCAAATCCCCAAATGATGACACAACACCAAGTGGTGCATCAAGGAGAACTGATTTGCATGACTAAATATTGGTAAAGCCATTTCTGCTAAATTCTAGGGTTTACCAAAGTTGCATTGTCAACTTCCTCCAAATGAGCTCCGACTTGGTGATCAACCTCAATTATGTGTGACACTTGATCCTGTTAATTCTCATGCCAAGTGGAGTTAATTTGCTTGCCCAAATTTGCATCAAACACCTTCTGTCACTTTTCAAAAATCACCATTTTGACCACTTACACTATTCTCCTTGAGCCCAACTTTTTACCAGAGCCTCTCCTAGTTCCCCTTTACCTCTAGTAAGTTTAGCATGGCCATGGCTCAATCATTGGTGGGTGGGTGAAACCCTCTCCTTCTCTCTCTGGACAAGCCCATTTCTCTCCATTTCTCACCTCCCTCCTCACTCCAGTGGCCACCAGGCCATCCAATGCCCCTCCCCTCTTCTTTAATCTCTCCTAGTGCTACCAGACATTAATGGCCGCGCACACAAGGCATATAAAATGCCATGGCATGCCATTTGCACGCTCAGGAGCGCGCTACAGTGCGCTCTAGCACTGTAGCCGCCCCCTGCCAACCACCTCCGGCCACCTCGGGCCTCCCCAGCACGCCCGACGATGCACCTCGGTGTCCACATCACGGCAGTTTGTCGGGCCCCTCCTCCTTCTCCCTCCTCTTGCCCCAGCTCGCACGCACGCCGGCCGCCCGAGCGCACCAATGAGCACGCTCACATGCGCGGTGCCCCCTGGCCCCCTGCTCTCTCTCTTTTCACACCCCTCGCCCTGGACCGACCCCACGAGCACCCCCGACACCTCGCTGCGAGGCCCCGTGGCTTGCAGCGACGGAAACAGCCTCACCGGCGCATGAGCTCATGGTGCACCTCGCCCCCTTCACGTAAAGGCCACCGCGAGCCCTCTTTGGCTTCCGATGGCTCTCTCTCCCTCCTGCGCGTCATCCCAACCAGCTCACTCCTCTCCCTGCGCCCTCCATAGCCCTCCATGGCCGGAGCCATGTCGTCAGCCTCCTCCTAAATTCACGCTCTATGGCCTCTCCCCTACCCTTTAGATTCCACCAGAGCATCACCAACCTCCCCAAGGACATCTCCCGAGCTCCATTTCTTCCTCTCCGCGGCTGCAGCCTCGTGTCCCACCCTCACCATCGCCGCCGTCCGCCGCGGGCGATGCGCTGCTCACGTCCGACCCCCCCTGCGGTCGTGGCGCACCTCGGAGGATGCGGCACACTCTCCTGAGCCCGCCTGTACGCCGGGCGTCGCCGGAGGTGGCCGGTACCGCCGGGGGAACGCCGGCACCTGCTCGGCCTCGCCTCCCCTGCCTCTGCTCTGTTCGAGCGGGAGGTAGGAGGCGGCCTGAGCACCGGGCCCCGCTCGTCAGCGACCCGGTGGGCGGGGCCCGCCGTTTAAGTGGAAACGACATCGCGAAATCCGCCATCGACGTCGCCCATGTCGCCTGCACGGCCGAGCCACTGGGCCGGCCCAGTGGCGCCCTGCTGCTAAACCTCGCCCAGCGCGCGCCGCCGCCGCCCAGGTCCAGCCCGTTTCGGTAAATCCTCTGTCTTTTTCTTTTTCCCAGTAGACTTCAAAAGCACTTAAATAAATCAAATCAACTCCAAATTTGATGATTCAAATTTCTAGGGTATCCACAAATCATAATCTATCACATGGTGCTATTGTCACATTTTTTCAGAAACTTTCTCTTCAGAAATATTTATCAAAACCCCATTTTCCATTTCTGTGATGAACTTTAGAAAATCATAGAGAGCTCAAAATTGATCCAAATGCCATGATTCAAATACCTAGATGTTTCTAAGTTCATAACTTAGTTTATGAACATTTTTATTAATACTTTCTGTACCACATACAATAATGAGCCATTTCTTCATATTTGTCAACTTTGCAAATTCATAGGAAATTCATTTGAACTCCAAATCCAGTGAAACCAACTCCCAGGTGCTTCTAAAATCATGATTTGCTAAATGGGTGCCTTTGCTCATTTTCAAAAAATATATTTCTGTACACTTCTTGCAAATCCATAAACCCCTTGATTCCATCATATTGAAATGTTCAGAAATATTCACTAATCCAATTCCAATGAAACCACCCTGCTTATTTTTCATATGACCAGGGAAGTCCTAGAAAAGTCAAATCCATATTTTTATAGCACTTTTATTTTCTGCCTTGCTGTGTTGCTTATTATGATTGTCTCGATGTTAGTTGACGAAGTAGACGAAGTACTTGGAGAAGGACCAGAACATCTCAAGACTCTGATGAACCAGGCAAGCAGCCCTTTTGATAGAGGCAAAGGTGTCCCGTCTTTCGATGAGATGGTGGATTTCGCTTTGGTGGAAGTCGACTTTGACGATCCGACTACGAACGTGCGAGGACGCCGCGCCTTAGCAATCGCTAAACCAACTCCGAGAGGTTATTGACCACGCCGGAGCACGATCAACCTGACCACGAGGGTATGTTTCCTGCGAGCAAACGAAGAACAAGCAAGAAACTAAGATTGCAATCTGGATATTGCGAATATAAGATGATAGCTTTATTGATCAAGGTGGGGTTCTGTGACGCCTTTGTCTGGTCGTTGAACACAAACGAAGTACGCGAAGTTGCAGCTATGGCGAACTTTTAATCTAAACAAAACCCAAAGTCTAAACGATGCCCTAAGGGCTGTATATATGGAGGAAGAGGGGGGAATTTCGTGGCCCTTGGTGGAGGAGTCCGAAATCAACCCTATCTCTTGTTTCCCCACACATACGGACTCTAAAAATAGCCTATACTTATGTATTTCGAAATTACATGGGCCTGGCCCAATAATAAGGTGACGCATCACCTAAAATAGCCTCGGGACGAAATTTATGAAGTGGCATCTTGTATATTTCGTCCAAGGCTTCATGCACCCATTATGGTGGCTTCAAAGTCCTGAAATCATCACTTGTAACTCCGTTCTTGTTCCCCTTGCGCATGCCATCATCTCCATGCTTGTTCTTGCTCCAATGTTCATCCTTCTCCAAGCTAGGCCCTTCATTTGTAAGCAAAACAAATGTATCCAATTTAGGCAGCATCATATTCTCATGAACATTAGAATCATTACCAAGAAACGAAAGTACCTGGTAATTTAGTTGGCGTGCGCGAGCTCTAGTAATTGGTCCAGTATGTATAGCAGCAGGGCCTGTGGGTGTAACAATGGTATTGATGTCCTCATCAATTTACGTGCTGTTTTTATTGCTCTACGTGATGCGCGTTTGTTTGGTAACCTTGGGAAGTGCACCTTTGCACCGACCGAGTATCTTTTCTTGGCTATGTTGTTACTCCACAGGGAATTGAAGTTGACAAAGCCAAGATTGAAGCTATTGAGAGTTGGCCGCAGCCCAAAACGGTCACACAAGTGAGGAGTTTCCTTGGCCTCGCTGGATTCTATAGGCGTTTTGTGAGAGATTTCAGCACCATTGCTGCACCTGTCAACGAGCTTACAAAGAAGGATGTGCCTTTTGTTTGGGGTACCGCACAGGAAGAAGCCTTCACGGTATTGAAAGATAAGTTGACACATGCTCCTTTACTCCAACTTCCTGATTTTAATAAGACTTTTGAGCTTGAATGTGATGCTAGTGGAATTGGATTAGGAGGTGTGTTATTACAAGATGGCAAACCTGTTGCATACTTTTCTGAAAAATTGAGTGGGCCTAGTCTGAATTATTCTACTTATGATAAAGAATTATATGCTCTTGTTCGGACTTTAGAAACATGGCAACATTATTTATGGCCCAAAGAATTTGTTATACATTCTGATCATGAATCTTTGAAACATATTAAAAGTCAAGCTAAACTGAATCGTAGACATGCTAAATGGGTTCAATTCATTGAGACTTTCCCTTATGTCATTAAACACAAGAAGGGAAAAGAAAATGTTATTGCTCATGCATTGTCTCGTCGCTATACTATGCTTTCACAACTTGACTTCAAAATATTTGGTTTGGAGACCATCAAAGATCAATATGTGCATGATGCTGATTTTAAAGATGTAATGCAGAATTGTAAAGAAGGAAGAATGTGGAACAAGTTTGTCGTTAACGATGGATTTGTGTTTCGTGCTAACAAGCTATGCATTCCAGCTAGCTCCGTTCGTCTTTTGTTGTTGCAGGAAGCGCATGGAGGAGGATTAATGGGACATTTTGGCGTGAAGAAGACGGAGGACGTACTTGCTACACATTTCTTTTGGCCAAAGATGAGACGGGATGTTGAGCGTTTTATTGCTCGATGTACTACATGTCAAAAAGCTAAGTCACGACTCAATCCTCATGGTTTATATATGCCTTTGCCTGTACCTAGTGTTCCTTGGGAGGATATATCTATGGACTTTGTTTTAGGTTTACCTCGAACAAAGAAGGGGAGGGATAGCATATTTGTTGTCGTGGATAGATTCTCGAAAATGGCACACTTTATACCATGTCATAAAAGTGATGATGCTGTTAATGTTGCTGATTTGTTCTTTCCTGAAATTATTCGCTTGCATGGTGTGCCAAATACTATTGTTTCAGATCGTGATACTAAATTTCTTAGCCACTTTTGGAGATGTTTATGGGCTAAGTTGGGGACTAAACTGCTTTTTAGTACTACTTGTCACCCCCAAACTGATGGACAAACTGAAGTAGTCAATAGAACGTTGTCTACTATGCTTAGGGCTGTTTTGAAGAATAATAAGAAAATGTGGGAGGAATGCTTGCCTCATATTGAATTTGCTTATAATCGTTCATTGCATTCTACTACTAAGATGTGCCCTTTTGAAGTTGTGTATGGTTTCCTACCTCGTGCACCTATTGATTTGTTGCCTCTTCCATCTTCGGAGAAGGTTAATTTTGATGCTAAACAACGTGCTGAATTGATTTTAAAAATGCATGAGTTAATGATAGAGGCAAAGGTGTCCCGTCTTTCGATGAGATGGTGGATTTCGCTTTGGTGGAAGTCGACTTTGACGATCCGACTACGAACGTGCGAGGACGTCGCGCCTTAGCAATCGCTAAACCAACTCCGAGAGGTTATTGACCACGCCGGAGCACGATCAACCTGACCACGAGGGTCTGTTTCCTGCGAGCAAACGAAGAACAAGCAAGAAACTAAGATTGCAATCTGGATATTGTGAATATAAGATGAAAGCTTTATTGATCAAGGTGGGGTTCTGTGACGCCTTTGTCTGGTCGTTGAACACAAACGAAGTACGCGAAGTTGCAGCTATGGCGAACTTTTAATCTAAACAAAACCCAAAGTCTAAACGATGCCCTAAGGGCTGTATATATGGAGGAAGAGGGGGGGAATTTCGTGGCCCTTGGTGGAGGAGTCCGAAATCAACCCTATCTCTTGTTTTCCCACACATACGGACTCTAAAAATAGCCTATACTTATGTATTTCGAAATTACATGGGCCTGGCCCAATAATAAGGTGACGCAGCACCTAAAATAGCTTCGGGACGAAATTTATGAAGTGGCATCTTGTATATTTCGTCCAAGGCTTCATGCACCCATTATGGTGGCTTCAAAGTCCTGAAATCATCACTTGTAACTCCGTTCTTGTTCCCCTTGCGCATGCCATCATCTCCATGCTTGTTCTTGCTCCAATGTTCATCCTTCTCCAAGCTAGGCCCTTCATTTGTAAGCAAAACAAATGTATCCAATTTAGGCAGCATCATATTCTCATGAACATTAGAATCATTACCAAGAAACGAAAGTACCTGGTAATTTAGTTGGCGTGCACGAGCTCTAGTAATTGGTCCAGTATGTATAGCAGCAGGGGCTGTGGGTGTAACAATTGTATTGATGTCCTCATCATCCTCCCCTTCTTGAAATGAAGTCGTCCTCGACGGAAGTTCATCTTGCTCACCCAAATAAGGCTTCAAATCTGCAATGTTAAAAGTGGGACTAACCCCAAAATCTACAGGCAGCTCAAGTTTATATGCATTATCATTTATTTTCTCTAACACCTTAAAGGGACCATCAGCACGTGGCATTAGCTTTGATTTGCGCAAATCAGGAAATCTATCCTTACGCAAATGTAACCAAACAAGATCTCCAGGTGCAAACACAACATGTTTTCTACCCTTATCTCCAGCAAGTTTATATTTAGCATTCATACGCTCAATGTTTTCCTTAGTTAACTCATGCATTTTTAAAATCAATTCAACACGTTGTTTAGCATCAAAATTAACCTTCTCCGAAGATGGAAGAGGCAACAAATCAATAGGTGCACGAGGTAGGAAACCATACACAACTTCAAAAGGGCACATCTTAGTAGTAGAATGCAATGAACGATTATAAGCAAATTCAATATGAGGCAAGCATTCCTCCCACATTTTCTTATTATTCTTCGAAACAGCCCTAAGCATAGTAGACAACGTTCTATTGACTACTTCAGTTTGTCCATCAGTTTGGGGGTGACAAGTAGTACTAAAAAGCAGTTTAGTCCCCAACTTAGCCCATAAACATCTCCAAAAGTGGCTAAGAAATTTAGTATCACGATCTGAAACAATAGTATTTGGCACACCATGCAAGCGAATAATTTCACGAAAGAACAAATCAGCAACATTAACAGCATCATCGCTTTTATGACATGGTATAAAGTGTGCCATTTTCGAGAATCTATCCACGACAACAAATATGCTATCCCTCCCCTTCTTTGTTCGAGGTAAACCTAAAACAAAATCCATAGATATATCCTCCCAAGGAACACTAGGTACAGGCAAAGGCATATATAAACCATGAGGATTGAGTCGTGCCATTTTTCAGAAAAGTATGCAACGGGTTTGCCATCTTGTAATAACACACCTCCTAATCCAATTCCACTAGCATCACATTCAAGCTCAAAAATCTTATTAAAATCAGGAAGTTGGAGTAAAGGAGCATGTGTCAACTTATCTTTCAATACCGTGAAGGCTTCTTCCTGTGCGGTACCCCAAAGAAAAGGCACATCTTTCTTTGTAAGCTCATTGAGAGGTGCAGCAATGGTGCTGAAATCTCTCACAAAACGCCTATAGAATCCAGCGAGGCCAAGAAAACTCCTCACTTGTGTGACCGTTTTGGGCTGCGGCCAACTCTCAATAGCTTCAATCTTGGCTTTATCAACTTCAATTCCCTGTGGAGTAACAACATAGCCAAGAAAAGATACTCGGTCGGTGCAAAAGGTGCACTTCCCAAGGTTACCAAACAAACGTGCATCCCGTAGAGCAATAAAAACAGCACGTAAATGTTCCAAATGTTCTTCCAAAGATCTGCTATAAATCAATATGTCATCAAAGTAAACTACCACAAATCGTCCAATGAAAGCACGTAAAACTTCGTTCATTAATCTCATGAAAGTACTAGGTGCATTAGTTAACCCAAAAGGCATGACTAACCACTCATATAATCCAAACTTAGTTTTGAATGCTGTTTTCCATTCATCTCCCAATTTCATACGAATTTGATGGTATCCACTACGTAAATCAACTTTGGAGAATATTGTAGAGCCACTCAATTCATCAAGCATATCATCTAGCCTAGGAATAGGATGACGATAACGAATAGTAATATTATTAATGCCTCTACAATCAACACACATACGTGATGTACCATCCTTCTTCGGCACTAGAATAATAGGAACAGCACAAGGACTAAGGGATTCGCGTATATAACCTTTGTCGAGAAGCTCTTGTACTTGACGCATAATCTCCTTCGTCTCCTCTGGATTGGTACGGTATGGTGCACGGTTTGGCAGTGAAGCACCGGGAATTAAGTCAATCTGATGCTCAATCCCTCGAATAGGCGGTAATCCTGGTGTCACGTCTTGTGGAAAGACGTCAGCGAACTCCTGCAAAATGTTAGTGACAGCAGGAGGCAAAGAGGAAGGCACGTCCTCGAATGAAAATAATGCCTCTTTGCACACAAAAGCATAGCAAACAGATTTGCTGAAATCTAGCTCATCAATATCAGATTTGGTGGCAAATAAACATGCACTTTTCAATTTAATTTCAGAAGCAACACTAGATGGTTTATTATTAGGCTTCATTTGTTGCTCAAATTCTTTTGCCACAATCTGATTTTCACTCTTATTCGTCTCCTGTTTTGCTTTATTAGCTCTATTAATATCATCTTTCAAAATGGAATCAGGAGTCATAGGAAGCAAAGTAATATTTTTATCCTTATGAACAAGAGTATAGTGATTGTTTCTACCATGGTGTACAGAATTTTTATCAAATTGCCATGGTCTACCAAGTAATAAGGAACATGCTTGCATAGGTACCACATCACAATCAACATCATCAGCATATGTAGAGATACTAAAATGCACACGAACAGTACGTGTTACCTTAACCTTGCCACTGTTGTTGAACCATTGGATGTAGTAAGGATGTGGATGTGGTCTTGTGGTGAGAGAAAGCTTCTCCACCATCTCCATGCTAGCCAAGTTGTTGCAGCTCCCTCCGTCTATTATGACGCGCACAGAACGTTCCTTCACAACTCCCTTGGTATGGAACAAATTGTGCCTCTGATTTTGCTCAGCTTGTGTGACCTGCACACTCAAAACACGTTGAGCAACTAAACATTCATACCTGTCAGCGTCTTCAGGAGCCATGTATTGCGTCTCATGATCAGAATCATCTCCACCATGTTCTTCACGTGTAATAAGAGCCAATGTCTCCTCATCATAGTCACTAGCGGACTCATCCGCGGTAGCAATCATCACACGCGGAGATTTGCATTCCCTCGCATAATGACCTCCTCCCTTACAACGACGACAAATAATATCACTTGTGTGCCCTGTTGATGCCATGGAAGAAGAAGAACGCTGTGCAGGCCCCGCAGGTGCGCTCTTGGCAGATAATGGTGGTTGTGCCTGTTTTCTTGTATCACGGCTGGAGGTGGCACCGGATGGAGGTGCTGGTGCAGTTGAAGTAGAAGATGCACGTGGTGTCCATGATGAAGGTCGGCCTGCAGAAAAGTTAGTTCGCCCCAATGCTTGTCGATCCTGCACTTCACGTTCAGCTTTACAAGCAAGATGGAATAAACGAGTGATATTAGTATACTCCTTATAGTCTAGAATGGTCTGAATCTCTCTATTTAATCCACCCAGAAAACGTGCAAGCATAGCTTCATTCTGCTCAACAATACCACATCTAATCATGCCAGTTTGTAATTCCTGATAATATTCTTCTACAGAATTTTTCCCTTGTCTTAAACGCTGCAATTTTTGAAGCAACTCACGTTGATAATATGGTGGAACCCAACGCGTACGCATAGCAGTTTTCAAAGCAGCCCAAGTAGTTGGAATAGGATATAATCTACAATGTTCAGACCACCATACACATGCAAAACTAGTGAAAGCACAAACGGCAGCAGCAACTCGTCTCTCCTCAGGATATTGTAAACATGTAAATCGTTGTTCAGTTTCTAACTCCCAAGTAAGATATATATCAGGAACATATCTACCCTCAAATGGTGGAATATTCAATTTCAGTTTAGGAATATGGACATCATCTCGTACCTGAGGTGGTGGTGCAGGCCTACCATTACGAATATATACCTGAGGTCGACCTGCTGGTGGTGGTACAGGTGGCTGCACGTAGTGTTGATTTTGATCAACCTCATCCTCATAATCTCCCACATAATCATCCTCCTCCGCATCAGCAGCAGGAGCCACAGAAGTATCAACAGCAGGACCAACAATTTGGCCAAACGCAAGAGGAACACGGCTTGCTCGGCGGGGGTCTGCTTCGCGACGTGGAGGTAGTCGTTGTTGTTGTTGTTGGAGAGGTGCGTTAGGTGCAGCGGGTGGTGGTGATGGAAGACGCGCGAGCAATTCATTAAACTTGTTATCGAGCTTTGTTTCGAACGTCTTCTCAAGGCCAGTGATCTTCTCCATGGCCTCTTCAAAATTGTTCAGCACATCTTGCACCTGTTCAGTCATCATTTGCTGAAACTTATCATGAAGCTCCTTGTTCGATAAATTCTCCCAGTCAATCTCGTCGGCTTGTGATCCTGGCATGGTTAGCAGCAATAGAAACACACAAGAATATGATCCTACAGACTACGAACAAGTGGTGGCGGTGGGTGTCACAAATCCGTCAAGCAAATCTCAAATTCTTACCAGTTCTTACCCAGCAGCAGGCGGTGATCGGCAACCGTTGTAGTCAAAAACTCTCAAAGCTTGGATAGAGCGATTACCAGGGAGAGTCAAACGCACGACGTAGATGTATGTGGAGCTGGGAAGGCTTATAATATGGTAGCAAAAAGGGTCAGCAATAATCAATTCAGAGATGCAAAGTTGAATAAACGCTCAACGACGGTACTGTGCTGGTCCTAGGCTAGACTGTGCTAGAGACGCGAGCCTAGAACACTAACAAAATCACGGCGCGGCACGTAAACAAGGGAAAAGCACACTCTGGATTTTTTTTTCGCTCTTTTTTTTTTGCGCTCTTTTTTTTTTGCGCTGTTTTTTTTTGCGAAAAATCACTATAATGGCGAGTGTCGCAAAACTCTTCTTAGCTCAAACTGACAGGATGGGCACGAAATTTTTTCGACCAAATTTTTTTTTTACTGCCCGGACCCAAAAACTGGAAACGGGTCAAAAAAAACTTCCTATAATGGCACCTGTCTCAAAACACTCAGAAACACCTAAAAATAGGATAGCCAGAATTTTTTTTGAAAAATGCGTTTTCAAAAATTTTTGGGCCTAAACGGAGCGTGGCTACCCGACTGTTTTTTTTTCCGAAACCTACTCCGGCAAGGAAACACGAATCGGAATCTAGATGGATCTCGAAAACAAACCTAATATGACAAGAACTCGGATTGGTGGTGGATATATGGTGGTAGATGGCAGCGGTGGTGGTATATGACAGCTGTGGTGGTATATGGATACGGATTCAAAGCGGTGGCGGATAAACGGTGGTGGTAGATGGCAGGGGCGATGATGATGGTGCGGCGGCGGCGTGACAACTTATGACCAGAACTCGAAACTCTAAAAGACTAGACTCTAAGACCAGCAACTAGAAACGACGATGCAACCGCAAATTCAACAAAGCAAAATCCTAAAAAGATTATGCAAAGGCTCAGATTGGTTCGGATATGATGAACTAACCCTAATTTTTTTTGTGGCTTTTTCGTGGACTATAGGTATGAAGAACAGACTCGATCTAAACTACGAAAAACTGTAAAATCTCACCGAGCAACCTGGAAATCTGATACCACTTGATAGAGGCAAAGGTGTCCCGTCTTTCAATGAGATGGTGGATTTCGCTTTGGTGGAAGTCGACTTTGATGATCCGACTACGAATGTGCGAGGACGTCGCGCCTTAGCAATCGCTAAACCAACTCCGAGAGGTTATTGACCACGCCGGAGCACGATCAACCTGACCACGAGGGTCTGTTTCCTGCGAGCAAACGAAGAACAAGCAAGAAACTAAGATTGCAATCTGGATATTGCGAATATAAGATGAAAGCTTTATTGATCAAGGTGGGGTTCTGTGACGCCTTTGTCTGGTCGTTGAACACAAACGAAGTACGCGAAGTTGCAGCTATGGCGAACTTTTAATCTAAACAAAACTCAAAGTCTAAACGATGCCCTAAGGGCTGTATATATGGAGGAAGAGGGGGGAATTTCGTGGCCCTTGGTGGAGGAGTCCGAAATCAACCCTATCTCTTGTTTCCCCACACATACGGACTCTAAAAATAGCCTATACTTATGTATTTCGAAATTACATGGGCCTGGCCCAATAATAAGGTGACGCAGCACCTAAAATAGCCTCGGGACGAAATTTATGAAGTGGCATCTTGTATATTTCGTCCAAGGCTTTCATGCACCCATTATGGTGGCTTCAAAGTCCTGAAATCATCACTTGTAACTCCGTTCTTGTTCCCCTTGCGCATGCCATCATCTCCATGCTTGTTCTTGCTCCAATGTTCATCCTTCTCCAAGCTAGGCCCTTCATTTGTAAGCAAAACAAATGTATCCAATTTAGGCAGCAGCATATTCTCATGAACATTAGAATCATTACCAAGAAACGAAAGTACCTGGTAATTTAGTTGGCGTGCACGAGCTCTAGTAATTGGTCCAGTATGTATAGCAGCAGGGGCTGTGGGTGTAACAATTGTATTGATGTCCTCATCACCTTTGACCATGTCTATGAAACCCTTTTTATGCATGTCATATAGCACCATACTGTTTTTGCAACAGAATCATGATGAGGTGGTAACCACTTTGATGGTTTGCCACCGTACTTCCTCGTTGATACTTGAATTGTGCATGACCCTACCTTCTTATGAGGGTTATGCCGGTGGGGGTAGATAGGATGCTAAAGTAGTGCTACGCAAAAAGGGACGGGAATATGCATGGTGATGGAGATAAAGTATTTTCAAAAGACTTTTTGAAAACCCCACCGGGTGCCACTTATGCCCGGGGGAGATGATGAGTTTGGTAGCCACTTGATGACGAAGTGGTGTACCGAGGCAAGTGTGTGTTGTTTTCAAAACGGATTGATTTAAGTTGCGACCGTTATTCCAACCTTACATGTGCAACCACTCTACCCTTGTATGGGAAAGGGCATTATTGATTACCTAGGCTGATGCTAGCTTGGAGCCTGCATTACTAGTGACGGGGGAGAGTTGGTGCTCTCTCTCGGGATGGGGTCATGCCAGGTAGGGCGGCCATGACTGTTTTCATAGGGCACCGGATACACCGTTGTGTCCCCTCTCGGATGTTACGATCTCGAGTGAGTCTCGTATGATGTACATCGTGAGGATACAGAACAACGAGTGGACTCCTTGTAAGTGTCGTCTAGGGAGAGATAGTGATCAGGTGCTTACCCCGAGTACTTGAGGTATCGCGGGTCGTGGATGACATGGAAGTTCCCCAGATCTTGTGGGTAAAGTGTGCAACCTCTGCAGAGTGTAAACTATTTGAATAGCCGTGTCCACGGTCAAGGACAGTTGGGTAACCGCTCTTGGGCTACGTCCACATGTTTACAAACCAGCGTGTGTGTTTGGATAAGTGGGAAGATCTACTTGGGACAAGTCAAAGGACTTGACATGATTGAGTTGGGTTGATGCCCACTCTATTTATGTTGATATATGTAACATGTCCTCGTGGTTATTTGAATTCTCCTGATGCATGTCTTACAAGTTGTTAAACATGTCATTGCACTCAAAACTAGCTTTCTGCAAAAATTTACCTATATCATGCATTGTTGTATCTTGATCCAAAACATGGGTTGCTTGCGAGCATATTCAAAGTACTCATTGGCTTGCCACTGGTTATTTTCTTGGCCAGACATGAAAGAACAGGATATAATGAAGAGTACCTTGGTGACGAACATGCGAGCTAGGACGCTTCCCAGTCAGAATGCCTGTAGGGTTAAGGCAGATGGCATGGGTCCAAGTTGTTATTGAAGATTTCTGTTGCGACGATACACTCAAGACTTGACCATAATGGTCCTACTTGTGTAAAACGGTATGTATGGATGTAAGACTCTTGTTATTCAGCTTCTGTGTGTTCAGTGAGCATTGATCTCTGGGATCACTGTACACGTACATTCGGTGATCTCGACTTATGAGTCGGGGTTCCCACACCACCACTATTGGCTTTACACCATGCACAGGGAAACCGGAAACTTGACTAGGATCAAGGCTAATGAAGCAGCAACAGAAAACTCAAGGGGCCAACCCCTTCAGCAACCCTGCCTGTGCACTTATTAGGCCCTACCCCGACGATGCTCAGCAGCACGTTTGGGGCAGGCCTGGGGGCTTTTTTCGGTGCAACAAACCCTGGGTCTGTTACCCATACTGTGCACAGGCACAAAAACAAGATTGAAGCACCAACCCGAGCTATAATACAAGATACCAAGAGATTTAAAGAACCAACACGCAGTCCAGAGAGACCAAGATCAAGCTAGAGGAGCAAGATATCGGCAAGAGAAGGACCTCCCTTGCCGGGCAGGCGAGCACGGCAAGGGGCGAGGCCACTGCCAAAGGCAGGCAACCAAGGCACCCTGGCAAGGTCTGCCGGGGCTCGCGGGGCAAAACCACGCCACCAACCACTCAAGCACGACCCACATCGTCAATCTGTGTGGTGTCAAGCCGCAAGATGATTAAGTGGCAGCTATTCGCCACATGGTGGCCATTCCATACAGAAGAAACCCACAGGTGACACCCGTCCTGCGACGTGTCAAGGGAACAAGCGCGGAGCTGGCAAGATAACCCAGCAAGCCTTGCCGGGCGACCAGTGATGTGACATTAAGCGGTGCATTTAATGCACCTTATCAGCCCGCAGAGTTAGGTATGATAGCACTGTTCGCTATCATATAAGTGGATAATGACCACTTTGCCATTGTGGTGACCCCTTAATCTATAAAAGGAGGCCCATGGCACTCGTAGGAAGGGTTGGAAAGTTGATGAACCCAAGCCACCACACACGCGTAGTCGCAGCGGCCTCAAGGCAAACCCTATCGGGCAAGTGTACTACACACCACCACGCTCATTCCACCATCAATCCATCAAAGCAGGAGTAGGGTCTTACGCCTCACGGTGGCCCGAACCTGGGTAAATTGCTTGTGTGCTCACTGCTGTGCTCCCGTGCGCTGATCTGCTCTATGAGCAATGCGACATCCCCCTACCGAACCAGCAAGGGGCCACCCAGTCCCATAGGTGGCCGCGGATATCCCGCGATAGCCTCCGTTAATTCACACACCTGCACGCACGCCTCTTGGTCTGCTTGCATGGCGGACTGCTCGCATGCATCCCGTCAACTCTCGCCTGTTCGCACGGCACACGGGTCGCGTAGCGGCACGTATATTGTTTTTATATTTGGATGATTAATGATGCCGTGTTATTGTTTAACCGGAGCATGGCACATATCTATTGTTGGTCTAACACTTACGGTTCGAATAAATAATCCGTTTGGGATATTGGTTCGCAATTTGATAATCTCCCGTTTGTAATTAGATAAATATTGCATCAAAACTGGTCTCAAATTTGACCCAAAAAAGTACAGTGCCCCTTTGTATTGGTGTCCATATGACAACACGATAAGTTTCATGAACTTCAAATAAGTTTTGGATGTACTAGAATTTAAAAATCAAGATTCTCAATGTTTGAAATTTGTTGCATGGGCAGTAAGGATTCACCCAGTGAGACACATGTGTTTTTGCAATCCATTTAGGTGCACTGTCACGTGTGCATGTAGCTCAAATTTGATTTTTGCACATTATACCCGTAGATTAATCAATCAGTTAATGTACTAAAACGTCTTAATGATCTCTGTTTTTTTTCAAAATTAAAACGTCCCACCTTTGATAACATATGTTCTCCATGGGATAATTAACTTAACATGCATTGTAGTTGCAGTGGATTCGCGGTATGTGTGCGGGTGTGTGCGTCTGGGGGTGGCGGGTGGCTCGCAGTACACTACGAGTTGTGAACCACCGTGTGGGTTGACCGTTTTGTTTGGGAGGTCGGTGCCAGATTAGAGTCGTGAATTCGTTATTTAAAATATTACACAACCCTTTCATACATACATGTTTTGGCCACATGCAGTCGCTGGTTGTCCTACACAACACTCGATACTCGTCTGTGACGCTTTCTATGGGCCCGTGTGGTCGTCGTCCATCACTTTGACGAAAAGCCGACAGTGAGGTCAATTTGACCAGCAAGGTAGAATCTTTTTTGTTTGTGTTATGTTGGTATATAGTATGCATCGAAGAGGTGGGAGGGGACTAGCATATATACTATACGTACGCGTCCGTGAACAAGCACACCTCACTCAGTGTCGGGACTTTTCAATTTTCGAGCCACGTGCCGCATCAAAATTGTGAAATTGGCTATTCAAACATCACACAACACCTCTTTTGGCCACATTCATGCAGGCGGTGGTTATCCTAGCTAGGACGCTCATGCATGACACTTCCATCTATGGGCCCATGAGTCCATCGTCGATGCATGCATGCATCACTTTGACCTACATCGGGAGAGGTTAATTAATTTCACCATCGATGAGGATTCTTTTTGGGTTGTACGTATTACGGTAGGAGCATATAGTATGCGTTGAAGAGGGGGGAAGGGGACCATCATATGTAGTACGCTTCATGAACCTCGCTCTGCGTGGGTGCATGGTTTACGGTTTTTGAGGCATGTGGCACAACAAAGTTGTGCATTTTGGGTATTCAACATATACACTGGTATGCGTCGGTGCTATACAAACGGTTTAAAACCCCTTTCCACGATGACATTTGGAACCGTCACCTAGTGAGTGTGGGCGATTAAGGGGTCCTTCCCACATGACCCAGAAACCGCCGGGATAGGCCCTCCTGGGACACCAAATGAGTTCGTGTGCGATCGGGTGACCCACGGAAACCCAATCATTTCCGTAGGCATGTACATCCCACACGGTGAATCCCAGAAAACATTTCCGTAGGTATGTACATCCCACACGGTGAATCCCAGAAAAACATTTCCATAGGTATGTATATCACACACAGTCAATCCAAGGAATAAATTTCCATTCTTATGTACATCCCACACAGTCAATCCAAGGAAAATGTTTCTGTTCGTATGTACATCCCACACAGGTTTATGTATAGGCTCGTGTGTGATACGTGTAACTATCACACACGCTCTGCCTTGGTTAACCATTTGCTTTTATCGACTACATCACACACGATTTGATGAAGAAAACTATGTGGCATTGGGCTATCCATCACAAGCGTTTTTACTGCTAGAACCGTTTGACACATGCTCTACCTTGGTTAACCGTTTGCTTTTATCGACTACATCACACACGATTTGATGAAGAAAACTGTGTGGCATTGGGCTATCCATCACAAGCGTTTTTACTGCTAGAACCCTTTGCAAAGTTCCATGACCCATTTAGCAGGTTTATTAGTTTACAATTGATAATTCCAGTATTACGCAAATTCACACTTCACATCGAACAGTTGTTCGCCAATTTCATATCAGGCACATAAATATATTTTAACATCGCAGTACAATAGCTACCTGAAAACAGCACAATACAACATATATCTAGTTCAGCTTCATAAGAACAATATTAGAAAAATATATTCATTTCCCTAATCGAGATCATCCAGGCTCATTTTATCCACCTCTGCTTTGAGTTCAGTAAGAACCTGTTTTGCACTGGCCAACTGGGAAAGTGCCTCCTCCTTCGCCAACACCATCTTAGCAAAGTCTGATTTTAAAAATCTGAGCTCATTCTCCAGCTTCCTCTTTTTATCCCGCATCTTCAAATATTCTTCAACATTGACAACACTTTCTCTAAGCCTACCTCTGTTCTCTTCCTCATACACGCTCCAGAGCTTTGCAAGGCACATCTTCAAAGACTGTGGCCACTCTTGATCAACCCACTCCAAGTAAGAACACTTCCGTTCATCCTATAATATTTAAAACTAGAGCAGTAACAATTGTAGGGGAAATGGGTTTATAGCAACATAGAAAATCACCAAATACTTATTTAGGAAAACTGAACAAATAGATTAATTATGACATATCTTCTTAAAAAGATCATTGTGCAAATGAATTAATTGCTACTGAGACAACAACCAAATTTTGAAACATCAGAAGCTATAATTAACTACAACAATGCTACAAGTTCTTACTCATGTACTATAAATAACAAATTGAACATTTTAGGAGGAAGGTAAATATAACGACAACAACATATCGACAGTGTTTGGATGACAGCAAATTTATACTAACAGGTGTGTACATGCACAAATTTAGTGACATGGAACTAATAGCACTAAGGCGTCCACTATGTATGCCAAAACTTGTGTAAAGACAGTTGTTGCTACATCTCGCACTGGTGCCCTGCACTGGCATGCCGATGTAGCGGGAAAAAATCAGGGACCCGAACTCCGGAGCACCTAGTTGCTCCGACGCCCAGTTCCTTCGTGGCATAAAGATTTAGTATTTTACTGCTTGGCTGATCGGATTAGTGGACAAATTGGCTCCACAAACTGCTGAAGCGGTGCCAAATAATTTTCTAATGGCACCGCTGATGAGATGGCAACATTTTTAGATACTAGGTACAAACTGTGACATTGTCTTAGGATGCGTTTGGTTGAAGGTGTGGTATGAATGGGTTGGGACCATGACAGTGTCTGAATCACATCTAACAAATGATTTGTAACAACAAAAGAGGATCTAACATTCTCTGCACATGCCAGAAACTTCCTCCCAGTGTCTACAGATTCAAACGCAACTAGCTTCACGCATGGAGATTGATGATGACAATGAGCAGACAGATCTTCAGCCACCCCACTCCATTCATTGCAACTGAAGGTCCTAGGGAACTACAAGAGGAATAAATGACTCAAATCAACCGCCGGGTAAAAATCCTTCATTTAAAGTCATAGCTCGAGAGAGAGAAGAGAGGCATACCGGGGTGGTGGAGTCGTCGGAGGATGAGGAACCGCTGGAGAGGTCTTTGAAGATGATGATGGCGACCCCAATGGTAGGATGCGAGACGGCAAGAGTGAGGAAGCAAGCGAGGAAGCGGGTATAGCTTAGGAAGGAAGGAAGGGGGAACTAGGGGAAATGTGACTTGTGGTCGGGGAGAAAAGGGGATGGGGAGGGGGGAGGGTAGATATTTTGGCGGTAGGCCAAAAATTTTGAAATGTGGAGGGAAACTTTGCACGCGGTGCCGCCGGACACCATTCACTTTGAACGATAGTGTGCTTCGCAAACGATTCTTCTACCTAACGCACATGGGATGAGTTTGAAAATTGAAATTTTGGTGGAAATTTCCCCACGTTCGTCATTGCATAGTTTAACATCGCTTGCTAATTTGGGCACACAAAAGATCGTACAGCACACAGACCAGACTTATTGAATCAAGCAATTTTAGTAATTAAACAGAGACAGTTCACCTAAACATTGCTCTAACAAAAGACCAACATTAAAAACAAAGCCTAAGTATGAATAATTTTAAAAAATCCTCCGCCGCACCGGCCTATGCATCGCCGGTATGAGATGAGAGGTCGATGACTTGTCCTGGCGACATGCCGCCTTTGGTGGACTCCGCGTCCCCCCTGCTGAAGTCGAACGTGTCCTTGTCCTCGTCCTCGGTGCCGCCCTCAAGGTTGTAGTACTCGTAGTAGTGGCTGCGGAAGAGCTCGCGTTGGTACTCCACCACCGATTCCTCGACGGACAGACTCTTCTTTACCTCGACCTGGGCCACACGCAACTCCTCCTCCCGGCGCTACTTGTTCTCTGCCGCCTCCAGCATCTCTAGCTCCCGCTCGACGACCTCATCAGGAAGCAGGTGCTCCATGGCCACCGCCGCCTTTTTGGATGTGGGTTGCATGCTGGATTCTGAGGTGGCCTGGAATATCTTGGCGTGGATGGCCTCGACCTGGGCTAGGGCGACATCGGCGGCACAGAGGGCAGCTCGAGGGCTGTCGGCGTTTGCAGCCGTCTCGGCTGCTGCAGCTGCCCTGTCGGCTGCCGCAGACGCCCTATCGGTGGAAGCAGCCGCGCTCATTGCAGATGTGGCGGCACTCTCGACGTAGGCGGCCGCGCTCTCGGCAGGCGGCGGCGCTCAAGGGGGACGCCGCCATCGTACGGGCCTTCATAAAGCGTTTCCACGGTGTCTTCTTTGCAAAAAGGGGGTGTGGGAATGGGGATCGGGATTTGTGGATTCGGGGGTTGCCGGCACTAGAGCAGACGAGCCGGCGAAGCTTAAGGAGGAAGACTTAAATAGACCCAATTTTTTTCATCGCAAACGATTCCTACAAAACAACTGTGTGTGATGTTGTAGATATTTATTATTAGCTGTGAAAGATGAATTTGGAGTAAAGTGGCAACGGATGGTGTTTTAAATGTACCAGAAAATTTGTAGTACTAATACAACTATCATGTAATTTTTTGGAAAATTCCAGGGGTCATTTGACCTTTTAAGACATTTAAGTGATTTTCTAGCCATTTAATGACCATAATTTAAAATTTGAAATGCATGTACATGCAGCAGCTAAAAAAACCGGTTTGGAAAGTCATATTTTGTGTAGTTGTGTGCGATTTAGTTCCACGTTCAGTAAATTGGAAGGAACTTTCAAACATATTAGTCTAACAGCTATGACACAATTAAGCATGGAGTGCCATGGCATTTAAATTCCCAAAAATTAAAAAATATGAAACCTTGCTTGAGGTAATGTCATACCACCAAGATGATGTGGTACAAAAATTTGCCTTTGACGAAAGTTTGGACACACGCCACTCACAAACCAGAGCAACTCACTAGAAGGCCCATGCTTCCCAGAGGGAACAATGCATGTTTGTCGACGAATGGCAGATAGCTTCCTCTTACAGCCTTCAAAGTTTTTCTACATGTAATATGCACTGATACTAACGGTGGTGTGAAAATTTGGAAAATTTCAGGGGTCACTTGACCTTTTCAAGAGATTTAAGTGATTTCCTAGCCATTAAATGGCCGTACATTATCCAAATTTGAACTAGATGTACCTGCAACGGCTAACCATAACGGTTTGAAAAATCAGATTTGTGTACTTGTGTGCGAGTTAATTCCATGTGCAGTAAATTAGAAGGAATTTTCAAACATATTGGTATCATGGCATGGATACATGCATGTACATGCATGGAGTGCCATGGCATTGTTATTCCAAAAAATTAAAAAAAGAATCAGAAAAACATGCAACCTTGCTTGATGTAATCTCATGCCACCAAGATGATGTGGTACAAAATTTGGCTTGCTTGATGAAAGTTTGGACACACACCCCTTACAAAACGGAGCAACTCACTAGAAGGCTCCTGGTTCCGAGAGTGAACAATGCAAGTTTGCTGACGAACGGCGGATAGCTTCCTCTTACGGCCTTCAAAATTTTTCTACATGTAATGTGCACTGATACTAACTGTCATGTGAAAAATAGGAAAATTTCAGGGGTCATTTGAGCTTTTAAAGAGATTTAAGTGATTCCCTAGCCATTTAATGACCATACAGAATTCAAACTTGAACTAGATGTACATGCAACAACAAACATAATGGTTTGAAAAATCATGTTTGAGTACTTGTGTGCGAGTTAATTCCATGTGCGGTAAATTAGAAGGAATTTTCAAACATATTGGTCTCACGGCATGGACACATGCATGTACATGCATAGAGTGCCATGGCATTGTTATTCAAAAAAAATAAAAAATGATCAGAAAAACATGAAACCTTGCTTGATGTAATGTCATGCCACCAAGATGTTGTGGTACAAAAATTGGCTTGCTTGATGAAAGTTTGGAGACACACCCCTCACAACCCGGAGCAACTCACTCGAAGGCTCGTGGTTCCGAGAGGGAACACTGCATGTTTGATGACGAACGGTGGATAGCTTCCTCTTACGGCCTTCAAAAAGTTTCTACGTGTAATGTGCACTGATACTAACTATCATGTGAAAATTTGAAAAATTTCAGGGGTCATTTGACCTTTTAAAGTCATTTAAGTGATTTCCTAGGCATTTAATGACCGTACGTAATTCAAATTTGAACTAGATGTACATGCAACAGCTAACCATAACGGTTTGAAAAATCATATTTGTGTACTTGTGTGCGAGTTAATTCCATGTGCAATAAACTAGAAGAAACTTTCAAACATATTGGTCTCACGGCATGGACACATGCATGTAACATGCATGGAGTGCCACGACATTGTTATTCCAAAAAATGAAACAAAGATCAGAAAAACATGAAACCTTGCTTGATGTAATGTTATGCCACCAAGATGATGTGGTACAAAAATTGGCTTGCTTGACGAAAGTTTGGACACACACCCCTCACAAACCGGAGCAACTCACTAGAAGGCTTGTGGTTCCGAGAGGGAACAATGCATGTTTGATGACGAACGGTGGATAGCTTCCTTTTCCGGCCTTCAAATTTTTCTACGTGTAATGTGCACTGATACTAACTGTCATGTGAAAGTTTGGAAATTTTAGGGGTCATTTGACCTTCTGAAAACATTTAAATGATTTCCTAGCCATTTAATGACCGTAATTCAAATTTGAACTACATCTACATGCAACGGCTAACCATAACGGTTTGAAAAATCATATTTGTGTACTTGTGTGTGAGTTCAAAAATCATCAGACGATGTAAATATCTGGTGTTCAAAAAACAAAATCTAAAATCTGGCAAGACAACCGGCCCCACACGATTAGCACTCTATTTCGTGCCTCGAATTTTGGAAGGTGTGTGGAGGGCTTTATTAATCAGAGACGGTTCTGCATTGCGAACCGTCGGCTATTGTATTCACACATGGATTTTGCTGCAGGAATCATGTGTAATTCACACTACAGTACTCGTAAATTCCGGCAACCGACGCGTCTACTGTTCCCAATGATCTAGATTCCGGCCGCCAATAAATACTACCTTGCTCACGTTGTCCCGCCTGCATTCTTATCTAGATCCTCCCCTTGCTCACCCTCTCTCTCTCTATCTCAAATCTCTACCACGACGCCGCCGGTCTGCCCACGCACCGATGAGGAGTCGCCACCCCCCAAGGAGGCTCACTCGAAGAGCAGCGACGAGGACACCGACGCGCCGCCGGACGAGGTTGCGCCGAACCCCCCAACTTTGGATTGGATTTGGGACCAGTACGATCTTTTTCTTTGGAAGTCGCTGTCGCCGGCTGAGAAAGCCAGGCAAGTGGCTTTCAAGAAGGAGATGGCGGAGGAGGATGCCAGGTACCAGGCAGCCTGTGAAGCCCGTGATGCCGCCTGGAAAAAGGAGGCGGCGGAGCTTTGGGGGCGGGTGCGTCATCATGCGGAGGAGGTGTAAGAAGACGAGTACTTCACGAGGATGGGCACAGGCACTAGGCGCCTCGTCGCTGCATGGAGCTGGGCCGATAAGCTCCAGCGTGCCACCGATGAGGAGCTCTGGTGGGGGCCCAATGAAATGGCAAGATTGTTCGTGCGCGTCCGCCTGCAAGAGGCAAATTGGCATGTCAAGCGCTGCGAGGCGGAGTACTGCCTCTGCTCTGGGAAGACGCCGCGCACTAGGGAGATGCTAGCGAGGGGCTGCCGGAATACTGGCCCCAAGAGGGAATATTAATTTTAGTATTGTTCGTTTTCAATTTTATGCATTGTACCTAGTTGTTAAGTATTATCATGTATATGTGATGATATTATATATATTGTGTGATGAACTAATGAACAATTAATATTATATATATATATTATGAATTCCATTTTCTATCTATTTTTGTATACTAATTTGAATCTATCTGTTATCATCCACATATATAGAATGGAAAGCGTATAAACTGTCACATCCCTAGCCTTGCTATGCACTTGGACTAGCTTGGTTGTTGCATCATGTCTAATTTATTTGAAAGTTGAAATGGGGATTGCTCAAACCCTAGCACCAGATCAAATCAACTAGGTTCAAATAAAAATATTCTCAATGAACCCAAAATGCCCTTCGGAAAAGTTCTTCATTTTTGGATTAGTCTAGAACCTCTCCCAAAAATGGTGCACATTTCTCTAGGCCATTCTGGATTTTTGAATTAAATCATATGTTATTTGCATTTAGGCATTTAATTGCTAAATAATATTTTAAATGCTCAAATAATCACAAACTGAAATGTTTGTTGTTGGAAATATTCCAAACAGTGACATTTAGCAGTTTCATGATTTTTGGAAATGCCCTGGCATTTTTATTAAAGCCAAACACAATTACAGAAAATAGAAAACAGAAACAATTTAGAAAAGAGAGAGAGAACGCTTACCTGGGCCACTTACCTGGCCACCTACCTGTGCAGCCCACCAAAGCCGGCCCAGCCCACCACCGCAGCCCCTCTGTCGCCTTCCTCCTCACGCTAGTAGGCAGGGGCGCGTGCCCGGCGCGCGCAGCCACACGCCGGCCACCTCCTCCCTCCCTGCCTGCCTGGCTCCTCCCCGGTGCTCCTAGACGATGCCACACACCCCCTGGAACCCCTCGCTCACTCTCTCGTCATCATCCCCTCCTCTCTCTCGCTCTGCACCTTGTACCCGAGCGCCACCATCGCCACCGATGCCGTTCGTCGCGGCCACCGGCCACCCCTCGCCCTGCCGCTGAGCTCAGGAGCTCCGCCTCGACCCCCTCTTCCTCCCCACCGAGCCACGCCCCTCCGGAAGCCCTACAGAGTCTTCCTCAAGCTCATCTTCAACCTCTGGCTGCCGGCAACCTCATCGTCGATTCGCCGCCGTTCGTGCTTCCATGAGCTCCCTGACCTTCCCTGCGTGATACCCGTGAGCCCCTGATCTGATTCCCCCTCTACTTTGCCCTGGACGGCTGCTGTAGTCGTCATATCCGTCGAGCCCGAAGCTCACCGCCGCCATCCATGGCACCACCGTGGTAACCGCGGCCACAACTCGCACTTGAGCACTGCCGTGAGCTCAGTGGGTCCCCACGAACCCAACGCTGCTGGTCCAAGCTCCTTACTTGCACCACAGCACCCCGCGCCGCTCGGGGCCGAACTCCGGCGCCGCCGCGTGCTCCATTCCGGTGAACTCCGACCACCCCAACTCCCGCCGTCTGCTCTACGAGCTGTGCGCGAGCAGCAGCTCTTCGTAGAGCCTCCCCACGCCCAAAACCATCTCCTCTGGGCGATTTCCGAAGCCCTCCGCCATCTCTGTCGTCGCCGGCGATGAGCCGTGGACCAGGTCCGGCGGGTTTGACCCCGCTGACCAGGGTTTGACCTTCCCCCCGTGTGTCACTGACGCGTGGGCCACCCCCCTGACACTTTTAGTTAGTATTAGTTTAACACTAATTAACCTAGGTTAGTTAGCTAATTGGTCGCCGACTAGTGGGCCCTGGCCCCACAAACAGTTCAGCTAGAATTAACTTAAGGCTAACTAACTTAGTTAATTAGCTGTGCCACTAACCAGTGGGACCCACTGGTCAAGTTTAACCTGGACGACCCCCTGACCTGCTGACGTCACAGTGGCGTCCTGCTGACGCAATAACTCTTTTATGGAATTTAAGTAAGTCTTAAATGATTTATTTATTTCAGAAAATATCCAAAACTTTGAACAATCATAGAAATTCAACCGTAACTCAAAATGAAATAAGTTATATATGAAAAATGAGCAGAAAAATCCAATCTATCCATCTGTTCTAGTTTCATGAATGTTAGAACAACTTAAGGCTACTGTTTAGGACAAATGAAATGAATGGCATTTAAATAACTACACGTGGAGTTTGAATTTGAATCTTGGATTCAAACCAACTTCATTTAACTTGCTGCTAGTTGCATTAGCTCAAACCACAGCATATTGCCATGTCATGATCATGCATCATATTGTGCATTGCCTTGATTGTGTTTCTTTCTCAGTTGCCGGTAATTGCCCCATCTCGATAGATGCGTTTCGACGATGTGATCAGTGACACCAATGAAGAACTATACTATCTTCAGAAGTGCCAGGCAAGCAAAACCCCCTTGTTCATTCCGATACAATTCCACTCTCTCGCTCCTGCTCTCTTTTACTGCATTAGGACAACAACGTTTCAACTGTTACATGCTGCGGTAGTTGAACCCCTTTTCCTCTGCATGACCTATCATTGCCACAGTAAATAGATGAAACCCACTAGCATGAGTAGGAGTTGTTTGAGCCCTGATGTGCCTACTCATTCATGCTTGTTTGTCATGCCTGCTACTACTTAGAGTTGAGTCAGGTCTGATTCATCGAGGATGAATTGGAGGTGTGTGAACATGTCCTACTGTGTGTGAGCTAAGTGTGTGAACACGATTTGGTAAAGGTAGCGGTGAGAGGCCATGTAGGAGTACATGGTGGGTTGTCTCATTGAAACCGTCCTCAGGAACAGAGTTCTGTGTTTGTGATCCATGAACAGTTACTACCACACATTGGGCTCCGGGCACTCCAAGCTCTCTCGACTTATTAATCAACTTGATCTTTGTCCAGGAGTTGCAACTAGTTTCTGGTGTTTGTAGGTAGTGTTAGTAGTCTACCAAGTGGCACCCGGTACACGTGGGCTTGGGACAGACTAGGCACAGTGGCCCGGTGTACCAAGTGGCACCCTGTCACACCCTGCATTTTGTAACATTTCATTTGCATTATTAAAGCATGAAAATTTGGACCAACAAAAACTTTTGCATTATTTGGCTTTTATTTGGATTTGGTTTTCCCTCTGTGATTTTTTTCAAGTGCTCCTTAAAGTCAACTACTCCACCTTCTATATTTCATCTCCTTGCCCCAAACTTCTGCCCAATGACCATGCCATGTGTATACTGCAATATAGAATTTTCTTACGAAAATAATTTGGCCAAAAAGTATTTTCTAAATTTAGTTTTTCCAAAAACCCCTGAATTGAGGTTTGCACTACAAGTACTTGGTTTGGGTTATGAAAAATATTTCAAAAGGTATATTTCAATCCTATTAGATGTAGGACTCCCACAAACCACAAAAATATAATTTTAAAAGTTATTTTACTATTTTATTTAAAAGCTTTTTCTTAAGGCCAGAAATGGTCTTTAATAGGGAAAAATTATTTTATTGTTTTAAAAATATTTGACAAAAATTAGGGAAACTCAGTGGACATATACTTTCCATATATAAGAGTTTCAACACATGGTCATGTTCAAAATATTGGTCAAATCCCTCAAAAACCCTTTCTGGATATTTCAAGCTTTTGAAATATTTACAAAGGAAATATTCTCCAAAAATTCCAAGAAAATTCTATCATCTCACATATGACATACTTGATGATCTTGACAAGTATCATGTCATGGAGAATAGTATAACTCCATGAAATCCCCTCAAAACCATTTCTGTCCATTTTGAAGTTTGAGCAACTTTACATTGCCAAACATGTCCAAATGTTCTCAAACTTGGTGCACATGCTCCAATGGTCTAATAATGCATATAGACCAAATGGCACAGGTTGGAGAAAAAGATATCTTGATCAAAGTGCCTCAAAACCCTCTCTGACCAGAATCAAATTTGAAATACTTTGTACTACCAACTTTCTCTCCATGACCCCAACTTTTGTGAGCCTGATCACATGGCTAAATGAGGCCACCACACCAAGTGGTGCATCAAGGAGAAGTGATCTACTCAACTGGATCTACACAAGTCCATTCCTGCCAAATTTTAGGGTTTACAAAAGTCGCAGTAGCAACTTTGCCCAAATAAGCTCAGAATGGGTGGAAGGCCCTAATTATATGTGGCATCTCACCCTGTGGAGTCTCATGGCCAGTGGAAGTCATTAACTTGCCCAAAACATCATCAAACACCTTCTAGCAGAATTTTGAAACGCAAATTCCAGCCCCTTCCACAAATCTCCTTGAGCCCATCTTTTTACCACAACCCCTCCTCGTTCCCCTCTGTCACTTGGATGCTTTTCTGCCCGAGGAAGCAATGATGAGGGAGGGGGAAACCCCATTTGTCTTCTCTGGACAGCAGCTTCTCCCCTCTCTCTCAGCCTCCTTCTCTCCCCTCAGCCCTCCAGCGCATCCAAGGCTCACTCCCACTTTTGCCCACACCCCCTGCAGCCTCCAGACACTAGTGGACGCGCGCGGACACGGGAAAGCCGCGGATGCCGGCCAAAGTCGCGCTCTGGAGCGCCTGGCAGGGCACGCGACCATTGACACCGCGTCTCCCGACCACCTCGAGCTTCCCCCGCGCGCCAGTCGATGACCCTCGACGTCCGCTCCACGCCAGCAGGCCACCCACTTGCTCCTGCGCCCTCCTCTCTCTACTGCAGCTCGCGCCAGAGCGCCGCCCCACTTGGCCAATGCCCGCGCCACCCCTGTGGCCCGCGTGCAGCTCGTCCTGCTCCTCCTCTCTCTTCCTGGCACCCTACACCACTCCCATGAACACCCCCGAGACCTCCATTCCCTCTCCAACGGCCACCCGAGCCGATCCCGCGGGCACCCGTAGGCCACGCCCACGGTGGACCTCGGCCAGCCTATATAAGGCGATCCCGAGATCCTCTCTCCCTCCCTGTCGCTCCCCCACACTCCTAAGCTACCTCCCGACCCATCCATTTAACCCCAGAGAGGCCCGAGCTCGAGATCGAGCTCAAGCTCCGCCGCCTCGGGTCATCGACGTCCATGCGGTACAGGCCTCCTCCGCCCCTGTTCTCTCTCGATCTAGAACCGCAAGGCGTCACCTTTTCCCCTCTCTTCCCCACTAGTTTTGCAGCCGGGAACGGCCGGAACCATCGACGCCCGAAGCACCTTCGCCACGTGACCTCATCGCCGATGAACCAGGCTGCTCCGGCGACCGTCTCCACCACCACCCGAACGGCGACACCTCCCCGAGTCCAACGGTAACACCCGCGCACCTCCCCATGCTCTGTATCACCGCCGGTGAGCTCGTCGTTGCCTCTGGACGGAGGTAGACGATGACGGCCGTGGGGCCAGCCTGTCAGCCTCACGCCCTGACGGGTGGGATCCACCCGTCAGGTTTAAACGCGCGCGCGCGCACCCACCGGTTCGCCCGTCAGCTAAAGGCGTATTTCGCCTTTACGCCTTCGACGTGGCGGCTCGCGTGGGCTGGTTTCCCCTCTGGGCCTGTTGCCCGTGGCCTCTCTGGCCCAGTGGCACAGCGCCACTTTTCTTTTTCTTTTTCTGTCTCCCTTCCAAAAATTCCACAGGGCAAATTATTTATCCAAATGAAATATTTCCAACTCCTAAAATCTCAGAATAATCCCACCTATTTATTGATATAACTTTCATGCACATCCATTACACCTTTCTGCTCTGTTCAAATTTAAATTCAAATTTTAATAATAAAACCTCTGTTTGAAAATCCACAACTCTGTTGCCCTAGCTCCAAATCCAAAACCAAGAATTTTCCCCTTCCTAGTTTTCCCCCTAGTATTTTACAAAAATAAGTTGACATTTTTCTGAGCACTTTGGTTTTTCTGTTTTATTATTGCCTTATTTTCCTCGTTATTATTTTCCGATGATAGATTGCGTTGCTGACGAAGGAGTTGGACCAGAAGACTTTGAAGACCCAGAAGACTTCGTTGAGCCAGGCAAGCAGCCCTTTGACCATGTCTATGAAACCCTTTTATGCATGTCATATAGCTCTTTATTATTGTGGCATCGGAATCATGATGAGATGGTGAACCACGTGGGTTGGTTGCCTCTGTTACTTCCTCGTTGATACTTGCATTGTGCACGACCCTACCTCCTTATGAGGGTTATGTCGGTGGGAGTAGATAGGATGCTAAATGATAGAGGCGAGGGTGTCCCGATCTTTCGATGAGATGATAACTATCGATTTGGTGGAGACGACTTTGACGATCCGACTACAAACGTGCACGACGTTGCGCCTTAGCAATCGCTAAACCAATCTCCTGAGGTTATTGACCACGCCGGAGCACGATCAACCTGACCACGAAGGTCTATTCCTGCAAGCAATTGAAGAACGAGCAAGAATATGATAAAAGCAATCTGAATATTGCGAATATATATGAAGTATTGATAAAGGTGGGGATCCGTAAGCGGTCTTGGTCTGGTCGTTGGACACAAACGAAGTACACGAAGTTGCAATGGCTAACTTTTAACTAAACAAATCCCAAGGAAAAGCTACTAGATGGATCTACTTATATAGGAGCAAGGGGTGGCGGCCAAGGAGGTGGGAGGACGTCCCAAGGCAGCCTAAAACTAAATCTAGGTCGTACAAGGCCAATGGGCCCAAGTGGAGGTGATGTAACACCTTTGGACTTGTAGTTTGACTCGGATTCTGCTGCAGCATCAGATTGTTTCGTCCACAACTCAACACTCCGGATGAATTTGAAGGTGATTCCAATTGGGTTGGAAAGTGCACGAAATCTAGTTTCCAACAAAAAAAGAATCACCCAATTCGGAGTCCGTATGAAAAACTTGTGTGCGTTTTGAGTCAGGTATGTCTGTGCAGTCCGAATCTGAATCCAGAACGTGAGAGACTTGGACTCTATCTTCTCTTGGGCCAAAACTGACGTGAGAGAACTTTTTGGACAGCAAATAAACATCTCTTTCTCCCTTATCTTCATATGTGGATTGTACAAATGTCCCATACACCTGCAATTAGACAAAACACAAAAGTGTGTGAAGTATTTTTGTTCTGGATAACATAAATAGATTATTGAATAGTTTGCACTAGAAATCACCTGACAAATATGCATATATGCAATATTTTTGGTCATATCCAAGGTAGTCATGTCCTCATCATCCTCCCCTTCTTGAAAATAAAGCCGTCCTCGGCGTTGCTTAATCTGAAATGTGGCTAACAAAAGAGACAAGGTGTACATGTTGTATATGTATATGTCATCCATTTTTACTTCCCTTGATTTTTGCATATATGACACATGAATAGATGAGTAACTTGCATAGTTCATAAAATCTAAAGCCAAAAAATTAGCACAAGAAGTAGAAGGCATGAAAATATTGCAACTCAGTTTGCACATATAAGTGAAGCTCTTATTCATTTCAAAAGATTGACAATGTTCATCATTAAAGCATCCCAACATTGGTGAATAAACCTTACTTGCATCAAATTTACATGCTACAACATGCTTAAATAAGCAAACATGCAATAAGTCATTCAACACAGAATCATCACCAAGATTAGAGGTCATATCAAAATGATTAAACATTGGTTCTTTTGCATCAATAGTTAATTCAATGGGTGCACTCAAAATTGTTGGTATTTCAGTTGTTTGATCACATGGCAAAGTCAAATTATCAACGTAGTCCTCTAAAATAGGTGGTGTGATCAAAGTAGTGGGTAGCTCATCAGATGGTGCATTCAAATTGACAAGGCATTCATCATTCTCATGTAGAGATGGAAGATCAGTACCTTTGTCATTACCTCTTATGATCAACTCAGATTGATAGAGGCAAAGGTGTCCCGTCTTTCGATGAGATGGTGGATTTCGCTTTGGTGGAAGTCGACTTTGACGATCCGACTACGAACGTGCGAGGACGTCGCGCCTTAGCAATCGCTAAACCAACTCCGAGAGGTTATTGACCACGCCGGAGCACGATCAACCTGACCACGAGGGTTTATTTCCTGCGAGCAAACGAAGAACAAGCAAGAAACTAAGATTGCAATCTGGATATTGCGAATATAAGATGAAAGCTTTATTGATCAAGGTGGGGTTCTGTGACGCCTTTGTCTGGTCGTTGAACACAAACGAAGTACGCGAAGTTGCAGCTATGGCGAACTTTTAATCTAAACAAAACCCAAAGTCTAAACGATGCCCTAAGGGCTGTATATATGGAGGAAGAGGGGGGAATTTCGTGGCCCTTGGTGGAGGGGTCCGAAATCAACCCTATCTCTTGTTTCCCCACACATACGGACTCTAAAAATAGCCTATACTTATGTATTTCGAAATTACATGGGCCTGGCCCAATAATAAGGTGACGCAGCACCTAAAATAGCCTCAGGACGAAATTTAGGAAGTGGCATCTTGTATATTTCGTCCAAGGCTTCATGCACCCATTATGGTGGCTTCAAAGTCCTGAAATCATCACTTGTAACTCCGTTCTTGTTCCCCTTGCGCATGCCATCATCTCCATGCTTGTTCTTGCTCCAATGTTCATCCTTCTCCAAGCTAGGCCCTTCATTTGTAAGCAAAACAAATGTATCCAATTTAGGCATCATCTTATTCTCATGAACATTAGAATCATTACCAAGAAACGAAAGTACCTGGTAATTTAGTTGGCGTGCACGAGCTCTAGTAATTGGTCCAGTATGTATAGCAGCAGGGGCTGTGGGTGTAACAATTGTATTGATGTCCTCATCATCCTCCCCTTCTTGAAATGAAGTCGTCCTCGACGGAAGTTCATCTTGCTCACCCAAATAAGGCTTCAAATCTGTAATGTTAAAAGTGGGACTAACCCCAAAATCTGCAGGCAGCTCAAGTTTATATGCATTATCATTTATTTTCTCTAACACCTTAAAGGGACCATCAGCACGTGGCATTAGCTTTGATTTGCGCAAATCAGGAAATCTATCCTTCAGCAAATGTAACCAAACAAGATCTCCAGGTGCAAACACAACATGTTTTCTACCCTTATCTCCAGCAAGTTTATATTTAGCATTCATACGCTCAATGTTTTCCTTAGTTAACTCATGCATTTTTAAAATCAATTCAGCACGTTGTTTAGCATCAAAATTAACCTTCTCCGAAGATGGAAGAGGCAACAAATCAATAGGTGCACGAGGTAGGAAACCATACACAACTTCAAAAGGGCACATCTTAGTAGTAGAATGCAATGAACGATTATAAGCAAATTCAATATGAGGCAAGCATTCCTCCCACATTTTCTTATTATTCTTCAAAACAGCCCTAAGCATAGTAGACAACGTTCTATTGACTACTTCAGTTTGTCCATCAGTTTGGGGTGACAAGTAGTACTAAAAAGCAGTTTAGTCCCCAACTTAGCCCATAAACATCTCCAAAAGTGGCTAAGAAATTTAGTATCACGATCTGAAACAATAGTATTTGGCACACCATGCAAGCGAATAATTTCACGAAAGAACAAATCAGCAACATTAACAGCATCATCGCTTTTATGACATGGTATAAAGTGTGCCATTTTCGAGAATCTATCCACGACAACAAATATGCTATCCCTCCCCTTCTTTGTTCGAGGTAAACCTAAAACAAAGTCCATAGATATATCCTCCCAAGGAACACTAGGTACACGCAAAGGCATATATAAACCATGAGGATTGAGGCGTGACTTAGCTTTTTGACATGTAGTGCAGCGAGCAATAAAACGCTCAACATCCCGTCTCATCTTTGGCCAAAAGAAATGTGTAGCAAGTACGTCCTCCGTCTTCTTCACGCCAAAGTGTCCCATTAATCCTCCTCCATGCGCCTCCTGCAACAACAAAAGACGAACGGAGCTAGCTGGAATGCATAGCTTGTTAGCACGAAACACAAATCCATCGTTAACAACAAACTTGTTCCACATTCTTCCTTCTTTACAATTATGCATTACATCTTTAAAATCAGCATCATGCACATATTGATCTTTGATGGTCTCCAAACCAAATATTTTGAAGTCAAGTTGTGAAAGCATAGTATGGCGACGAGACAAAGCATCAGCAATAACATTTTCTTTTCCCTTCTTGTGTTTAATGACATAAGGAAAAGTCTCAATGAATTCAACCCATTTAGCATGTCTACGATTCAGTTTAGCTTGACTTTTAATATGTTTCAATGATTCATGATCAGAATGTATAACAAATTCTTTGGGCCATAAATAATGTTGCCATGTTTCTAAAGTCCGAACAAGAGCATATAATTCTTTATCATAAGTAGAATAATTCAGACTAGGCCCACTCAATTTTTCAGAAAAGTATGCAACAGGTTTGCCATCTTGTAATAACACACCTCCTAATCCAATTCCACTAGCATCACATTCAAGCTCAAAAGTCTTATTAAAATCAGGAAGTTGGAGTAAAGGAGCATGTGTCAACTTATCTTTCAATACCGTGAAGGCTTCTTCCTGTGCGGTACCCCAAACAAAAGGCACATCCTTCTTTGTAAGCTCGTTGAGAGGTGCAGCAATGGTGCTGAAATCTCTCACAAAACGCCTATAGAATCCAGCGAGGCCAAGAAAACTCCTCACTTGTGTGACCGTTCTGGGCTGCGGCCAACTCTCAATAGCTTCAATCTTGGCTTTGTCAACTTCAATTCCCTGTGGAGTAACAACATAGCCAAGAAAAGATACTCGGTCGGTGCAAAAGGTGCACTTCCCAAGGTTACCAAACAAACGTGCATCACGTAGAGCAAGAAAAACAGCACGTAAATGTTCCAAATGTTCTTCCAAAGATCTGCTATAAATCAGTATATCATCAAAATAGACTACCACAAATCGTCCAATGAAAGCACGTAAAACTTCGTTCATTAGTCTCATGAAAGTACTAGGCGCATTAGTTAACCCAAAAGGCATGACTAACCACTCATATAATCCAAACTTAGTTTTAAATGCTGTTTTCCATTCATCTCCCAATTTCATACGAATTTGATGGTATCCACTACGCAAATCAACTTTGGAGAATATTGTAGAGCCACTCAATTCATCAAGCATATCATCTAGCCTAGGAATAGGATGACGATAACGAATAGTAATATTATTAATGCCTCTACAATCAACACACATACATGATGTGCCATCCTTTTTCGGCACTAGAATAATAGGAACAACACAAGGACTAAGGGATTCGCGTATATAACCTTTGTCGAGAAGCTCTTGTACTTGACGCATAATCTCCTTCGTCTCCTCTGGATTGGTACGGTATGGTGCACGGTTTGGCAGTGAAGCACCAGGAATTAAGTCAATCTGATGCTCAATCCCTCGAATAGGCGGTAATCCCGGTGGCACGTCTTGTGGAAAGACATCAGCGAACTCCTGCAAAATGTTAGTGACAGCAGGAGGCAAAGAGGAAGGCACGTCCTCGAATGAAAATAATGCCTCTTTGCACACAAAAGCATAGCAAACAGATTTGCTGAAATCTAGCTCATCAATATCAGATTTGGTGGCAAATAAACATGCACTTTTCAATTTAATTTCAGAAGCAACACTAGATGGTTTATTAATAGGCTTCATTTGTTGCTCAAATTCTTTTGCCACAATCTGATTTTCACTCTTATTCTTCTCCTGTTGTGCTTTATTAGCTCTATTAATATCATCTTTCAAAATGGAATCAGGAGTCATAGGAAGCAAAGTAATATTTTTATCCTTATGAACAAGAGTATAGTGATTGTTTCTACCATGGTGTACAGAATTTTTATCAAATTGCCATGGTCTACCAAGTAATAAGGAACATGCTTGCATAGGTACCACATCACAATCAACATAATCAGCATATGTAGAGATATTAAAATGCACACGAACAGTACGTGTTACCTTAACCTTGCCGCTGTTGTTGAACCATTGGATGTAGTAAGGATGTGGATGTGGTCTTGTGGTGAGAGAAAGCTTCTCCACCATCTCCATGCTAGCCAAGTTGTTGCAGCTCCCTCCGTCTATTATGACGCGCACAGAACATTCCTTCACAACTCCCTTGGTATGGAACAAATTGTGCCTCTGATTTTGCTCAGCTTGTGTGACCTGCACACTCAAAACACGTTGAGCAACTAAACATTCATACCTGTCAGCGTCTTCAGGAGCCATGTATTGCGTCTCATGATCAGAATCATCTCCACCATGTTCTTCACGTGTAATAAGAGCCAAAGTCTCCTCATCATAGTCACTAGCGGACTCATATCCACCATCCGCGGTAGCAATCATCACACGCGGAGATTTGCATTCCCTCGCATAATGACCTCCTCCCTGTTTTCTTGTATCACGGCTGGAGGTGGCACCGGATGGAGGTGCTGGTGCAGTAGAAGTAGAAGATGCACGTGGTGTCCATGATGAAGGTCGGCCTGCAGAAAAGTTAGTTCGCCCCAATGCTTGTCGATCCTGCACTTCACGTTCAGCTTTACAAGCAAGATGGAATAAACGAGTGATATTAGTATACTCCTTATAGTCTAGAATGGTCTGAATCTCTCTATTTAATCCACCCAGAAAACGTGCAAGCATAGCTTCATTCTCCTCAACAATACCACATCTAATCATGCCAGTTTGTAATTCCTGATAATATTCTTCTACAGAATTTTTCCCTTGTCTTAAACGCTGCAATTTTTGAAGCAATTCACGTTGATAATATGGTGGAACCCAACGCGTACGCATAGCAGTTTTCAAAGCAGCCCAAGTAGTTGGAATAGGATATAATCTACAATGTTCAGACCACCATACACATGCAAAACTAGTGAAAGCACAAACGGCAGCAGCAACTCGTCTCTCCTCAGGATATTGTAAACATGTAAATCGTTGTTCAGTTTCTAACTCCCAAGTAAGATATATATCAGGAACATATATACCCTCAAATGGTGGAATATTCAATTTCAGTTTAGGAATATGGACATCATCTCGTACCTGAGGTGGTGGTGCAGGCCTACCATTACGAATATATACCTGAGGTCGACCTGCTGGTGGTGGTACAGGTGGCTGCACGTAGTGTTGATTTTGATCAACCTCATCCTCATAATCTCCCACATAATCATCCTCCTCCGCCTCAGCAGCAGGAGCCACAGAAGTATCAACAGCAGCACCAACAGTTTGGCCAAACGCAAGAGGAACACGGCTTGCTCGGCGGAGGTCTGCTTCGCGACGTGGAGGTAGTCGTTGTTGTTGTTGTTGGAGAGGTGCGTTAGGTGCAGCGGGTGGTGGTGGTGGAAGACGCGCGAGCAATTCATTAAACTTGTTATCGAGCTTTGTTTCGAACGTCTTCTCAAGGCCAGTGATCTTCTCCATGGCCTCTTCAAAATTGTTCAGCACATCTTGCACCTGTTCAGTCATCATTTGCTGAAACTTATCATGAAGCTCCTTGTTCGATAAATTCTCCCAGTCAATCTCGTCGGCTTGTGATCCTGGCATGGTTAGCAGCAATAGAAACACACAAGAATATGATCGTACAGACTACGAACAAGTGGTGGTGGTGGGTGTCACAAATCCGTCAAGCAAATCTCAAATTCTTACCAGTTCTTACCCAACAGCAGGCAGTGATCGGCAACCGTTGTAGTCAAAAACTCTCAAAGCTTGGATAGAGCGATTACCAGGGAGAGTCAAACGCACGACATAGATGTATGTGGAGCTGGGAAGGCTTATAATATGGTAGCAAAAAGGATCAGCAATAATCAATTCAGAGATGCAAAGTTGAATAAACGCTCAACGACGGTACTGTGCTGGTCCTAGGCTAGACTGTGCTAGAGACGCGAGCCTAGAACACTAACAAAATCACGGCGCGGCACGTAAACAAGGGAAAAGCACACTCTGGAAAAAAAAATTCGCTCTTTTTTTTTGCGCTCTTTTTTTTTGCGCTGTTTTTTTTTTGCGAAAAATCACTATAATGGCGAGTGTCTCAAAACTCTTCTTAGCTCAAACTGACAGGATGGGCACGAAATTTTTTCGACCAATTTTTTTTTGGACTGCCCGGACCCAAAAACTGGAAACGGGTCAAAAAAACTTCCTATAATGGCACCTGTCTCAAAACACTCAGAAACACCTAAAAATAGGATAGCCAGAAATTTATTCGAAAAATGCGTTTTCTAAAAATTTTGGGCCTAAACGGAGCGTGGCTACCCGACAGGATGGGCACGAAATTTTTTCGACCAATTTTTTTTTTTCCGAAACCTACTCCGGCAAGGAAACACGAATCGGAATCTAGATGGATCCCGAAAACAAACCTAATAAGCAAAGAACTCGGATTGGTGGTGGATATATGGTGGTGGTATATGGCAGGGGCGATGATGATGGTGCGGCGGCGGCGTGACAACTTATGACCAGAACTCGAAACTCTAAAAGACTAGACTCTAAGACCAGCAACTAGACACGACGATGCAACCGCAAATTCAACAAAGCAAAACCCTAAAAAGATTATGCAAGGCTCAGATTGGTTCGGATATGATGAACTAACCCTAATTTTTTTTGTGGCTTTTTCGTGGACTATAGGTATGAAGAACAGACTCGATCTAAACTACGAAAAACTGTAAAATCTCACCGAGCAACCTGGAAATCTGATACCACTTGATAGAGGCAAAGGTGTCCCGTCTTTCGATGAGAAGGTGGATTTCGCTTTGGTGGAAGTCGACTTTGACGATCCGACTACGAACGTGCGAGGACGTCGCGCCTTAGCAATCGGTAAACCAACTCCGAGAGGTTATTGACCACGCCGGAGCACGATCAACCTGACCACGAGGGTCTATTTCCTGCGAGCAAACGAAGAACAAGCAAGAAACTAAGATTGCAATCTGGATATTGCGAATATAAGATGAAAGCTTTATTGATCAAGGTGGGGTTCTGTGACGCCTTTGTCTGGTCGTTGAACACAAACGAAGTACGCGAAGTTGCAGCTATGGCGAACTTTTAATCTAAACAAAACCCAAAGTCTAAACGATGCCCTAAGGGCTGTATATATGGAGGAAGAGGGGGGAATTTCGTGGCCCTTGGTGGAGGGGTCCGAAATCAACCCTATCTCTTGTTTCCCCACACATACGGACTCTAAAAATAGCCTATACTTATGTATTTCGAAATTACATGGGCCTGGCCCAATAATAAGGTGACGCAGCACCTAAAATAGCGTCGGGACGAAATTTAGGAAGTGGCATCTTGTATATTTCGTCCAAGGCTTCATGCACCCATTATGGTGGCTTCAAAGTCCTGAAATCATCACTTGTAACTCCGTTCTTGTTCCCCTTGCGCATGCCATCATCTCCATGCTTGTTCTTGCTCCAATGTTCATCCTTCTCCAATCTAGGCCCTTCATTTGTAAGCAAAACAAATGTATCCAATTTAGGCAGCATCATATTCTCATGAACATTAGAATCATTACCAAGAAACGAAAGTACCTGGTAATTTAGTTGGCGTGCACGAGCTCTAGTAATTGGTCCAGTATGTATAGCAGCAGGGGCTGTGGGTGTAACAATTGTATTGATATCCTCATCACAGATGATGTAGCCACTCTCGGGGGCGATGTGTCACATGGTGGAGGTGATGTAGTCCTGACAACAACGGATGTGGTTGTCATAGTATGCCTAGTAGTTGAAGGAACAATCATATCAACTCTTGGAATGTGCACCGTGCGCTTGTTCTCCTCGTGGCCAACACGTCGTTTTATTTCCTGTTCAGCTTTGCAAGCAAGATGAAACAAATGGTCCATAGGATAACACTCTTCATGAATTAGTATCTCTTGAATATCACGGTTTAATCCTCCCCAAAATCTATCCATAAAATCATCTTCACTTTCTTCTAAAGAGGAATGCAACAAGGTAGTTTGTAAATCATCATAATATTTTGTTACAGTTTCACTACCTTGTTTTAAGTGTTGCAACTTCTTAATCATGTCACGAGTATAATAAGCAGGGACGAAAGTATGTCGCATGGCAAGTTTCAAATCATCCCAAGTAGTAGGTATATAATCAGGGTGTAACCGACAATATTCACTCCACCAAACCAAAGCATAACCAGTGAAAGAATCAACCGCAACCTTAACCTTTTCATGTTCATCGAAATTATGGGATGCAAATATATTTTTTATGTCGAACTCCCATTCAATATATAAAGCAGGTTTAAAACGGCCATTAAATGGTGGTATAGATACATTAACCTGATCATGTGCATTTGGATGTTTGTGCACCTCTCATGACGGTTGTGGTATTTGCAAAGGTGGTGGCACGTCTCCCGCGATCGACAAAGCCCATGAATTGACTATGGATCCTGTCATGATTAGTAGAACAAGAAACAAAACCCAAAAATAATGTTCCTATAACTACTAGGATGTGGTGGTAAAACGCTCACAGTAAAGCAAATATCAATGTCTTACAAGTTCTTACCATGCAGCTGGCGGTGATCGGCAACCAGCGGTGTCAAGTAACTCCGAATATTGAGTAAAGCGATTGCCAGGGGAGCGTACGTATACACGGTGTAGAAATATGTGGAGCTGGGTTGGCTATATATGGTAGCAAAAGATTAACAATAATCAATTCAAAGATGCAATGTTGAATAAACGCTCAACGACGGTACTGTGCTGGTCCTAGGCTAGACCGGACTAGAGACGCGAGCCTAGAACACTAATGAGGTCACGGCGTAGCACAACTAGTATCAATGAAGGATACTAAGTAGCTCTTGACAACAAGATATAAGTGAAGATCACAACGGCAGTGAAGATAATGATGAAAAACAACTGCCAAGCATGATATACAATAACTCTCTCTCCAACTTTCCTCTTGAAAAGTTTGAGACAATTTTCTGATAAATTCTTTCAAAGAATGCTACTAACTCAAGCTTTCCAATGCAAAAAGAATCACTCAATTCCGAGTTGATATGAGGAGTCAAAGAATTCTAAAACTGGCCTGAAAAATTGGAACAAGCTGTGTTCACGAACTTCGGAGGGCAAAAAGACCTATTTAGAAGCCGATTTTGAGGTGTCAAATATTGAACAAGCTTCTGCAACTATTTAGATGCGGCTCGTCGCTATCTTCAATTTGAGTACTCACGGAGCCAAAACGGACTTCGTATGAGTAAGATACACCTGTTTTACTGAACAGTGCGCAAAATAGATTCCAATCCGAATTCAGGTACGAGATTGATTCTAGATAGATCCAATTTTTTTTTCTTCTCTCTTTTTTTCTCACGCTTTTTTTTCTTCTCTCTCTTTTTCTTTCCTTTTTTTCTCTTTTTTTTCTCTATCTCTTTTTTCTCCCTCTTTCCAAGACAAACTAGATAAGATGCAGATTGGATCAGGCGAAGATGTGAATGACCTCAACTATGATTATGACAATGAACAGTGCATAGCACGTGGTGGAAATTAATAGATGGGATGGTGGACAGCGGAACGGATAATGATGCAGCGGCGGCGTGACTAATGTGAACAGAACTCGAAACTCTAAAGGAACTAGACACTAAGACCAGCAACTGACACGACGATGCAACCGATAATTCAACTATGCAAGCAATGAATAGAAAATTGCAAAGGCTCAGACTGGCTTGGATAAAGGATGGACAGATCTAACTTTTTTTTGTGGCTTTTTCTTGGACAATAGGTAAGAAAATAAATCTAATCTAAGAAAAACTGGAAATTCTCACCGAGCAACCTGAAAACTGATACCACTTGATAGAGGCGAGGGTGTCCCGATCTTTCAATGAGATGATAACTACCGATTTGGTGGAGATGACTTTGACGATCCGACTACAAACATGCACGACATTGCGCCTTAGCAATCGCTAAACCAATCTCCTGAGGTTATTGACCACGCCGGAGCACGATCAACCTGACCACGAAGGTCTATTCCTGCAAGCAATCGAAGAACGAGCAAGAATATGATAAAAGCAATCTAAATATTGCGAATATATATGAAGTATTGATAAAGGTGGGGATCCGTAAGCGGTCTTGGTCTGGTCGTTGGACACAAACGAAGTACACGAAGTTGCAATGGCTAACTTTTAACTAAACAAATCCCAAGGAAAAGCTACTAGATGGATCTACTTATATAGGAGCAAGGTGTGGCGGCCAAGGAGGTGGGAGGACGTCCCAAGGCAGCCTAAAACTAAATCTAGGTCGTACAAGGCCAATGGGCCCAAGTGGAGGTGATGTAACACCTTTGGACTTGTAGTTTGACTCGGATTCTGCTGCAGCATCAGATTGTTTCGTCCACAACTCAACACTCCGGACGAATTTGAAGGTGATTCCAATTGGGTTGGAAAGTGCACGAAATCTAGTTTCCAACAAAAAAAGAATCACCCAATTCAGAGTCCGTATGAAAAACTTGTGTGCGTTTTGAGTCAGGTATGTCTGTGCAGTCCGAATCTGAATCCAGAACGTGAGAGACTTGGACTCTATCTTCTCTTGGGCCAAAACTGACGTGAGAGAACTTTTTGGACAGCAAATAAACATCTCTTTCTTCCTTATCTTCATATGTGGATTGTACAAATGTCCCATACACCTGCAATTAGACAAAACACAAAAGTGTGTGAAGTATTTTTGTTCTGGATAACATAAATAGATTATTGAATAGTTTGCACTAGAAATCACCTGACAAATATGCATATATGCAATATTTTTGGTCATATCCAAGGTAGTCATGTCCTCATCACTAAAGTAGATGCTACGCAAAAGGGATGGGTATATGCATGGCGAAGGAGACAAAGTAATTTCAAAAGACTTCTCGAAAACCCCGTCGGGTGCCACTTATGCCCGAGGGAGATGATGAGATGGGTAACCACTTGATGACGAAGTGGTGTACCGAGGCAAGTGTGTGTGTTGTTTTCGAAAATGGATTAGATTTAAGATTTGATGACTGTCCCAACCTTACATGCGCAACCACTCTACCCTTATATGGGAAAGGGCATTATTGATTACCTAGGCCGATACTAGCTTGGAGCCCGCATTACTAGTGACGGGAGGGTTGTTGGTGCGCTCTCTCGGGACGGGGTCGTGCCAAGTAGGGCGGCCATGACTATTTTCACAGGGCACCGGACACACCGTTGGTACCCCGTGCTTGTGGTATGTGATGAATATGGGAGCGAGGCTCCACAACTTTATGATGTGAAATGTTGGGCACGGGGGTTACTACCAATCGAGTGGACTCCATGTTAGTGTCGTCTAGGGAAAGGTAGTGATCGGGTGCTTACCCCGGGTACTTGAGGTACCGCGTGTCGTGGCTGACACGGAAGTTCCCCGGATCTTGTGGGTACAGTGTGCAACCTCTGCAGAGTGTAAAACTATTCGAATAGCCGTGTCCATGGTCAAGGACGATTGGGCGGTGCTGCTTAAACTATGTCTAGAGTTTTGCAACCTTGTTTGTGAGCTGATAAAACTACTTGGGTCAAGTCAAAGGACTTGACATGATTGAGTTGGGTTGGTGCCCACTCTATTGATGTTGATATCTGTAACCTGTCCTCATGGTTACTTGAATTCTCTTGATGCATGCCTTACAAAGTTGTTGAACATGTCATTGCACTCAAAACTAGCTTTCTGCAAAATTTACCTATATCATGCATTGTTGTATCTTGAACCAAAACATGGGTTGCTTGCGAGTACATTCAAAGTACTCATTGGCTTGCCACTGGTTATTTAATTGACCAGGCATGGAAGGACCGGAGTTCGAAGAAGAGTTCTTTGGAGACGAACATGCGAACTAGGACTTCTCCCAGTCAGAATGCCTATAGGGTTAAGGCAGATGGCATGGGTTCTACTTATCGACGAAGATTTCCGTTGCTTGTGTTTCATTTAATGTTCAGCCCTTAAGGCTTTATCAATGTAAGACTTGACCATAATGGTCATAATTTGTGTAAGACGGTATGTATGGATGTAAGACTCTTGCTATTCAGCTTCTGTGTGTTCAGTGAGCATGGATCTCTGGGATCACTGTACACGTGCATTCGGTGATCTCGACTTATGAGTCGGGGTCCCCACAGAGCTGGTACCAGGGCCATCCTGACTGTAGGAAGCCTTAGTTAGCATGGACGTTAGTTAGAGCGAGACTATCCACGAATTACCTGTATACCTATGCTTTCTGATAGTATCCCAAACATAGGTCACATTCCCTCTATTGACCCTTCCCTTTCCACTTTTGTAGATGGCCGTCATACCCGAGGACTTCCTGACCACCGGATTTCCCGTGCTTCCTGAGGATAGCCTCAGGAAGTGACAGTTCACTCGATCCCCCACCTTCTCCTACCACGAGCACTGGATCAACAGCACTAAGAAGGAGTATCACGTGGAGGTAGTCGTGAGGGCGAATGACTCCCCGACGAGCTGGTTCTTTGAGGGACCCCAAATGGCGACCCTGCTCCTCGCCGTTGAGACTTCTGCCCTCAAGGTGCTGACTCGCCTTTGGGATCTCCTGCCAGAGATGGCAAGTGAGCCAGCCACTCGTTACCTGCCTTATCGTAAGGAAGGTGATGACGAGAGCAGCGCACCAGCCCCACCCCCGGACGAAGGACTTTCTCTCCGCTTCCAGACCTACTTCAGCTTGTGTGCCGACAGCCTGGCACAACACTTGGCCTCAGAGTCGGTGGAGCTTCGGAAGGAACTCCACGAGACCAAGGAACTCCTCCACCTGGCTCAGACGAAGGCGGACAGGATCAAGAAGGATGGAGCACCCCCTAGACAGCCCGTTGTAGCCTATCGAGGCGGGCGACCCCCATAGGTCACGCATGCCAAGGGATCATCTCAGCCATGCCGTATGACGGCGAAGGAATATCGCAACCTCTTCACGACGCCATCGGCGAAGCAGCGCCGTGTTCAGCTCCTCCACTCCCCCACTCCCTCAAGTGACGAAGAGACTAAGACAGATGAAGATGAGGAGGAAGACCCAGAGGAGCCAGAATACCCGACCGAGCATTCCACCACTTAGACACCGTTCAGGACTAGGATAGGCCAGTCCGTAACCCTATGGTAGGATAGGTTGTGTACCCCCTATGCGAAGTTGAGTCCATGTAATGGTTCAAATGAAACCATGCTGTGTTGTGTTTGTTTTCAACTTGCTTTGATGAAGTCGTACTTTCCCCTTCGGGAACTTGTAAACGACTACATTCCCCCATTTGGTTTTAATGCATGAGTTTGGCCCTTCTGTCCCTTGTTTAACTTAAAAATTGTGTCACACCCACCCCGTTACTAGGCATCCCATCTATATTGCTTTCCCTCATTTTATTTTCCCAATCATGAGACCTTAACCGCTCCAACAGGATGCCTGGTGTAACACGTACTAGTACCTCTACCCAACAGCAAGAAGCCGGAGGTTCTGCTGAAGCAGGAGTCAGCCAGGACCAAGCCCAAGGACAGACTCCACCACCACCACCTCCTCCAAACATGGACATGGCTCAGCTTCTCCAAGCCTTCCGAGAGGAACGCCAAGCCAACACTGCAGCCCTCCAGGTGATTGCTCAAGCTGTCAATCGCCAGCCGGCGGGACACGGCAATGGACGTTCCACGTTGGTGGAGTTCAAGAAGCATGCACCACCCACCTTCATCGAGACTGCTGAACCCCTGGATGCAAACGACTGGGTCTGCACCATTGTGGATCTGCTGGCACTAGTCGGATGCACTGAGGACCGTGAGAAGGTGGCATATGCTGCCCACTGCCCCGGGGGAACTGCCAGAGCTTGGTGGGATGGATTCAAGGCCATGCATGCTGGGCAAGACATCACTTGGGATAACTTCAAGGCAGAATTCCGCAAGGCTCACATTCCTTCTGGAATCATGGCCATAAAGAAGCGTGAGTTCTGAGCCCTGAAGCAAGGTAGTAGCACTGTCAAGGAGTACATGCAGAAGTTCAGTGTTCTCTCAAGGTATGCCCCTGAGGATGTCAGCACTGATGCTGCCAAAAAGGAGCGCTTCATGGAAGGCCTTAACCAGACTCTGCAGTACTCGCTTGTTGTGTGTGACTGCCCGACCTTTCCTGATCTGGTGAACAAGGCACTCATGCTTGAGGACAAGCGACGTGCTTTGGATGATACCCGTAAGCGCAAGATGATCAGCAAGGGTAGCTCCAGCAACCAGAAGCCTTGCCCGTGGCAGCCAGCCCCGGTCAAGCCAACCTATCAACAGCCAAGAGCTCCTGCACCCCGCACCAACTATCCACCTCAGCAGTATGCCAACCCCAGGCAAGTTTACAACAACCCCAATAACAATGCTGGCAAGAGCAGAAACCCCAACCAAGTCACTTGCTTTGGATGTGGACAGCCAGGACATTACTCCAAGTATTGCCCCAACAAGAAGCCCGACGCCCCGCGCCCCAATGCGCAGAACCCAGGACAAGGCCGTGGAATGCCACCAAGGAACCAAGCTCCCCGCAACCTGCCCAACAACGGCAAGGGTCGTGTGAATCATGTCACTGCAGAAGAAGCCCAGGAAGACCCGGACGTCATGCTGGGTACGTTCCTTGTCAATTCAGCACCTGCAATTGTCTTGTTTGATTCTGGAGCCACGCATTCATTTGTCACCCAAAGTTTTGCATTAAAAAGTGGCATGACCCCTACACCCCTGAATAACCCTATGGTGGTACAAACCCCCGGAGCAGAGATGAGAGCCAAGATAGGATGTAAAGGAGTCGGGATTGTCATTAATGAGGTAGACTTCCTAGCAGACCTTATCATCCTAAGATCACAAGGCTTGGACGTGATCTTGGGAATGGATTGGCTCAGCAAGCACCAAGGCTTGATAGATTGCGCCAACCGGACTGTCGTTGTGACCAATGACCAAGGAGTCAAAGTTAAATTTGCCTCCAACCCCTCCTCTACTCAAGCCAACCAAGTCAATTGTCTGACTGAAGTTGGATTGGAGCAAGTGCCGGTAGTATGCGAATACCCCGATGTTTTTCCTGATGAGCTACCGGGAATGCCTCCTGACCGAGACATTGAGTTCATCATCGAGCTCATACCCGGAGCGGGACCCATCTATAAGAAGCCTTATAGAATGGGATCAGAAGAGTTAGCAGAATTGAAGAAGCAACTGGAAGAGCAGTTGAGGAAGGGATTTATCCGCCCTAGTGCCTCCCCTTGGGGATCACCTGTTCTGTTTGTGGCAAAGAAGGACGGTACCATCCACTTGTGCATTGACTACTGCTCCCTCAATGAAGTTACAATCAAGAACAAGTACCCACTTCCCAAGATTGAAGATCTGTTTGTTCAACTCAATGGGGCCAAGGTGTTCTCCAAGATCGACCTCAAATCTGGGTACTACCAGCTGAAAATCAGACCCCAAGATATTCCGAAGACGGCATTTGTAACCAGATATGGCCTGTATGAGTGCACGATCATGTCCTTTGGATTGACCAATGCCCCGACTTACTTCATGTATCTCATGAATAAGGTCTTCATGGAATATATGGACAAGTTTGTCGTTCTTCATTGATGACATTCTTGTCTTCTCGAAGACGGAAGAGGGGCACGAGCAACACTTGAGGATGGTCCTAGACAAGCTTCGAGAGCACCAACTGTATGCCAAGTTCAGCAAGTGTGAATTTTGGCTGCGTGAACTTGGATTCTTGGGTCATGTTTTAACTGAAGAAGGATTGTCAGTCGATCCCGCTAAGATTGAAGCCGTGACTGAATGGCAATCCCCAAGCAATGTGAAGGAAGTCAGAAGCTTCCTCGGACTCGCGGGATATTACCGCAAGTTCGTTGAAGGATTCTCAAGCATTGCCCGACCCATGACTCAGCTCTTGAAGAAGGACAAGAAGTTTGAATGGACGCCGAAGTGTGAAGAGAGCTTCCAGGAGCTGAAGAAGAGACTGACCACCGCCCAAGTTCTGGCCACACCAGATATACACAAGGAGTTTGTGATATATTGTGATGCGTCAAGAACCGGACTGGGAGGTGTTCTGATGCAAGAAGGCAGAGTCGTAGCTTACCTTCCAACGCAACTACGGCCTCATGAAGAGAACTATGCTACTCATGACCTTGAGCTAGAAGCAGTGGTTCATGCCCTGAAGACATGGCGACATTACCTCTTAGGGAAGCGATGTGAGATATACACGGATCACAAAAGTCTGAAGTATATTTTCACTCAAAGGGAATTGAACATGAGGCAAAGAAGATGGCTAGAGTTGATCAAAGATTATGACCTCAGTGTTCAATACCACCCTGGGAAGGCTAATGTGGTAGCAGATGCATTAAGCAGAAAGGCTTGTTCCTTGAATGCTATGCTTAAGGACAAGCTACCCGCCTTGTATGAAGAACTTGAAAGCTTCGAGTTGGAACTGGTTGCACCAGGATTCTTTGCCAACCTCGAAGTTAAGCCTACCTTGATGGATGATATTAAGGAAGCTCAGAAGGGACACGAAAGTATTGAAGGCATCAAGAGGAAGATCAAGGCAGGCAAGGCCCCAGGATTCTCAGAGGATGAGCAAGGAGTTGTGTGGTTTGGGAATCGCGTTTGCGTGCCCAACAAGATTGAGCTCAAGAATCTGATCTTGCAAGAAGCTCATGACACCCCGTATTCCATCCACCCTGGAGGAACCAAGATGTATCAAGACCTGAAGGAAAGATTTTGGTGGCACGGGATGAAAAGGGAGATTGCCACCTATGTTGCCAAGTGTGACGTATGCCAGAGAGTCAAAGCTGAACATCAGCGACCCGCTGGATTGTTGCAACCCCTCAAGGTGCCTGAATGGAAGTGGGACAAAGTCGGGATGGACTTCATCACTGGACTACCTAGGTCAAACAAGGGACATGACTCCATCTGGGTCATAGTCGATCATTTCACCAAAGTAGCCCATTTCATTCCTGTTAAGACTACCCATGATGGCAACCAGCTGGCAACTCTATACATCAACAGGGTCGTAAGCCTTCATGGTGTTCCCAAGGAGATTGTGTCAGATCGAGGAACCTAGTTTACCTCAAGGTTCTGGAAGAAGTTCCAAGAGGCCATGGGGACCAAGTTGTCCTTCAGCACTGCTTTCCACCCACAGACCGGAGGTCAGACAGAACGAGTAAATCAGATAGGAAGACATGCTCCAAGCCTGTGTCTTAGCATATGGAGCTAAGTGGGAATATTGCCTCCCTTTCGCCGAGTTCTCTTACAACAACAGTTATCAGTCAAGCCTTTAGATGGCACCATTTGAGGTGTTATACGGACGGAAATGCCGCACACCCCTCAATTGGTCAGAAACCGGAGAAGGACTTGTCTTTGGGCCCGGTATCCTCCGTGAAGCAGAAGAGCAAGTCCAGCTTGTCAGAGAGCGTTTGAAGACTGCCAAGTCAAGACAGAAGAGCTACGCTGACTCACGTCGTAGAGACATGAACTTCCGAGCTGGAGACCATGTCTATCTCCGGGTCACCCCTCTCAAAGGAACCCAGCGCTTCCATGTCAAAGGAAAGCTCGCCCCAAGATACATCGGCCCCTTCAAGATCACTGAACGACGAGGAGAAGTGGCTTACCAGTTGGAACTTCCACCTGAACTATCCGATGTGGACAACGTGTTCCACGTGTCACAACTCCGGTAGTGTCTCCAAGTTCCAGACAAGCCTGATCTTTAAAAGGACGTCAATCACCAAGCCATTGACCTTCAGCCTAATTTGACTTACCGTGAGAGGCCCATCTGCATTCTGGATGAGGCTGAGCGACACACTCGAAGCCGCACCATCCAGTACTTCAAGGTCCAATGGAGCAACCACACTGAAGCAGAAGCAACTTGGGAGCGTGAAGACTACCTTAGATCCGAGTTTCCGTATCTCTTTAAAGCCTAGTTTAGGAATCTTGGGGACGAGATTCTTGTAAGGGGGGTAGGTCTGTCACACCCTGCATTTTGTAACATTTCATTTGCATTATTAAAGCATGAAAATTTGGACCAACAAAAACTTTTGCATTATTTGGCTTTTATTTGGATTTGGTTTTCCCTCTGTGATTTTTTTCAAGTGCTCCTTAAAGTCAACTACTCCACCTTCTATATTTCATCTCCTTGCCCCAAACTTCTGCCCAATGACCATGCCATGTGTATACTGCAATATAGAATTTTCTTACGAAAATAATTTGGCCAAAAAGTATTTTCTAAATTTAGTTTTTCCAAAAACCCCTGAATTGAGGTTTGCACTACAAGTACTTGGTTTGGGTTATGAAAAATATTTCAAAAGGTATATTTCAATCCTATTAGATGTAGGACTCCCACAAACCACAAAAATATAATTTTAAAAGTTATTTTACTATTTTATTTAAAAGCTTTTTCTTAAGGCCAGAAATGGTCTTTAATAGGGAAAAATTATTTTATTGTTTTAAAAATATTTGACAAAAATTAGGGAAACTCAGTGGACATATACTTTCCATATATAAGAGTTTCAACACATGGTCATGTTCAAAATATTGGTCAAATCCCTCAAAAACCCTTTCTGGATATTTCAAGCTTTTGAAATATTTACAAAGGAAATATTCTCCAAAAATTCCAAGAAAATTCTATCATCTCACATATGACATACTTGATGATCTTGACAAGTATCATGTCATGGAGAATAGTATAACTCCATGAAATCCCCTCAAAACCATTTCTGTCCATTTTGAAGTTTGAGCAACTTTACATTGCCAAACATGTCCAAATGTTCTCAAACTTGGTGCACATGCTCCAATGGTCTAATAATGCATATAGACCAAATGGCACAGGTTGGAGAAAAAGATATCTTGATCAAAGTGCCTCAAAACCCTCTCTGACCAGAATCAAATTTGAAATACTTTGTACTACCAACTTTCTCTCCATGACCCCAACTTTTGTGAGCCTGATCACATGGCTAAATGAGGCCACCACACCAAGTGGTGCATCAAGGAGAAGTGATCTACTCAACTGGATCTACACAAGTCCATTCCTGCCAAATTTTAGGGTTTACAAAAGTCGCAGTAGCAACTTTGCCCAAATAAGCTCAGAATGGGTGGAAGGCCCTAATTATATGTGGCATCTCACCCTGTGGAGTCTCATGGCCAGTGGAAGTCATTAACTTGCCCAAAACATCATCAAACACCTTCTAGCAGAATTTTGAAACGCAAATTCCAGCCCCTTCCACAAATCTCCTTGAGCCCATCTTTTTACCACAACCCCTCCTCGTTCCCCTCTGTCACTTGGATGCTTTTCTGCCCGAGGAAGCAATGATGAGGGAGGGGGAAACCCCATTTGTCTTCTCTGGACAGCAGCTTCTCCCCTCTCTCTCAGCCTCCTTCTCTCCCCTCAGCCCTCCAGCGCATCCAAGGCTCACTCCCACTTTTGCCCACACCCCCTGCAGCCTCCAGACACTAGTGGACGTGCGCGGACGCAGGAAAGCCGCGGATGCCGGCCAAAGTCGCGCTCTGGAGCGCCTGGCAGGGCACCCGACCGTTGACACCGCGTCTCCCGACCACCTCGAGCTTCCCCCGCGCGCCAGTCGATGCCCCTCGACGTCTGCTCCACGCCAGAAGGCCACCCACTTGCTCCTGCGCCCTCCTCTCTGATGAGGACATGACTACCTTGGATATGACCAAAAATATTGCATATATGCATATTTGTCAGGTGATTTCTAGTGCAAACTATTCAATAATCTATTTGTGTTATCCAGAACAAAAATACTTCACACACTTTTGGGTTTTGTTTCTTGTTCTACTAATCATGACAGGATCTAGAGTCAATTCATGGGCTTTGTCGATCGCGGGAGACGTGCCACCACCTTTGCAAATACCACAACCGTCACGAGAGGTGCACAAACATCCAAATGCACATGATCAGGTTAATGTATCTATACCACCATTTAATGGCCGTTTTAAACCTTCTTTATATATTGAATGGGAGTTCGACATAAAAAATATATTTGCTTCCCATAATTTCGATGAACATAAAAAGGTTAAGGTTGCGGTTGGTTCTTTCACTGGTTATGCTTTGGTTTGGTGGAGTGAATATTGTCGGTTACACCCTGATTATATACCTACTACTTGGGATGATTTGAAACTTGCCATGCGACATACTTTCGTCCCTGCTTATTATACTCGTGACATGATTAAGAAGTTGCAACACTTAAAACAAGGTAGTGAAACTGTAACAAAATATTATGATGATTTAGAAGAAAGTGAAGATGATTTTATGTATAGATTTTGGGGAGGATTAAACCGTGATATTCAAGAGATACTAATTCATGAAGAGTGTTATCCTATGGACCATTTGTTTCATCTTGCTTGTAAAGCTGAACAGGAAATAAAACGACGTGTTGGCCACGAGGAGAACAAGCGCACGGTGCACATTCCAAGAGTTGATATGATTGTTCCTTCAACTACTAGGCATACTATGACAACCACATCCGTTGTTGTCAGGACTACATCACCTCCACCATGTGACACATCGCCCCCGAGAGTGGCTACATCATCTGAGTTGATCATAAGAGGTAATGACAAAGGTACTGATCTTCCATCTCTACAAGAGAATGATGAATGTCTTGTCAATTTGAATGCACCATCTGATGAGCTATCCACTACTTTGATCACACCACCTATTTTAGAGGACTACGTTGATAATTTGACTTTGCCATGTGATGAAACAACTGAAATACCAACAATTTTGAGTGCACCCATTGAATTAACTATTGATGCAAAAGAACCAATGTTTAATCATTTTGATATGACCTCTAATCTTGGTGATGATTCTATGTTGAATGACTTATTGCATGTTTGCTTATTTAAGCATGTTGTAGCATGTAAATTTGATGCAAGTAAGGTTTATTCACCAATGTTGGGGTGGTTTAATGATGAACATTGTCAATCTTTTGAAATGAATAAGAGCTTCACTTATATGTGCAAACTGAGTTGCAATATTTTCATGCCTTCTACTTCTTGTGCTAATTTTTTGGCTTTAGATTTTATGAACTATGCAAGTTACTCATCTATTCATGTGTCATATATGCAAAAATCAAGGGAAGTAAAAATGGATGACATATACATATACAACATGTACACCTTGTCTCTTTTGTTAGCCACATTTCAGATTAAGCAATGCCGAGGACGGCTTTATTTTCAAGAAGGGGAGGATGATGAGGACATGACTACCTTGGATATGACCAAAAATATTGCATATATGCATATTTGTCAGGTGATTTCTAGTGCAAACTATTCAATAATCTATTTGTGTTATCCAGAACAAAAATACTTCACACACTTTTGGGTTTTGTTTCTTGTTCTACTAATCATGACAGGATCTAGAGTCAATTCATGGGCTTTGTCGATCGCGGGAGACGTGCCACCACCTTTGCAAATACCACAACCGTCACGAGAGGTGCACAAACATCCAAATGCACATGATCAGGTTAATGTATCTATACCACCATTTAATGGCCGTTTTAAACCTTCTTTATATATTGAATGGGAGTTCGACATAAAAAATATATTTGCTTCCCATAATTTCGATGAACATAAAAAGGTTAAGGTTGCGGTTGGTTCTTTCACTGGTTATGCTTTGGTTTGGTGGAGTGAATATTGTCGGTTACACCCTGATTATATACCTACTACTTGGGATGATTTGAAACTTGCCATGCGACATACTTTCGTCCCTGCTTATTATACTCGTGACATGATTAAGAAGTTGCAACACTTAAAACAAGGTAGTGAAACTGTAACAAAATATTATGATGATTTACAAACTACCTTGTTGCATTCCTCTTTAGAAGAAAGTGAAGATGATTTTATGTATAGATTTTGGGGAGGATTAAACCGTGATATTCAAGAGATACTAATTCATGAAGAGTGTTATCCTATGGACCATTTGTTTCATCTTGCTTGCAAAGCTGAACAGGAAATAAAACGACGTGTTGGCCACGAGGAGAACAAGCGCACGGTGCACATTCCAAGAGTTGATATGATTGTTCCTTCAACTACTAGGCATACTATGACAACCACATCCGTTGTTGTCAGGACTACATCACCTCCACCATGTGACACATCGCCCCCGAGAGTGGCTACATCATCTGAGTTGATCATAAGAGGTAATGACAAAGGTACTGATCTTCCATCTCTACAAGAGAATGATGAATGTCTTGTCAATTTGAATGCACCATCTGATGAGCTATCCACTACTTTGATCACACCACCTATTTTAGAGGACTACGTTGATAATTTGACTTTGCCATGTGATCAAACAACTGAAATACCAACAATTTTGAGTGCACCCATTGAATTAACTATTGATGCAAAAGAACCAATGTTTAATCATTTTGATATGACCTCTAATCTTGGTGATGATTCTGTGTTGAATGACTTATTGCATGTTTGCTTATTTAAGCATGTTGTAGCATGTAAATTTGATGCAAGTAAGGTTTATTCACCAATGTTGGGGTGGTTTAATGATGAACATTGTCAATCTTTTGAAATGAATAAGAGCTTCACTTATATGTGCAAACTGAGTTGCAATATTTTCATGCCTTCTACTTCTTGTGCTAATTTTTTGGCTTTAGATTTTATGAACTATGCAAGTTACTCATCTATTCATGTGTCATATATGCAAAAATCAAGGGAAGTAAAAATGGATGACATATACATATACAACATGTACACCTTGTCTCTTTTGTTAGCCACATTTCAGATTAAGCAACGCCGAGGACGGCTTTATTTTCAAGAAGGGGAGGATGATGAGGACATGACTACCTTGGATATGACCAAAAATATTGCATATATGCATATTTGTCAGGTGATTTCTAGTGCAAGCCATTCAATAATCTATTTATGTTATCCAGAACAAAAATACTTCACACACTTTTGTGTTTTGTCTAATTGCAGGTTTATGGGACATTTGTACAATCCACATATGAAGATAAGGAAGAAAGAGATGTTTATTTGCTGTCCAAAAAGTTCTCTCACGTCACTTTTGGCCCAAGAGAAGATAGAGTCCAAGTCTCTCACGTTCTGGATTCAGATTCGGACTGCACAGACATACCTGACTCAAAACGCACACAAGTTTTTCATACGGACTCCGAATTGGGTGATTTTTTTTGTTGGAAACTAGATTTCGTGCACTTTCCAACCCAATTGGAATCACCTTCAAATTCGTCCGGAGCGTTGAGTTGTGGACGAAACAATCTGATGCTGCAGCAGAATCCGAGTCAAACTACAAGTCCAAAGGTGTTACATCACCTCCACTTGGGCCCATTGGCCTTGTACGACCTAGATTTAGTTTTAGGCTGCCTTGGGACGTCCTCCCACCTCCTTCGCCGCCACCCCTTGCTCCTATATAAGTAGATCCATCTAGTAGCTTTTCCTTGGGTTTTGTTTAGATTAAAAGTTCGCCATAGCTGCAACTTCGCGTACTTCGTTTGTGTTCAACGACCAGACAAAGGCGTCACAGAACCCCACCTTGATCAATAAAGCTTTCATCTTATATTCGCAATATCCAGATTGCAATCTTAGTTTCTTGCTTGTTCTTCGTTTGCTCGCAGGAAACAGACCCTCGTGGTCAGGTTGATCGTGCTCCGGCGTGGTCAATAACCTCTCGGAGTTGGTTTAGCGATTGCTAAGGCGCGACGTCCTCGCACGTTCGTAGTCGGATCGTCAAAGTCGACTTCCACCAAAGCGATATCCATCATCTCATCGAAAGACGGGACACCTTTGCCTCTATCACTCTCTCTACTGCTGCTCGCGCCAGAGCGCCGCCCCGCTCGGCCAATGCCCGCGCCACCCCTGTGGCCCGCGTGCAGCTCGTCCCGCTCCTCCTCTCTCTCCCTGGCACCCTACACCACTCCCACGAACACCCCCGAGCCCTCCATTCCCTCTCCAACGGCCACCCGAGCCGATCCCGCGGGCACCCGTAGGCCACGCCCACGGTGGACCTCGGCCAGCCTATATAAGGCGATCCTGCGCTCCTCTCTCCCTCCCTGTCGCTCCCCCACACTCCTAATCTACCTCCCGACCCATCCATTTAACCCCAGAGAGGACCAAGCTCGAGATCAAGCTCGAGCTCCGCCGCCTCGGGTCGTCGACGTCCACGCGGTACAGGCCTCCTCCGCCCCTGTTCTCTCTCGATCTGGAACCACAAGGCGTCGCTGACCTTTTCCCCTCTCTTCCCCACTCGTTTTGCAGCCGGGAACGGCCGGAACCATCGACGCCCGAAGCACCTCCGCCACGTGACCTCGTCGCCGGCGAACCAGGCTGCTCCGGCGACCGTCTCCACCACCACCTGAACGGCGACACCTCCCCGAGTCCAACGGTACCACCCGCGCACCTCCCCGTGATCTGTATCGCCGCCGGAGAGCTTGTCGTTGCATCTGGACGGAGGTAGACGACGACGGCCGTGGGGCCAGCCCGTCAGCCTCACGCCCTGACGGGTGGGATCCACCCGTCAGGTTTAAACACGCGCGCGCGCGCACCGGTTCTCCCGTCAGCTAAAGGCATATTTTTCCTTTACGCCTTCGACGTGGCGGCCCACGTGGGCTGGTTTCCCCTCTGGGCCTATTGCCCGTGGCCTCTCTGGCCCAGTGGCACAGCGCCACTTTTCTTTTTCTTTTTCTGTCTCCCTTCCAAAAATTCCACAGGGCAAATTATTTATACAAATGAAATATTTCCAACTCCTAAAATCTCAGAATAATCCCACCTATTTATTGATATAACTTTCATGCACATCCATTACACCTTTCTGCTCTGTTCAAATTTAAATTCTAATTTTAACAATAAAACCTCTGTTTGAAAATCCACAACTTTGTTGCCCTAGCTCCAAATCCAAAACCAAGAATTTTCCCCTTCCTAGTTTTCCCCCTAGTATTTTACAAAAATAAGTTGACATTTTTCTGAGCACTTTGGTTTTTCTGTTTTATTATTGCCTTATTTTCCTCGTTATTATTTTGCGATGATAGATTGCATTGCTGACGAAGGAGTTGGACCAGAAGACTTTGAAGACCCAGAAGACTTCGTTGAGCCAGGCAAGCAGGCCTTTGACAATGTCTATGAAACCCTTTTATGCATGTCATAAAGCTCTTTATTATTGTGGCATCAGAATCATGATGAGATGGTGAACCACGTGGGTTGGTTGCCTTTGTTACTTCCTCGTTGATACTTGCATTGTGCACGACCCTACCTCCTTATGAGGGTTATGCCGGTGGGAGTAGATAGGATGCTAAAGTAGATGCTACGCAAAAGGGATGGGTATATGCATGGCGAAGGAGACAAAGTAATTTCAAAAGACTTTTCGAAAACCCCGTCGGGTGCCACTTATGCCCGAGGGAGATGATGAGATGGTAACCACTTGATGATGAAGTGGTGTACCAAGGCAAGTGTGTGTGTTGTTTTTGAAAACGGATTAGATTTAAGATTTGATGACTGTCCCAACCTTACATGCGCAACCAATCTACCCTTATATGGGAAAGGGCATTATTGATTACCTAGGCCGATACTAGCTTGGAGCCCGCATTACTAGTGATGGGAGAGTTGTTGGTGTGCTCTCTCGGGACGGGGTCGTGCCAGGTAGGGCGGCCATGACTGTTTTCACAGGGCACCGGACACACCGTTGGTACCCCGTGCTTGTGGTATGTGATGAATATGGGAGCGAGGCTCCACAACTTTATGATGTGAAAATGTTGGGCACGGGGGTTACTACCAATCGAGTGGACTCCATGTTAGTGTCGTCTAGGGAAAGGTAGTGATCGGGTGCTTACCCCGGGTACTTGAGGTACCGCGGGTCGTGGCTGACACGGAAGTTCCCCGGATCTTGTGGGTACAGTGTGCAACCTCTACAGAGTGTAAAACTATTTGAATAGCCGTGTCCATGGTCAAGGACGGTTGGGCGGTGCTGCTTAAACTATGTCCAGAGTTTTGCAACCTTGTGTGTGAGCTGATAAAACTACTTGGGTCAAGTCAAAGGACTTGACATGATTGAGTTGGGTTGGTGCCCACTCTATTGATGTTGATATCTGTAACCTGTCCTCATGGTTACTTGAATTCTCTTGATGCATGCCTTACAAAGTTGTTGAACATGTCATTGCACTCAAAACTAGCTTTCTGCCAAATTTACCTATATCATGCATTGTTGTATCTTGAACCAAAACATGGGTTGCTTGCGAGTACATTCGAAGTACTCATTGGCTTGCCACTGGTTATTTAGTTGACCAGGCATGGAAGGACCAGAGTTCGAAGAAGAGTTCTTTGGAGACGAACATGCGAACTAGGACGTTTCCCAGTCAGAATGCCTGTAGGGTTAAGGCAGATGGCATGGGTTCTACTTATCGACGAAGATTTCCGCTGCTTGTGTTTCATTTAATGTTCAGCCCTTAAGGCTTTATCAATGTAAGACTTGACCATAATGGTCATAATTTGTGTAAGACGGTATGTATGGATGTAAGACTCTTGCTATTCAGCTTCTGTGTGTTTAGTGAGCATTGATCTCTGGGATCACTGTACACATGCATTCGGTGATCTCGACTTATGAGTCGGGGTCCCCACACACCCGGTTGGTGGGCTTGGGAACCCTGCACACATCCTTTCGGGCCGTGGGTGACACCCCGGCCGGATCTCCTTGCGGATGGAACCCGAATAGGCGATAAACCTGGACGAGAGACTTGTGTGGTTAGTCAGGTCGTGGCCGACTCCCTCGCCAGGCTTCCGCTGGAAGGTTGCCGAGATACACGAGGTGTACATGGCGGTAAGTGGCGAGAGTGTGTGTGAAGAAGTACACCCCTACAGGGTTAATATGATCTATTCGAATAGCCGTGTCCGCGGAAAAGGACTTCTAGGTTGCCTGTACAGTTCATAGACAAGTGAAAGTGGATACTCTAAAATACGCAAGATAAGCGTGAGTGCTATGGATGGCGTTCTCGTAGGGAGACGGGAGCGGATCCATAGTGGTGTATTGATATGGTGAATATGTGGACTCGTGTGCGCCACCTCAAGAGTTACATTGCATTCGTAGTTCAGGATAGCTACTGAGTCAAAGCTGGCTTGCTGCAGTTAAACCGCACCATCCCTTTATTGATAATGATGCATATGTAGATAGTTCTGATGTAAGTCTTGCTTGGTACATTTGTACTCACGTTTGCCTATTTTATGTTTTTGCAGAGCGACTTCAGTTGCATTAGTAGTTCCGCTTGGACTTCGACGTTTAACTTGTTACCTCAGCTACGATCTTGTGCCCTCGGCAGGATCTGGTAGATAGTCAGGCTTTTCAGCCTTTTTCATTTGTAGTTGTCTGTACTCAGACATGTTAAGCATTCCGCATGTGCTTTGACTTGTATGCTCTGAATGTTGGGTCGTGAGACCCATGTTTGTAATATCTGGCTCCTCGGAGCCTAATGAATACATACTTGAGTTGTAGAGTCATGTTGTGATGCCATGTTGTATTTGCACATATCGAGCATATTGTGTGTATGCTATTGAAATGCTTAGTCTGTGTGGGATCTGACTATCTAGTTGTTTATCCTTAGTAGCCTCTCTTACCGGGAAATGTCTCCTAGTGCTTCCACTGAGCCATGGTAGCTTGTACTGCTCCGGAACACCTAGGATGGCCGACATGTGTCCTTCTTCGTTCCTGTGTCTGTCCCTTCGGGGAAATGTCACGCGATGAATACCGGAGCCCTGTTAGCCCGCTACAGCCTGGTTCACCGGAGTCCAGCTAGCCCAGTGCTACAGCCTGGATTCACTCGCTGATGACCGACACGTTCAATGCTGGGTCATGGATGCCTGTCCCTGTAAGTTTGTGCCACTATGGGTTTACGACTAGCCATGTCAGCCCGGGCTCCTTATCATATGGATGCTAGCGACATTATCATATACGTGTGCCAAAAGGCGCAAACGGTCCCAGGCAAAGGTAAGGTGACACCCGTGGGAATACCGTGCATGAGGCCGCAAAGTGATATGAGGTGTTACATGCTAGATCGATGTGGCATTGAGTCGGGGTCCTGACATAAACACACATTGAAACAGAACATATAAGAACGGAAAACAGAGTACACACATTGAAATAGAGCAATAGTATGATTGCTATGAATACATAACTATCCACGTCGAAACGACTCAACAAAATAAAATGCGTCCATGAGACAATGACCAGCAGCCCTTGCCTACGGTAGCTCCTGGCTCTGCCTGAACTCGTACAGGCGTTCGTCCAAGCGGTCGATATGCTCGCGGTACATCTAGAGCGCGATCTCGAGCTCCAAGTTGGCTATTTCATCGGAGATCCCACCTCGAGGACGCGCCGGCAATGTTCCTCTAATGCGCCCAGGTGGACACCTGGGCCAAGGAGGCCGTCGAGCCTACCGACCAGCGCGTTGGCATCGAGCGGGCCGCGGACGCGAACGACGCGACCCATGCAAATGGCGCGGCGGGCGTCCGGTGCAAGTACGGCGCGGCCGACCTCCGGTGCAAGTACGGTGCAGAGGGCCTATGCCCACTCTTGGCGAGGAATGAGGGTACTGATGCAACATGTACCCAGCTGCGACGCCCTGTTGACAGCAGGCAAGTGCCGATGGATCCACTCTTGCTGTGCGGCGTGCCGCGCATCTCGCCATGCGGCGAGCTGCAGCCTCTCGGCATAGACGCGCCTAGCTTCATTTGCGATGCGCCATCGATCATGTTGTGCGGCGAGCTCCAGCCTCTCGGCGCTGACATGCCTATCTTGATCCGCGGTGCTGAAGCGCCATGCGCCAAAGGCCTGCTCAAGTCTGGTGATGACGCGCATCACGGCATCGTCCATCACGTTGTCGGGGAGCGCCGCGGCCTCGACGGGCCGTGGCACCTTCTGGTTTTCCTTGTTGACAAGGTTGATGGCAGAGGCAGCGCTTTGGTGCGTTGGCATGCTTGGAAAAGGTGGATGTGCTACAGGCTGCGCTTGTTGCCTTCGTGCGTCGCGCCGCACCTAGGTTTATGTGCAATATCGCTGGGTGGCGGGAAACAGGTGAGGAAATGGCGGGAAACAGTGGTGTGTTCATAGAACACCATCAATTAATGGAAACTTACAATATAAAGGAACATCGAGCTAGCACAAGTAGGTAATGATGAGATTAACGCGGACCACACTAGGGGACCCGTCGATGATGAATTCATCAATACCAAACGGTTGTACGCTAGCAAGTGTTTGCTCACAACACACACGGCTTATTCCATCACAAACAGGTCAGATGGATCAACTGTATGCCACGTAATGCGGTAAACCTTCTTTAACATATGTTAAAAAATAAAATAAAAATAAAAAACAAGGACCTCGAGGTTAAATTAGCTGAGGGAATGGGTCATTTGACCAATATGACTCATCCTATCAGTTAATTTAACATCAACACAACTTCCCATCCAGTCACCCATCCCATGGCTGATCCTTGCTGATATAGGATGCCTCTTCGCATCCTTATGGCGTATCCGGATGACCGCCTGTCCCCCAATGGCCAATACATGTTATGTAGACAGAGCATATCACATACGTCTTATTAGAAGCAATCGTCTATGTTATTACCGGTCTTCGCACACATTTATGATTACAAACCTGTTTTCCATGTATCACACACATCTTGTTATATTGAACCGTTTTTGTTCTCTTGTCTCAACGCAAACAGTTCATCCGAGTGAACCGCATGACATATATTGCACAGACCTTCATCTGCCTGACCGTTTCTTTTGTGTTGCCTAATCACGAACAGTTCATCCTAGTGAACCATATGTTGTGTATCGCACACGCCTTCATCTGGTTGCCCGTTTCTTTTGTTTCACCTCATCACAAACAATTAATTGAACTGAATTGTATGCCCTGAATTGCACACGCAATATGCATCTGTCATCACAAATGGTTTGGACATTTTTCACGGTTCTCTGACACCACTGTTTGTGATTATTGCATCGCACATAGTTTCTCGAAGGGTCTCTGATCGAAGTGTCGTGTTAGCAGCATTCTACAGTAGTGATATATGTTTGGCCCACATGCAATGTGATTGTGGTTGTCCTCTGGCACCCACTTAAGCGGTTATCAGCGATATCAATGCTTTCCATCTATTGGCCCGCTTGGTCCATCACTACCTTTTGCCTGACAACGAGAGAGGTTAATTTGACTTAGGAGTGGATTATTATTTTTTGCTTGTAATACGGTATATATAGGTCATGCTTTGGGATGACGTGCATGATACAGTTTGAGCACACACACATGCATGTGTATGCATGAAGCCCTCCCATCGAGTCAAAGTGGCTAGTACAATGACACGCGCTCTGTGTGGGGAGTGTACGATTTTCAACGCACGCGCCACATCAATGTTGTGAAATGGTATTCAAACATGCATGCACGCATCACCTCCATACATATGCATGTAGTGGTTGCCTTCGAACAGTACACTCCCTCGCGTGGTTATTAGCGACAAGCCTATATATTCGTGGGCCCGCGTGGACATCCATGATCACCTTGACCGACAAGCAGATCGGTTACCATGGCGGATTCTTCATTCGGTTCGTGTTATCGTAGTGTAGGTCATGGTGAGATTCAGACCTAATTAAGTTTGAGCGCATATACTATGCACGCATGCATGCATGAATCCCCGTCGTCGGCATGAAGTGTGGTGTAACATACATATGCATCGTCAACCTAACCCTCACTCAGTGTGGGGATTTCTAGTTCGAAATCATGGTGCCACATCAAAGTTGTTCCATTGCGTACTAAAAACACACCTCTCCATACATATGTTTGGGCCACACGCATGCAGTGGTAGCCTTCCGGGACTAGCTACTTGCATGATTATTGGCGAGCTAGCCCATCTCCAGGGTCGCATGGACGGCCATCACTTTGACCAACAACAAGAGAGAGGTTGTACGACCAAGGTGGATTATTCTTGGTCCGTTTTACGATCCATCTTGGTGAGATGCCTCTCTGGCCCACCGACTGA